>NC_042622.1:133757858-134057858 GCF_901001135.1 Rhinatrema bivittatum | reverse complement strand
AGGAAACGGCTGAGTAGCTTAGTCCAGACAAGTCCAATCCTTGCTAACTCGATTTGTTAGCAAACGAAGGGCAGACTAAATACCTGGATGGTGTGACGTCATTCGAGGGGACCGCCCCCGAGGTTCCCCGCCATGACTTGGATAAAGACATGGGTTTCTTTCTTAGATTGCAGGGTACAATGGTCTTGCCCGGAGGTACCGGATGTGTAGCTGACAGGATAACTCTCTTCAGGTCGATGATATGCCAAAAAGAAAGAGCTTGGCATAAAGATCCATCTTCGCAGCACTCTGCCAGCTATAAAACAGCCCTCCACTACTACAGAACGTCTACTTGGAAGCACAAAAGAGACTACTATGCAACCAAAATCCACAACTATAGATACAATCCCAAAGTACTGTTCTCTTACGTCACTAGCCTCACTAAGCCAACATCCCCAATCACATCTGACTCCGAGGCAACTGCCAAATGTGATGAACTTGCTCACTATTTTCATGACAAAATCACTAAACTTCTGACCAGATTCCCTACCTTTGCGCCTCCCCCCCTCCTATCACCATACACACTACCCCTGCGCTTTTCTCCCTCGACCTCACCTCCTCCAAAGAAATTGAATCCATCCTCAAGAAACTTAGACTCGCATCCCACCCCAGCGACACCATCCCTACTAAATCCCTCTTAGCTATCCCCAACTCCATAGCCAGAGCCCTAGCAGACCTTATCAACTGCTCCCTCTCCACTGGCACCGTTCCTGACTCACTCAAGGAGGCAGTAGTTAAACCCCTCTTGAAGAAACCTACCCTCGACCCAAAAGACCCCTCCAACTTTCGCCCCATTTCAAACCTCCCCTTCATCGCTAAGGTAATGGAAAGGGTGGTCAACACGCAGCTAATGGAATACCTTGAAACCCACAACATCCTACATGCCGCCCAATTCGGCTTCCGGAAAAACTTTAATACCAAATCCCACCTGCTCTCCTTATCTGACCACCTCCTCAGAGGCATGGGGCAAGGATGCTCCTACATCCTTGCCCTCCTAGATATCTCTGCTGCCTTCGACACCATCTGCCACTCCCTCCTCCTTGCTCGCCTTGAGGAAATTGGAATAACTGGGCTTGCTCTTGCATGGTTCAAATCATATTTATGCAATAGAAAATTCTCTGTTAAAATTAGCAATGCTACTTCTGCCCCACACCCCCTCTTACAGGGAGTTCCACAGGGTTCTTCACTTTCATCCACCCTCTTTAATATTTATCTCACCCCACTCTGTCACTTACTCTCTGATCTTAACCTTAAATTCTATCTTTACGCAGATGATGTTCAAGTCATCATTCCTATTCATACCTCTATCTCCGACGCTCTGAGACACTGGGAAACTTGCCTTGCATCTATTAACGCTCTCCTCACCAACCTACACCTTGCCCTTAACACTAATAAAACTGAGCTACTTCTCATTTCACCTCACGCTCCCCCCAACCCCTCACTTTCAAATGACCCCTCCTTCAATTCTATTGCATCATCTCTCTTTGTGAAAGATTTAGGAATCTTCCTGGATCAACAACTATCTCTGAAGAAATATGTAAGCTCCATTATTAAAGATGGCTTTTACAAACTTAACATCATGAAAAAACTCAAACCACACTGCACACTGTGATTCAAGCGACTCTCTCCATGAAATTAGACTATTGCAATTCCCTCTTACTAGGCCTCCCCTACTCAACCATAAGACCGCTGCAAATGCTCCAAAATGCAGCAGCGAGAATAATCACTAACAAACGCAAATCAGAGCACATCACCCCAATACTGAAAGACCTCCACTGGCTCCCTATCCCTTCCAGAATCCTCTACAAATCACTATCCATCATTCACAAATCCATGTACTCTCACAATTCCAATTGGCTTGACAGCCCATTTAACCTGGTGCAGTCTAACCGACCCACAAGATCAATGAATAAAGGGACCCTGCTCGTACCTTCCCTCAAAACTGCACACCTCTCTTCTACCAGAGCCCGGGCCTTCTCAATTGCTGGCCCATCACGATGGAATGCCCTACCCACCAGCCTTTGCCTAGAACCCTGCACTTTCAAGTTCAGAAAGAAACTTAAAACCTGGCTGTTCACACAAGCCTACCCGGACTAACCCACCTCTACCTCTCCAGTCTCCTCCTCCTCCTTCCCCCAATTATATCTTCACCTTTCACCATATCCCTGTACATACCACCCTGTCCTTAACTGACAACATTACCAATACCTGGTTTGTTACACTACACATTTATGCTGCACTTTATTTATCTCATGTTTATAGTTGATCTGCCTTTCCATTTCTTTCCTATGTTTGATCCCCTGTCCAGTTTATTATAGACCTTGTTATAATGTATTTTCCACTCTGTCTGTTCAATTGTAAACCGGCATGATGTCCATTCGAATGCCGGTATAAAAAAGTTCTTAAATAAAATAAATAAATATGCTGAGGTTCATCAGGTACATCTTCAGAGAGAAATGAGCGAGATAGGGCATCTGCTCTGACGTTCTTATCTCCAGGGCGATATTTCAGCACAAAGTCAAATCTGTTGAAAAACAGGGACCGTCTCGCCTGTCTATGGTTTAAGCACTGAGCGTGACGGAGGTACTCCAGATTTTTGTGATCAGTGAAAACAGTGATCTGATGTTGTGTACCTTCAAGCCAGGGGCACCACTCTTCGAATGCCATCTTTATTGCCAGTAGTTTTTTATCCCCAATGCCGTAGTTCTTCTCCGCTGGCGAGAAGCGTTGGGAGAAGAAAGAACATGGATGCAAGATCTTAGAGTCACTGGTCTGGCTTAGCACGGCCCCTACGCCTACATCCGAAGCATCGACTTCCACAATAAAAGGCCGTGTTGGGTCCGGATGGCGAAGGCATGGCTTACTCGAAAAGGCGTCTTTCAGCTTCTGAAATGCTGTGTCAGCTTCCGTAGACCTTTCTTAGTCATTGCTGTTAGTGGAACAGTTAGTGAAGAGTAATTCTTGATGAATGTTTTGTAGTAGTTGGTAAATCCCAGAAATCGTCTAAGAGCCTTTAGACCGGTGGGTTGTGTCCATTTTTGAATGCTCTCAAGCTTCTGAGGGTCCATCTGATTCCTTGTGAAATTCGCATTTAGACAACTTGGCGTATAAACGATTCTTGCGAAGTCTCTGCAGCACTCGTTTGACATATTCCTGGTGGGTATTCAGGTCCTGGGAAAATATCAAGATGTCGTCCAAGTACACAACAATACATTGGTAGAGTAGATCATGCAAAATGTCGTTCATCATGTTTTGGAACACAGCCGGGGCGTTGCACAGGCTGAAGGGCATCACCAGGTATTCAAAGTGTCCATCCTGGGTATTAAAAGCCATCTACCATTCATCACCAGAGCGGATGCGAACGAAGTTATAGGCTCCCTTGAGATCAAGCTTGGAGAATATCTTGGCTGCCTGTAGTCTAACGAATAGCTCCGAGATGAGTGGTAAGGGATAGCGGTCTTTTACAGTGATCTCGTTTAGACCTCTATAGTCAATGCATGGGCGTAATGTTCCGTCTTTCTTTCCCACGAAGAAGAAGCCTGCGCCGGCAGGAGACTTGGAGGGTCTTATGAAGCCTTTCTGAAGATTCTCCTGTATGTACTCAGACATAGCTTTATTTTCTACTATGGAGAGAGGTAAACCCTTCCTTTGGGTGGTTCTGTGTTAGGTTTCAAATTGATGGTGCAGTTGTAGGATCTGTGTGGGGGCAGCACGTCTGCGGCTTCTTTGGAAAATAAATCTTGAAAGGATGCATATTGAGGCGGCAACCCTGGCAACAACGGGGTAGTTGGCATGCAGGGTATAGGAAAGACCTTCATCAAACATTTACCATGGCAATCTGGGCCCCAACGTGAAAGCTCCAAGGTGACCCAATTGAATTGAGGCATATGTTTCTGCAGCCACGGTAGTCCCAGTACTAAAGGGTGCATGGCCTTCTCTAGCACAAAGAAGGAAATAGTCTCTGTATGAAGAGCACCAGGTACATAAGTTCACTGGTTCAGTGAGCAGGATTACTTCACCCAGTAAGGGCTCCCCATGGATAGAAGATAGGAGTAGTGGAGACGTCATGGTAGTGGTGGGGATCCGCAAATGTTCCACTAGACGTTTCAATATGAAATTTCCTCCTGCCCCAGAGTCCACTAAGGCAAGGGTCTGGTATTCTAGAAGTCCGCAGATTAAGGATACAGGAAGAGAGAGTGGAGGAGAGGGTGCAGTTAGACCTAAGAAGAGTCCTCCCACAGGACTTAGGTCTGCCAGTTTCCCAGACATATAGGGCATGTTTGTTCAGCATGAACAGCTTGTCCACAATACATGCATAGTCCCAATCTCTTTCGCATTCTTCTCTCTTTTGAAGTCAAGTGACTGCAGCCTAATTGCATTGGTTCTTCTTCGCCAGCAACTGGAACTGAGGGAATAGGCCTGGGCGTAGACTTAACTCGAGTCTCTCCCTGAAGTGGTCTTCTGGGACCCTTGGCCTCTTGAATCTTGTCACGAAGTCGGCGATCAATTCTTGTTGCCAACTTCATTAGTTCTGCTAAGGTCTCAGGCATCTCTTGAGCCGCCAGCTCATCTTTCAACCAGGAGTTCAGTCCTTCAAAGAAGAGGGTCTTCAGGCATTTAGGGTCCCAATGTAATTCTGACGCCAACGTCTTGAATTCTATGGCAAAGTCTGGCAAAGATTTATTACCTTGTTTCAGATGAACCAATGTAGATCCTGCTGTCGTGTACCGGGCAGGGTCATCAAATACTGATCTGAACAGTTCAAGGAACCCGGCAAGATCATGCAGGATAGGGTCATCACACTCCCACAATGGAGAGGCCCAAGCCAACGCTCTTCCATCCAGATAAGACAAGATATAGGTGGTCTTGGCATAAGCTGTAGGGAAATGATTAGGTTGCAGAGAAAAGTGCATGCAACATTGATAAATCCTCTACATTTCCAAACTTCCCCTGAGAAGCGTGTTGGAGCAGATAGAGGTACAGTTGTTTTGACCGTCACTTCTGGCGGTGTAACTTCTTTACCTGTGGTGATCGATCTATTCATCTGTGCGTGCACCTGGTTAAAGGCAGTAGTCAAGTTATCCAGTGAGTTCTGTTGTTCGGAGATTCGCTGGGCCAGGCCTGGAATGGCCTGCAATGCGGTGAGCTGAGCCGAATCTATGGAGTTAACAATTTGTTATGGTTTTGAGGTGTTGGAGTGGATTCTTGGGTACTGTGGTGATGGCCACTCCCACAGGGAGGAGCCCCATGAGGAACCACAGTACTAGGCTAGACTCTAGACACGCAAACACAGAGATTTGTCTTTTATTATACAGCAGAATGATACCACCAGAGGTGGCAGTAGTGAGATGATCCAGAGGTAGCAGTCCAGGGGCCCTCGGCAGAGGAGACCCGTCTTGCAATGATAGTATAGGGAGTGCAGGATGCAGGTTCCCAGTGCTGATCTGTAGATGAGACAGACTGACAATGTTAGATTACTCACTAAGTTGGTAGCTGTATAGATGGAGATCCCAGCAGGCAGAAGTAGTTTAATACAGGCACCGAAGCAGAGAGAACAGGCCCTTGAGGAGCGAGTACCTGATCCCTGATAGGCACCTGAAAGAAAGCAAAGGGCCCCCGAGGAGCAGGTACCCAGGTTAGAGAATTACCCCGAAGGGCAGAGAGAGCTTCCAGGGGCAGCAAGGAAGCAGCAGAGTAGCTTAGACCGGACAAGTCCAATCCTTGCTAACTCGATTTGTTAGCAAACGAAGGGCAGGCTAAATACCCGGATGGCAATGACTAAGAAAGGTCTACGGAAGCTGACACAGCTTCCGTAGACGTGGATAAAGACGTGGGTGGCGTGCGCGCACCCTAGGAGGGCCTCAGGAGAACATGGCGGATTGTCTTGCCATTGTTGTTCTGGGGATGCCGGAGAGAGCGGCATGCAGACGCGGTGGTAGCCAACTTACCAAGGCTAGCGGGGAGAGCAGAGAGAAAAGGTGAGGCAAAGAGGTCGAAGCCGTCTGAGACCAATAGACGCAACACTGGATATGTGCAGTATCGGTTTATAGAAGACCCTGTCTTCACTGAATGGAGGTGTTTCCTTGCTTTACAGTGTGCCTCATCTTTTTTTGAGCCAAATTCATTTATATAAATTAAGGCTACTTGATTGGACATAGTAATATAGTGAATGATAGCAAATAAAGATCAAAATGGTCCATCCGGGTTTGTCCATGAAGTTGCTTGGGATAAATGACTGTTGCTCTGTGCAAGAGACCCAATGCAGAAATGTAAACTTTGAGTTTAACAGAGGTTACTCTATTTCTTCATTTCCATTCTCTAGCCTCTGTGTTTGTCTCATTCCATTTTGAATTCTATTACTGTTATGATTTTCATCACTTCTTCGGGAAGGGCATTCCATGCATACACCACCTTTCCATGAAGAAATATATCCTAACATTGTTCCTGAGACTTCCCACTTGGAGTTTCATATCCTGACCCCTAGTTTGGATAGTTCCATACATGGCCTCAGCCATGTATGGAACTATCCAAAACCATCTTCCTTATACCTGGTTTGAACCATGTATTGAAATTGTCCAAATGGGTTAGCATTTCCTTCCCCTTTCCATGAATAGTTAACACTTCTGAAAAGGCAGTAGTCTTTGCTATGTGTCCAGTCTGCTTATCCAGAGTCTGGAAATCTCTATGTACTACTTGGTTGCTGTTTCTAGTGAGATCATCGGTCCCCAGATGGATGATATCAATTATATAATCCTTACTTTCTTCTTTAATTTCATTTAACTATCTGGTTTGCATTTCAGCCAGTCGAAGATCCTCAAAATGAGTTCCTACATTAGTGCCTCTGATGACCGAGTCTCCCAGAATAAGGAGCTTTCTGTTTTGACATTTGATAGTGTTATGGGGTTCTGTGTTCATTGAGTATCTTTTTTCTTTTCAGTTACCACTTCATTATCCATTGCTGGAACATCTTAATTTTCCAATGCAGAAAAGATATTTTGTAAGGTTACCATTGGGGAGGGTGGGAGACTCTTTGTCATAGGTCATATCTTTCCAGAGCCCACCATAATCTATTTAGTCCTAAGTTTCTGACTCCTTTGTGGGAATGGGAGCAAATAGCTTGGATGCTGCACAGTTGGGGAAAAATGGGTGTCTCTAGTCCCCAGGTCTAATCCTATCAGAGCCCACAGTAATCCATTTATTCCTGGGCTTGCTAATCTTCTGTGGGAGTGGGAGGAGATATTCTGGGATGCAGCAAAGTTGGGAAGGTTTTTATAAACAAAGACAATTTTTCTTGCAGATGAATTAGTTAATTTTTTATTGCACATAGCTGAAGGCAAATTGGACAAGCCTTAAGTATCCAGATGGTATGCCTTAGGACTAAAGAACCACATCTGTTACCACATGTCTATGAGGATCACTTATTATTGCGACAAATTAGTATTTAAATTTGAGTGGACAAAATTAGTCCTATAACCTTGTAAGAATTATTTAGAAAGAGTAGAATCTAGGAGTGGGTGGATGAGAGGGAGGGAGAGAAGAAGTAATTCCCTTAGATTCAAGTCCTTTTTAAATCTCAGCAAATTAATAATAAAAATCTAGCAAGAGATTCTAAACAGATATTAGAAAGACAAAACAAAATTAACAAGCCAGCATAGATTAAAAGGCAGAATTTGAAAGCAAGATTTTGTCTAACTTAATAAAACTCCAGAAACGTATTCGAGTCATAGCTCCAGCAGCATGCTGCATAGATCTCAGCAGACCCACATGTGCTCTGAGGCCAGGTTTGTAGTAAATCTAAGTAATTCCTCTGGCTAGAGACCCCCAACAGTGAAACAGTTAATCTCCAAGCAAAATATCTCCATTAGATTAAATCTCAGCAAATTAATATGAAAACTCTCTAGCAAGAGATTCTAAATGGATATTAGCAAGACAAAAAATTAACAAATAAGCCAGCACATATTATAAGGCAAAACTTGAAAGCCAGATTTTGTCTAAATGAAAAATAAAAACACTAGCAAGAGACCTCAAAATTGCTCTTGAAGGAGACAGTTCTCTAGGTATGGAGAAATACATACTCTGTGCCTTCTGAGGTATGCAGCCAGAACCACTAGCTATTTTCTGAAGACTCGGCATGAAATTATGACAAAAAGAAGGATCTTGTATTGGAACTGACAGTCCCCTACTAAGAAACATAGCAATTTTCTTTGATCTGGATGAATCAGGCTGCATGCATGGACATCCTTCAAATCTAGAGAGCAGAACTAGTCTCCCTTCTCCAGGAAGGCTAAAATTCTAGACATGGTGATCATTTGAATTTTTCAGGGTTCTGAGGTCTAGAATAGGATGCAAGTTTCCACATTTCTTTGGGTTTAGGAATTACTTGGAGTAGACTCCTATCCCCTTTTCTCTGAGTAGCCCTGACTGTATGGCAGGGGTTAGCAATTCAGATCCTCAAGGGTTACCTACCAGTCAGGTTTTCAAAATGTACTTAATATGCATGAGATATATTTGCATACAGTTGAGTTTGTGTGCATGCAAATCTATTTCATGCATATGCATTAGACGAAAGATATCCTGAAAACCTGACTGTTGGCCCTCGAGTACCAGAACTGTCTACCCTTGCTAAATGGCCTTCGCATTGAGTAAAGTAAAGATTTGTGCTTTCAAGAGTTTATGATCCTGTTGAACCCACCTCCTTTGAGATCCATTTGGCAGGACTTCTTTGAATCTTGGTCTGTGCCTTTACTATGCAAAGGACCAATGAGTCTGATATTTTCTGAGCTTACAAATGAGCCCATCCTGAGATTGAAATCTCTTAAAAAAAAGTAAACAAAAAAAAGTTTTCGCTGCGTGTTCAAGTCTGGTGTTTTTGTCTTGCAATCACCAGCATTGCTTTTTGTTGCTGAGTTCTCGAAAACAAAAAAGCACTAGTCTATAGCATTTACCTGGTAATAAGATTGCCCTTCTGGAAAGGGAGATGAAATCGCTTTACCAGATGCTGTTCCTCCTGCATAGCAGTGCATAATGTTTGTCACTTAGTAAACGGATCCACCATTTCCTTGATCTTAGCCCCAAACAGATTATCACCCAGGCAGGGCAGATCAGTGAACCTATCATATACATCTTTATAGAATCCTGAGGCTCTGAGAGAGGCTATCCTGTTTTCTACTATGGATAGCGATGGTCCCCTGGTAACTATATTAAAGTATTCATATGTTACTAGGATAATGTGTTTGCCACATTCCTTGCCCCCAGAGATTAGGATAAAGCTGTTTTAGTATTTTGTATCTGAGAGAAACTCTGAAACCTCCTGGAATTTCTTCTGTGTCTTCTCCAAAACAGTAAGTAAATGCTCACCATTAGCAACTGATATGAAGATATGCATGCTGGAATGGGATAAATTTTGGCAAATGAATCGAGCAGTTGCTGATCCTTGCCTGATAGAATTCCAGTATGGATTCTCCCACCACTACCGCGTGGAGAGGAAACTGAGCATTGTTGAACCCTGGTATAGCTTTGAACATATACTTTATATTCACCCATTTGGCTACCAGTTAGGAAGTGAGTGGTACCTCTCAATTTTTAATTGCCGGTCCTTAAGAATTTGGTGGACCACAGTCATGGTGTCCTTAGAGCGGTTACAATATTGGAAGAGCCAAGCATTAAGACTGGAGGCTCTGTTGAAGCTTGAGGCATCTTTTTTATAAAGGCTAAAGAGAGAAATCCAAACTGATGTGTATACATGAGCAGTGAGGAATGGGTCTGCCTAGAGAAGGTCCTACCTGAATTAAGATTGGAGCCACAGCAGGTGGCTGAAATGTAGATGCTTAGCCAGAAAATCCTGAAATATTCTAAGTCTTTTCCATAGCCTGTCTCTCATAACTGATATGGAACAGCTACATGGGCTAATATCCTCCTTTCCCCTAGATTTATCAAAATGCTATAAATATAGATGAAATAGCACCTGCAATAAAAAAAAAAAAAAAAAAGGGGGGGGGGCATGGTTAGGCTAATTACCCTGCTCCCGCATGGCACAGGCAATTTCCACAAGGCATAATACATTTATGACTCCTGCGCTATTTTTCACTTTGCATGCTGATTAATACATCATGGCCGGTGGGGGGAGAGAGAGACTGTATAGAGTCAGCCTGACACTGTATATATATGGGCACTCTGAATCGGGTTGGGTTTCAGAAGGTGGGTGGTGGTGATTTGTGTTGATTGTGTACAACACAAATCAACTCCTCTAGTTAAACTTTTCATCCATTTTAATGACTACAAATCTTTAGTGATTTCAATTTTACTATGAATACTTCAGAATATTTCTGTAACATCACCCCCCCTAAACTCCCACACCTTCCGAAACCCACCCCTTTTCAAAGTGCACCTCTACAGTGGTACATATATATAAATATATATATATATAGAGAGAGAGAGAGAGAGAGAGAGAGAGAGTGTGTCAGACTGACTCTATACAGAGTCTCTCTCTCCTCAGCATGTGATGTGCAGGACAAACCTCCTGGATCTTATCCTCACAGACAGAGGGCTGAGAAGATGAATTATCCAGAAAGAGTGCTGGGAAAAATTATTAAAATAATAGAGCAATGTGGACAGTTCACAGGATAGAATATACATTTGATTTTATATGAACATAAGATATACCATACTGTGTTAAACGAAAGGTCCATCAAGTCCAGTATCCTGTTTCCAACAGTGGCAAATCCAGGTCACAAGTACCTGGCAGGATCTCAAAATTTTAATAGATTCCAGGCTGCTTATACCATGGATAAGCAGTAGATTTTCCCAAGACCACCTTAATAATGATTTATGGACTTTTCTTCCAGGAACTTGTCCAAACCTTTTTTAAACTCAGCTACACTAACAGCTTTTACCACATCCTCCGACAATGAATTCCAGAGTTTAATTATGCGTTGAGTAAAAAAATGTTTCTCCTATTTGTCTTTAATGTATTACCTAGTAATTTCATTGCATGTCCCCTAGTCTTTGTACTTTTGGAAAGAGTAAACAACCAATTAGTGATTACCCATCTACTCTACTCATCATGAAGAGTGTAAAGGAGTATATATCAGTACTCCCTTAAAAGACCAGGCCCACGCATTTAGCCTCTACTTAAGGCACAGCCCAGAAGGGAATTTTGGTCCCAGGTTATTTCCCTAAGCAGGGGATAAGAGTGCAGGCCAGGAGTGAAAGGGAGGTCCTAGGGTCAAGGAGAAGGCAGCTCCTACAACAAGACTGTCTATTGCTGTAACTTCTAATTTAGAACTGCTGAGATAAGCAGACCTTTTCTGCCTGTTTTCTATTATGCTGTAAATAATAAAGCTGATTAAATAGTTAAAAGGCCAGTCTAGGCTAATCTTCCCTCCAGTATCCTTATATTTTATTTATTTATTTATTAAGGCTTTTATATACCGACTTTCTTGATACAAATCAAATCAATTCGGTTTACAATGAACTAAGCAGAATATACAATTAACCAATCAACAAGAGATACGGAGCATACAGTTACATTATAACAAGGAAGCCTTAACTTGGAGTAGGAAAATAAAGAAGGGGTGAACGGAGCAATAAATATATAAATAAAATGAAATAAAATATAATAAATACTATATACAGAAGAGGGGGCAAGGGGCCAACCTCTCTTTAATGGATATTATGCATGAAAAATTTGGAGAGTTTTGTTTACAGAGATGTGTGGTGTACAATTCTAGATCAGGGAATGGAGTTTGTAGTGGGGAAGGCTTGGCTGAACAGCCATGTCTTTAGTTTCTTTTTAAAAGTTGTTAGACAAGTCTCCAGTCTGAGGTCCGGAGGCATGGCGTTCCACATGGAAGGGCCTGCGGTAGAAAAAGACCGGTCTCTGAGGTTTGCGTGGTGCACTAATTTGATTGTAGGAACGTGTAAAGATCCCTTGTAAGCATCCCTTAAAGGCCTGGCTGTCGAGTGCAGTCTGAGAGGATGAGACAGGTCAAGCGGGGTTTGATGGTGGATATTTTTATGAATGATTGTGAGAGATTTATGGAGGATCCGGAAATTTACTGGGAGCCAGTGGAGATCTTTTAGAATGGGAGAAATATGCTCTCTCCGATTGGTATTTGTCAAAATCCTTGCCGCTGCATTTTGTAGCAGCTGGAGCGGTTTAATGGTAGAGGCTGGAAGACCATGCAGAATGGAGTTACAATAGTCGATCTTGGAGAACAGAATGGCTTGGAGGACGGATCTGAAATCGTAGTGGAATAGGAGCGGTTTGAGTTTTTTGAGTACTTGTAACTTGTAAAAGCACTCCTTAGTAGTGTGTTTTATAAAATGCTTTAGGTTCAGGTGACTGTCGATTAAGACTCCAAGATCTCTGGCGTGTGATATATGTGAAATATTTTGTGATTGGAGAAGTATGGGACTACCTTCTGGAGTAATTAGCAAGAGTTCGGTTTTAGAAGTGTTGAGCACAAGGTTGAGGCTGGATAAGTAGTGGTTTATAGTTTGTAGATGAGAGTTCCATAACCTGAGTGTTGAGTCCAATGATTTGGATATAGGGATTAAAATTTGAAGGTCATCTGCGTAAATATAAAATTTGAGTTTGAGGTTTGAAAGTAGGTGGCAGAGGGGGAGAATGTAGATATTAAACAGGGTGGGTGATAGGGAGGAGCCCTGGGGGATGCCAAAAGGAGCATTAGTGTGAGGTGATTCCATGTTTTTAATTTTTACCTTATAGCCTCTATTACTGAGGAAAGATTCGAACCATCTGAGGGCTGAACCTGTAATTCCTATGTCTGAGAGTCGGTTTAGGAGGATGTTGTGATTTACCGTATCAAAAGCCGCAGAGATGTCGAGGAGAGCTAAGAGAAATGACTGTCCTTTATCAAAACCAATATATAGTTGATCCAGGAGGGAGGTGAGGAGGGTTTCCGTATTGTGTTCTTTTCGGAAACCATATTGTGACGTGTGAAGTATATTGTGGTCTTCTAGGTAATTTGAAAGTTGCTTATTTACAATTTTCTCGATGATCTTAGATACAAATGGGAGATTTGATATGGGACGGTAATTGTTGAGGTCTTCCGGGTCCAGGTTGGATTTTTTGAGTATGGGTTTGAGCGTGGCCAATTTGAGCGCGTCCGGGAATGTTCCTTGTGTAAGGGAACAATTGATGATATCAGCTAGATATTTGGATATGTATTCTGGAATGAGAATCAGTAACTTGGAGGGTATTTGGTCCAGCGGGTGGGTCGAAGGTTTCATTCTTTTTATCAGCGATTCTACCTCTAAAGTGTGGGTCGAATCAAAGGAGTCCAATCTTATGTCTAAGTTTGGTAGGAGAACTGTGTCCGGAAGAGTAGGATTTGTGTTGACAGGTAATCTAGCCAGGGTATTGGTGATTTTATTTTGAAAGAATAAGGCCAGGTCATTGGCCTTTGATTGAGCTGTATCGTCAGGGATATTAGGAAGAGCCGTTTTGGTAAGTTCCGAAACATAGGAGAAGAGGGCCCTCGCATCATATAGCATATCGTGGATGCGGTGAGCATAGAAATCTCTTTTTGTTCGGAGTGTTGCTGATCTGTACTGGTGGAGAGTAGTTTTGTATATGGAAAGAGTGAGGGGATTAGAATTCTTCCTCCATTCTTTTTCTTTCCGTCTTAGATTTTGCTTCTGAGTGCGGAGTTCATTTGAGAACCATGGTTGCTTATTTTTATGGGAGGGGTTTATAATTTTTTTTGACAGTGGGCATAATTCGTTGGCTATCATTTCAGTGATGTTTTGCCATGAGGTGATAGCTGAATTAGGATTTGAAAGATCCAAGTTTGGGAGTTTTCTGATCAGGGATTTGCCAAGATCTTCTGAAGAACAAGTTTTCCTGTAGTATAGAGTTGTAGGCTGATGAGGTGTGGTCAATCCTGTCAATGACCTGAAGGTGGAGTTGATCATAAAATGGTCTGACCATGGGACTGGTAGGCATATGGAGGGTGAGATTAGAATTTGTGAAGATAAGGTCAAGAGTGTGACCCGCTTTGTGTTGGTTGGTTAATGTGCTGTTTGAAGCCCATGTCCGAGAGTGCTGATAGGAAAGAGTGCTGATAGGAAAGCCAAAGACTGCTTGCAGATTATCACATATGGTGGCAGTTGTGGGATGTCTGTTCTAAGCACCTGCATAGAGCAGAGACCCCATGCTAAAAAAAAGATGAACATTTTGGGCACTGTTTCTGTTCTAAGCATCTGCACAGAGCAGAGACCTGTGCTAAAGGATTTCTGCCCTAAGTGCCAACACAAAGCAGTGCTAAAAAGAAAAAAAAATTTCCTGGGGCCTGGCTGCAGTAGCAGCCCTGAAAATATGTACAGCGGGCCAAGAGGGTAGCTCTACCTGGATAGTAAGGGACATAGAGTGAGTTATTTTTCCGAAGAAAAACAAGCTGAGGGTATTTTGGGGTTTTATTTTGCTGTGTTCTTCAACAGGGCAATGGTCTTTTGGGAACCGAAAAGCCTTGCACACAGCAGAGCCCCTACTAAACCATCATGAAACATTTACTCCAGGTGCTCATAGAGGGGCAGAAGCAGCTACAGACTGTTATATGGGCCCTGGGTGCTCAGCATCAAGTCCTGCAAGAGAGTTTGAATAAGTACAGGCTTCCTTGATAGGGATTACAGAAGCCCTGCAAGCTAGTATAGCCTGGCATACTCCTTTTACTCCTGATATCTAAGATGTGGCTAGGAGAGGACCTAATGAAGGAGATGAATGCCAACAATGAGGAGGTAAAGGGGAATAACGCTGGAAATGGCAATATGGATCATGAGATGATTATTGTGAATGATCAACAAGAATGAAAGGAAAATGTTCACAGAGAGGAATCAGAAGATCC
Source organism: Rhinatrema bivittatum (assembly GCF_901001135.1). Taxonomy (NCBI): domain Eukaryota; kingdom Metazoa; phylum Chordata; class Amphibia; order Gymnophiona; family Rhinatrematidae; genus Rhinatrema; species Rhinatrema bivittatum. The sequence continues at coordinate 134,042,952 of NC_042622.1, read as the reverse complement.
AGAGAAAGAACAACCAAGGGACTTAGGCTCACAGGCATGTTTTCATGGCAGAGAGAGAGGCCATTTCACCATAGAATGTCCTGAGACTGAAGAAGAAGCTATGAATGCCAACCAGAAAATATTCCACAATTGTAGCTTTGTGGATACTCCTCACCCTGGCCTTGGTACTTTTGTGGTTCTGGTTGAGCTGGATGGAGTCTCTGCACAGATGTAGTTGATTCAGGAAATAGAAAACCCCTCATTTCGAGGGAGCTAGTTAAGCAAGTTTACATTGATTATGAACTTCCAGTAACTTTAGCCTACACTTATGGAGACCAGTGGTGGAGTCTGTCACACAAGCCTCACTGCGGATGTTGGTTGGACAGACCAGTATTGAAGTGGGAACACTCCAGGAGCTCTCATACCCAGTTGTCCTGCAACATGATTTCCCAGATTTTGAGATTCTGTGAACCCACCTTTAACGCTGAGTCTACCAATTATGAAGAAGTGTCCTTGCTAGAGATCTCCCCTTGGAGAAATCCAGAATGTATTCTTGTGGAAAAGGAAGAGTTGATCCTTGAGGGTATCAAACAGCTCTACAAAAATATGGAGAGAAAGAGCTCTGAAACACTTTGGGGCAGATTTTAAAAAAGTACACGCGCGTGTACTTTTGTTCGCACAACCGGCGCAAACAAAAGTACGCCGGATTTTAAAAGATACACGCGTATCTTTTAAAATCCGGGGTCGGCGCATGCAAGGCTGCGCAAAATTGGCAGCCTGCGCGCGCCGAGCCACGCAGCCTGCCTCCATTCCTTCCGAGGCCGCTCTGAAATCAGAGCGGCCTCGGAGGGAACTTTTTTTTTTGTCCCTCCCCCCAACTTTACCTCCCTTCCCCTATCTAACACACCCCCAGGCCTAACTAAATCCCCCTCCCCTACCTTATTTCATTGAGTTTCGCCTGCCTCTGCCTCTGGCAGGCGTAACTTGCGTGCGTCGCTGGCACCCTGCCCCGGCACAGGCTGCTGTGCCGGAGCACTCGGCCCCGCTCCCGGACTGCCGTCACGCCTCCGGACACGCCCCGAACGTTGCGCTGCCCAGACACGCCCCCCAACACACCCCCCAAGCAAAGCCCCGGGACTTACACTCGTCCTGGGGCTTTGTGCGCAGGGCTTTTAAAATCTCCCCCTTTGTGAATTGTGTCTTTAAACAGGTTGTTATTCTCCTAAATACAAAGGGAAAAGTTGAGTGGTTAACTGGAAAGATGCATGCCAGGGAGTTCACTGTCTCTACTTTGCATGATGACGGATCAGAAAGAACAATATGAAGGATTCCAAGACAAAGGAGGAACCGCAGACACTCCAGGAACCCTTAACTAGCTCCCCAGAAACAATGGGGAAAGGTAACCCTAGAAAAATTAAATGAAAGAGTGTTGAAGGGTCTCCCTGCATGTTACCAACTGTGTGCATCCTCTGTCACCATTTCCTTCCATCGTGGGCAGCTGTGCTAAGATTCCTCCTTGACATCACCAGTAGGCATCTACTTAATGTGGCGTGCAGCTACAGAGATGGGAGAGAGTGTTGGAAGGCCTCCCTGCATGTTATTAACCGTGTGCATCCTCTTTTGTTTGTTTCCTTCCATCATGGGCAGATGTGCTGAGATTCCTCCTTGATGTCGCCAGTAAGTGCCTACTTAATGCGGTATGCAATGGCGTGCCAAAACCACTCACCTAAAGGGTGCGCCCCTTAGCGCAAAATTGCAGTTTGACCTCCAGCATTATTTGTTTGGAAGATTCCTTCAATGGGTAAGAAAAGGAAGGGCAGCGTTAGGCCCTACCTGCCCGGAACTTTCTTTGCCCCTATCTCATCACAACCGACATTAGTCTTTCCAATTTACTAGTCAAATATCGGATTTTTTTTTTTTGTACTTTACTGTTTGAGGAAAGTTAGGTCATAACAGCAAAACATAATCCATTTTAACATTCTGTAATACAGAGTATCAGTACATAACTGACAACTTCCAGCACAAGCATATGCAGGGCCAGTGCAACCCATTGTACAAGCCATGCACTTGCATGGGGCAGCAGCCTGAAGCGGCGGCGACCTGGAGCCACAGTCAGCCCCAATACTGACTCCACCAGGAGGCTAAGAATCAGAAGACGCCACTGCTGCGTGGCGGCTGTGGGGCCGCCTGGCATTCCCAAGCCACTACACGGCTGAGCGGAAGGAGCTGTGGGGACACCCAGTACTCCCAATCTGCTGTGCGGCTTAAAGGAAGGAGCTGCAGGCTGCCTGGCGCTCCCAACCTTCTGCCTGCTGTCCCAGGTGCTTTCCTACAGCGGGCAAAGCACGAGCCTGCAAGAGGCGCGCTCAGTCATTCTGGGCACAAGGCAAAAACTGTGGTGGGGCCTTCTGCGAATTTTCCTGGCTTGGTGGGGGGTGGGGTATGAAGGGGGGGCCTGGGAACAAGCACAGCCGCCCCGGCACTCAGGTCTGAGCCTGTGGCTGTACCAACTGCAGCTACTTCAGGAACACAGAATGTAATGGCTTGGACATTCTTCAGCCCCAGTCCCTCATCCCAGGGACTGTGAACATTATCGTCACACCATTCCCTGACTTGGCCAGCCCAAGTCTTACAAAATGGGCTCAGGAATTGAATTCAGATCTCCTGTATGGCAATATACAGCAGTTTCACTAGGCTATTATGCTGGCCACTTTGGGATCTTTAATGTCTATATTGTTAATAGTCTCAGTTTGTTTCATCTGAAATATGGCACATCAGGCAACATAGTGCATTCAATATCTGGCTGAGTAATTTTTTATTCTGTGCTTGGAAAAAAAGAAGTGTCCCCACTACTCAACCCACCAAACTGACTTTCTTGCATCAATTGATGACCTGCAGCATTTCCCATCTGTGGTGGCTATCCTCAATCATACTTAGCTTATAAGAGTTCACAAGATCAAATCCCAATGCAGTCTGACTGCAAGCTGATCATTTATTTTATTACAGCGGAAGTTTACATTTTATATGTTCCTTTATTTAAGACTAGAAAACATCAACACTCACGCCACCGCCTGCCCAAGGATCCAGGTATCCATTTGAAAATATAATGTTGCTTGCTGCTTTAAGGTCTGAAATGCAAAAGGAAAGATAAAGTTCTGAAAACAAATGCCTGTGCATTACTAATGTATGCATATGTGTCTCATCTCAGTGTAACACAAACTAGGAAATCATTGTTTTTAACAAAATACATTATCAGAATAGATTTGACTAAAAGATTAACTTTTACACAGGGTTTGTTGTTATTCTAAGTTCAGGGTTAAAGTTCAACCCTGAGCCTATTTTTATTTATTTATTTAGGCATTTTTGTATACCGAACATATTGTGAGCACTTCACGTCAGTTTACATCAAAATTTGGGGACAAGCCATTAATAGTTTGTCCCTAAAAAACATTAAAATTAAATATCTAAATAAAGCCTATAAAATGAATAAGAACTCATAATAATAATCTAAACTATAAATTACAAAATAATAAAATACATTAAAATTAGTAAGACATCCTAACTGCTAGTAACATCATTTAAGAGAATTAAAATTATAATACTAAAAACCTTCTTTATCTAATCTAAATTTTTTACAGGGGGAGTTGCTAAAAGATGTTATTCAGCATTGTTAAACGCCTGCTCAAACAATCATGTTTTTAGTTGTTTCTTAAATGGTTGTAGGCGAGCCTCTAATCGTATACTAAGTGGAAGAGAGTTCCAAAGGTTTGACCCAAATCCTATCATAGGCAAGGGGATGCCTGTTGTAATAAAAAATCAAGAACATGCCAAAACGGTTATTTTTATCTAACATGCGAATTATAAATACCAAACATGCTTGCATCACAAATCCAGCAGAAGCACATGGGATAGTAATATAAATGAATGCCTGCCCTGTGCATTTTCTTTGTTCCCTACAATGTTGCACAAAAGCAGAAGGGATAGGGGTCTATGTATGCTTTTTATGTGAAGTAACTCACACTAGTTTTAAAGGTAAAGTACCATCAAAAACTATCTTCAAGATTTAAGTATCTTGTTAGTTTACTTGGAAACTTGTATTTTTACTTTTACATTTTTGATTTGCTAGTACCTGTCCTGCAAAAGTGCTTTTAGAGTAATTTTCTGTTTTCCCTATGAATCACCATGTTAATCACGCTCTCTTCCTGAGGCAACAATTGTTAAATAAAAATAACAGCACAATGCTTTGGGGTCTTAATGTACATGTGTACATTAAGCCTCCTGCAGGAAAAAGGAACCAGAGTTAGTGGGAGGTGGGCAGCAAATGCTAGGTATTGTCTGCTGCTACGGACCAGAGTATTCATGAGCCAGGTGGTGCGGGCCAGCCCATGGTTTGAAAGAATCAGCAAAAAGCTATGATTGCTACGCTTGTTTATGGAGTGGCAATGGAAGGATTTGAGAAATGTGGGTGGCATCCACTGGAGGGGAAGGATCTAAGGAGTGTGAGGTGCATCTACCAAAGATGTTAGGGGAACTGAAGCACAGCAGCAGTAGCATCAACATGAGGTGGTGGTGAAGGTGGGGATGGAGAAGAAGGAACTGAGAAGTGGCAGTAGCAGAATAAGACAAGGGAAAGGTGGAGATCAGCAGCACACGTTGGTAAGATCTGAGAGGTGGGAGGCATATTGCAGTGGCAGGTGGAGAGGGGGAATGGAGTCAGGAGTAGTGGCTGACTGGAGGTGTGTGAGTGGAAAGTTAGTGGCTGTAGTGCAGATGAGCAATAACTAAGAAATTGCTAGTGTGAGCAGTTAATATAGCTATTAAGGAGGCTAAACTGAATACTGCAGCAAAAACAGTGAATATAATCTCACATCACAGTGAGTGTAGTGTGAGCAGGTGCTAAATGCTGGCAGGAGCTAGGTCAGGGACAAAGGAAATGAAATTGTGAGAGATGAGAGACAGAGAAGCACATTGACACAGCATTTTATGTTATTATGGATAAATCTTGCAGAAACTGCTCTGAACTGCATTTGTTTTGCAAGTGAAGAGTAAACGTTTATTTTGCCAGTTACTTGAACGGTGGCTTCTCTAGGCAGCCAGTGTGAGCAAGACTAGCACCCTAGATAGGATTTATGCCATCACCAGCAATGTTTTATACTATGGTCCACCTGGACAAAATTGTCAGACAGATGACAAAATGCTATGAGAAATCAGGGAAGCTAACCAATTTGGCAGTGCAGTAATAATCGGAGATTTCAATTACCTCAGCATTGACTGGGTAAATGTAACATCAGGACATGCTAGAGAAATAAAGTTCCTGGATGTAATAAACAACTGCTTCATGGAGCAATTGGTTCAGGAACCAACGAGAGAGGGAGCTATTTTAGATTTACTTTTTAGTGGAATGCAGGATTTGGTGAGAGAGGTAACGTGGTGGGGCCACTTGGCAATAGTGATCATAACATGATCAAATTTAAACTGATAACTGGAAGGGGAACAATAAGTAAATCTACAGCTCTAACACTAAATTTTCAAAAGGGAAACTTTGATAAAATGAGGAAAATAGTTAGAAAAAAACTGATAGCTGCAGCTGCAAAGGTTAAGTGTTCAACAGGCATGGACATTGTTTAAAAATACAATCCTACGCAATCAGATCATGTATTTCTTATGCAAACATCGTTTGTATTTATTGAAAATGATAAATAAAGGATTTAAAAAAAAAAAATACAATCCTAGACGCGCAGTCAAGATATATTCCACGCATTAAGAAAGGTGGAAGGAAGGCAAAATGATTACTGGCATGGTTAAAAGGTGAGGTGAAAGAGGTTATTTCAGCCAAAAAAAAATCCTTCAAAAATTGGAAGAAGGAAACATCTGAAAAAAATAGGAAAAAGTATAAGCATTGTCAAGTTAAGTGTAAAACACTGATAAGACAGGCGAAGAGAGAATTTGAAATGAAGTTGGCCGTAGAGGCAAAACTCATAATAAATCTTTTTAAAATATATCCAAAGCAAGAAACCTGTGAGGGAGTTGGTTGGACCATTAGATGACCAAGGGGTTAAAGTGGCTCTTAGGGAAGATAAGGCCATTGCAGAAAGACTAAATTAATTCTTTGCTTCTGTGTTTACTAATGAGGATGTTGGGGAGATACCATTTTCAAGGGTGAAGAGTCAGATGAACTGAACCAAATCACTGTGAACCTGGAAGATGTAGTAGGCCAGACTGACAAACTAAAGAGCAGCAAATCACCTGGACCGGATGGTATACATCCTAGGGTACCGAAGGAACTAAAAAATGAAATTTTAGATCTATTTAAAATTTGTAATCTATCATTAAAATCATCCATTGTACCTGAAGACTGGAGGGTGGCCAATGCAACCCCAATATTTAAAAAGGGCTCCAGGGGTGATCCGGGTAACTATAGACCAGTGAGCCTGACTTCAGTGCCTGGAAAAATAGTGGAAACTATTCTAAAGATCAAAATCGTACAGCATATAGAAAGACATGGTTTAATGGAACACAGTCAACATGGATTTACCCGAGGGAAGTCTTGCCTAACAAATCTTCATTTTTTTGAAGGGGTTAATAAACATGTGGATAAAGATGAACCAGTAGATGTAGTGTATTTGGATTTTCAGAAGGCATTTGACAAAGTCCCTCATGAGAGACTTCTAAGAAAACTAAAAAGTCATGGGATAGGAGGTGATGTCCTTTCGTGGATTACAAACTGGTTAAAAGACAGGAAACAAAGAGTAGGATTAAATGGTCAATTTTCTGAGTGGAAAAGGGTAAACAGTGGAGTGCCTCAGGGATCTGTACTTGGACCGGTGCTTTTCAATATATTTATAAGTGATCTGGAAAGGAATACGACAAGTGAGGTTATCAAATTTGCAGACGATACAAAATTATTCAGAGTAGTTGAATCACAAGCGGATTGTGATACTTTACAGGAGGACCTTGCAAGACTGGAAGATTGGGCATCCAAATGGCAGATGAAATTTAATGTGCACAAGTGCAAGGTGTTGCATATAGGGAAAAATAACCCTTGCTGCAGTTACACAATGTTAGGTTCCATATTAGGAGCGACTACCCAGGGAAAAGATCTAGACATCATAGTGGGTAATACTTTAAAATCGTTGGCTCAGTGTGCTGCAGCAGTCAAAAAAAGCAAACAGAATGTTAGGAATTATTAGGAAGGGAATGGTTAATAAAATGGAAAATGTCATAATGCCTCTGTATCGCTCCATGGTGAGACCGCACCTTGAATACTGTGTACAATTCTGGTAGCCACATCTCAAAAAAGATATAGTTGCCATGGAGAAGGTACAGAGAAGGGCAACCAAAATGATAAAAGGGATGGAACAGCTCCCTTATGAGGAAAGGCTGAAGAGGTTAGGGCTGTGCAGCCTGGAGAAAAGACGGCTGAGGGGGAATATGATAGAGGCCTTTAAGATCATGAGAGGTCTTGAACGAGTAGATGTGAATTGGTTATTTACACTTTTGGATAGTAGGACTAGGGGGAAGTCCATGAAGTTAGCAAATAGCATATTTAAGACTAATTGGAGAAAATTCTTTTTCATTCAACGCACAATAAAGCTCTGGAATTTGTTGCCAGAGGATGTGGTTAGTGCAGTTAGTGTAGATGGGTTCAAAAAAAGGCTTGGATAAGTTCTTGGAGGAGAAGTCCATTAACTGATATTAATCAAGTTTACTTAGGGAATAGCCACTGCTATTAATTGCTTCAGTAGCATGGGATCTTCTTGGTGTTTGGGTAATTGCCAGGTTCTTGTGGCCTGGTTTGGCCTCTGTTGGAAACAGGATGCTGGGCTTGATGGACCCTTGGTCTGACCCAGCATGGCAATTTCTTATGTTCTTAATTTTTGCTGGAGGATGTGGTCAAGGCAACTAGCAAGCTGAGTTTAAAAATGGTTTGGACAAATTCAGGGAAGAGAAGTCCCTAAATAGTTATTATCCAGGTGACTTAAGGAGACCCATCAATTGTCATAGGGAATGAGCAGCAAGAAACTGAATCTGCTTTTAGGGATTGGTCACTGTCTAAGACAGGATGCTGTTGCTAAATGCAAGTTGTCCAGTTGACTAGAAGACTGTATTGCTCATTGCTATTCTCTGGCTGACCTCCAGATCACAGACTTTCAAGGCTCATCAAATAAAATTCATGGCTATATCAGTGACTCACCCAAGAGCTGTGTCCACTGAAGACATCTGCAAAGCTATAACTTGGTGTTGCGTCCAGTCTCAGATGGCTTTGACCTCTGTGCCTCACCTTTCTTCCTTCTCTCTCCTCAAGCCTTGGGAAGATGGCTGCTGCCACGTCTTCATGCCACTCTCTCCGGTGTCCCTGGATCGGCAATGGCGACGGTGTTCACCATGATTTTCCTGAGGGCCTCCTAGGGTGTGCACGCACACGCCATCCCCGTCTTTATCAACGTCAGGGCGGGAACCAGGGGCATCCCCTCCGAGTGACGTCATCACATCCTGGTATTTAGCTTGCCCTTCGTTTGCTAACAAACTGAATTAGCAAGGATTGGATTGCTTCCGGTCTAAGCTGCTCTGCCACTTCCCAGCTACCGCAGGAAGCGCTCTCTGCCCTTCGGGGTATTTCTTCTCTAACCTGGGTACCCGCTCGTCGGGGGCCCTTCTGCTCTATTTCAGGTACCTATCTTGGGAAACCGGGTACTCGCTTCTCGAGGGCCTGCTCTCCCTAATCTGGTGCCTGCCACTGATCTACTTCTGCCTGCCAGGACCTTCAACAATACAGCTTCTGCTTCAGTGAGTACTAACCCTTTCAGTCTGTCCCTTTCAGCTTCAGCGCTCTGTGTCTATATCCGGGACCTGTCCCTGCTATGCTGCGCTGCCTATCACCTACTTGAGTGTGAGACTGGTCTCCTCTGCTGAGGACCCCTGGACTACTTCTGCTGTGCTACCTTCACTGCTGCCCGCTCCCCGGGCAGTACCATCGAGCTGTACAATAAATACAACTTCTCTGTGTCTGCGTGTATAGAGTCTAGCCCAGTACTGCGGTTCCTCACAGGGCTCCTCCCCGTGGGAGTGACCACCACCGCAGTACCCAAGAATCCACTCCAACACCTCATAAACATAACACTTGATCATCAGTTCATACCTTTACATCTCATTACTGTCTAGACAATCTCTCCAGAAGTAACAGTAACTTTGGGCAAGCAGTTTTGTGCAGCCTGTTAACCTAATTGTTCACTCTCCATGGGTTGGGGGTCCAAGTTGCTTATTCAGTAAGTGTCTGCCATGCTTGGGACTCCCCATGTGTCATGGCTAATTCAGTCTTGCTTGTCAACGGAGAAAGCAAGTTTGTAAACAGGGTTCTCCATCGAGAGCAGGATGTATCAGCCAAGCTTAATATCCCCCGCCTCTCTGGAGAGCCTATTATGAGATGGCCAGCTTTGGTCCTTGAGAGCCACAAATAGGTCATATTTTCAGGATATCCATAATTAATATGCATGACATAGATTTGCATGCCTGCCTCCATTGTATGCAAATCTGTCTTGTTGATACCATGAAAACCTTACCTGTCTGTGGCTCTTGAGTTGGCTACCCCTGGTCTACTACTTAGCTGAAGTTAAGCTCTACAAATTAAAAGAGGGGCTGACAAGGCAGCATGTGCATGCTCAGTAGAGTAAAAGCTCAAATAAACTCAGAGAGGAAACATTTGATGCTGTTTGACAATGTCATCACATGTGTTATAGCTAATTCATCCTGCTAAATAAGGAGAACCCTGTTCATGGTAAGCAAACTTGCTATATTATGGATATAGGCACACTATCCCTCACCTACATTGGGAAAATGAGTTATCTGATAGAATCCCTTCAGAGCTTACAGTTCTGATCTATACAAAAAAATGGCCTGTAATCAGGCAAGGATTGCATACTGAAGGTATTTAACACAGCTGCAGATAGAAGAGTGAACATAAGATATACCATACTAGGTCAGACCAAGAGTCCATCAAGCCCAGTATCCTGTCTCCAACAGTGGCCAATCTAAGTCACAAGTACCTGGCAAGTACCCAAACATTAAATAGATCCTATGCTGCTAATGCCGGCAGCAAGCAGTGACTATTCCCTATTGATTAATAGAAGTTTATGGACTTCTCCTCTAGGAACCTATCCAAATCCTTTTTAAACCCAGCTACATTAGTTGCCTTAACCACATCCTCTGGCAATGGATTCCAGAGCTTAATTGTATGTTGAGTGAAAAAGAATTGTCTTCAATTTGTTTTAAATGTGTTACTTGCTAAATTCATGGAGTGCCCTCTAGTTCTTGTTTATCTGAAAGAATAAATAACAGTTTCATATTTACCGGTTCAAGTCCTTTCATGATTTTGTAGATCTCTATCATATCTCCCACTTAGCCATCTCTTCTCCAAGCTGAACAGCCTTAATCTCTTTAGCCTTTCCTCAAAGGGGAGCCAGTCCATCTCCTTTATCATTTTGGTTGCCCTTCTCTGTTCTTTCTCCGTGCAACTATATCTTTTTTTTTTTGGTATTCCAACAGAACATGGAGTTGAGTGCTACCCTTCAAAGAGAGCATGGAGAACAGGTAGTCCAAACCTACTATCCTACTGAAGACTTGTATCCAAACACTAATAAGATGTGAATGTGTGGACTAAATGTAACATTGCAAACTTGCAAATATCATCAATGAAGGCTGATCTTATCAGCAACCAGTTCTGCTATGGCCCTAAGATTATAGGCCTTTATATGCTCCTCTAGGTCAGACATGCCTGGACATTACAGAAGGAGATGCAATTGTCTATGGAATCAGAATTGATGTGCTGTGAATCCATAAGTACACTCTACACTCTGTAGACTGGTTGGCAGTCTTTCAGGACCTCTTAGGAGTTCCTTTGGATTGTCACTGAGGGTCCCTAATACTTCCAGGTCACCCCTCATACCTTTAATCCTTGACTTCCTGCTCTTTCTGTTGGCACCAGATGGGTACTTGCTTGTAACTTCCTTTATGGCTTCAATGCCTGGATAGCACTCCTGCATCAGCTAGGATAGCCAACACATATTCCTTCTTCTTCTCCCAAAAACTGTAACCAGACTGCTATGGAATCCTAGCAACAATTCTAGGGATCCTGTATCTCATCCAAAATTTTACACAAGGTTATTTTCCCTTGCCAATAAATCCAGGGAATAAGATCTCTCTTTCTTTGGAGAAGGGAAGAACTCTCCACTCCCAGAAGACAGAAAAGAGGATAGGATCCTACAATGCCTTTTCTGCCAATCAAGAAGACAAACTCAAAGGAATAAATTATCCTCTAAAAGTCCAAAGATAAGATTCAGCTAAGTGGTCTGTTGCCAAGAGATGTACCAAGAAGAAAACAGAAACTGGGTCAGCAAGGATGTAGAAAATAAAACTTTGAAAGAGTTAAAATCTTTACTAGAGGATAACTAGGATTCTTATGGCCAAAATTAGAGGAAATAAATCTCTTCAGCAATTCTATGGGGCTGAAGCAATGAAGACACAGCCCTGTCTGTCTGAAGCTGTTTGGCAGATGAAAAGAACTGAGAGGTGCTGCTGGACTGTGGTAGCACTGCAACTACCATGCATGAACAGTGAAAGACTTTTACGCCTTTCCAGAAAGCTCTGGAAAAATCCATCTGTTCAGTGCTGAGCGCAGCCACACAGCCCATGTGTGTAACTAAGAGGAACTGCTTGTCTGCAAATGAAAGCTTCATAGACTAGCACTTTGTCTTGAGATATACATGAAATATATTGTTTGAACAGCTACTTTTCGTAAATAACTGAGTAACTTGCAAACCAGCCCAAATGCAAAAAACGTTTCAGCTTCAAATTAAATTACCGCTGCCCCAGAATTCAGTCTTCAGCCAGTCTTTTCTTGGCCGAACATGCCACTTGGAGTAACAGTATTGCTCTCGTATGGAGTCGGTAAAAGGTAAATTGGGGAACATGTCAGTCACGTTGTTACTTCCAGATAAGAAGTTTAGTTCAGTACAAGCCTAAAGAGAGAAACATTCACTATTCTAGTATAAGTAAAAACATACAAATAAAAATGAACTTTAATCCAATTTTATAATGGCCAATTGACATATTTTGATGTTATAAAACAAGTCATCTGCATAACATTATCTGAAAATCCATAAATGCTTCTTTATGTGAGGTGCTGAATCCAGTCCCATTGCTTGAGCCTCAAATATAGCCTGTGGAATTTTTTTCCCTTGCAGAAGCACCAGGAAATTAAAGATACACCATACAAAACTTATGCACACAAACTTGCAGGCTGTTTACACTTTTTTTCTTGATCCTACTACCTAGTCTTTAATCTTATGGTGTGTGGTACCAGCAGAACCCCTCTCTAGTAATACTGTTCCATAATTTGTGATTTCTTATCTATAGTTAGGAAAAATATTTTTGTTGAAAATGATCAAGCTGTGTGTTTAATTTACCTGATAATCCCACATGATGCTCTCTGGTCCACTGCCACAGCCTGTGGGATCAGCACATTTTGTGAACTGTCTATATATATCATAACAACTTGCTTCTCCAGTGGTATTGTAAAGTAGTCCTGTTAGACAAATGTAGAGAAATGGTCAGAAAGAGGCAAACATGAAAAGTTCTGTAACTGAGAGAGGGCAGCAAGCATCACTGAGAAGATAGCTTTCAGCTTTTTCTTGTATACTAGACAAGTACTTTTCATCTGAAAGAGAAATACTTTTAGTGTTGACATTTCTGCTCTGCATCTGCAGAAGTAATGAAAAAGAATCTTTAAGTGTGTGTGTATGTATTTTGGGTGGTATATTATTCCTTTTCTTCACTATAGAGAAGCCAATATTCAGTAGACCCTTTAGTGGACAAGTTATCTGGCTAATGAGAGGAGGAATAGCCTAGTTAGAGCAGTGGGCTATGAACCAGGAGACCAGGGTTTGAGTCCCACTGTTGCTCCTTGTGACCTTGGGCAAGTCACTTTACCCTCCATTGCTGAATATACTTGCTTAAAGTGGTGGATGCCTGGAATGCCCTTCCGGAGGAAATGGTGAAGTCTAAAACTGTGAACGACTTCAAAGGGGCAAGGGATAAACACTGTGGATCCATCAAATCTAGAGGGCGTGAATAAAGAGGAGGCATTCAAACACTGCACGGAGCGGCAGTAGCCACAGAGGCATTCAAACACTGCACGGAGCGGCAGTAGCCACAGAGGCATTCACGGAACGGGATGCCAGTGGCCAGTAGTTGGTGTTCCACCTTCACGGAGCGGAAGGATGGAGGGCTGCTATCTCAAAAAATAAAAAAATAAAAACAGGGGTGGGTAAGAGTATGGGGTAAGGGTGTGGCCTGCTTGTTACAGCGGTTGCTACCCCTAATTGAGCTGGACGTTCACTTGGATGCAGATACGGCGCTGCTCTCTAAATTGGTGGTGGGGTGGAGGGGAATTAGGGCTGGAGGGTACTGGAAGCCAATAGTAACAGGTGGGAGAGAAAAAAAGGGGAAAAAATGGATAAAGTGCGTAGCTTGCTGGGCAGACTAGATGGGCCTGAAATGCCCTTCCGGAGGAAGTGGTGAAGTCTAAAACTGTGAATGACTTCAAAGGGGCATGGGATAAACACTGTGGATCCATCAAGTGTAGAGGGTGTGAATAAAGAGGAGGCATTCAAACACTGCACGGAGTGGCAGTAGCCACAGAGGCATTCAAACACTGCACGGAGCGGCAGTAGCCACAGAGGCATTCAAACACTGCACGGAGCGGCAGTAGCCACAGAGGCAATCACGGAGCGGGATGCCAGTGGCCAGTAGTTGGTGTTCCACCTTCAAGGAGCGGAAGGATGGAGGGCTGCTATCTCAAAAAAAATAAATAAATAAAATAAAAACAGGGGTGGGTAAGAGTATGGGGTAAGGGTGTGGCCTGCTTGTTACAGCAGTTGCTACCCCTAATTGATTAGGGCTGGAGGGTACTGGAAGCCAATAGTAACAGGTGGGAGAGAAAAAAAGGGGGAAAAAATGGATAAAGTGCGTAGCTTGCTGGGCAGACTAGATGGGCCGTTTGGTCTTCTTCTGCCGTCATTTCTATGTTTCTATGTTGGCGGATAACTTGAAAACCTAAATGGCTATGTTTGAATATAGCCGGTTAAGTTTTAAAGTTATCTGGCCTTTACAAGCAGTTTACACTTCCAGAGCTGCCTATCAGAAGCAGTGCTGGAGTCACCAGGACTGGGTAAGACCCTCGTTCCCATTGGGATATCTGTTTTGGCCAGGATGAGACAGTTTCTGTTGTGATCTGGCGGGGGCGGGCGGGAGGGGGAATGAATGTCGGGGTATCAATGCCAACTTTTCGAATTAAACCAGGAAAGGTTGTGGCAGTGGCAGCAGGTGGGATGAGAAAAGGATTGGTCTTGTTTTGGGACTGCTAAACCTGACAGGGCCATGTATGTATAAGGGGGGGGGAAGGGTCACAATTGGGCCATGGGTCTTTAGAATTTTTTTTTTTGGGTGACAGTGACAGCTACTTAACCAAATATCTTTGAAGATATCCAGTTAAGTAGAAAGTTATCTAGCCACATAAGGCCAGATAACTTTAGACCTGCTCTGAAGCAAGTCTCAAGATTTCCGGCTTACCTAGCTGCTTTAGCCTCTCTTAGCTGGCTAATTCAGCCCCCCTATCTTAGCTGGCTAATTCAGCCCCAGTATTCCCACATTCCAGTGGGAACACTGAGAGGAGAGGATCACCTTGCTGGTGGCTGAAAGGAATCAGTAAGTTTTTGCATGGGACATTGTCTTTTTTAAAAGTATTGGGGCAAAGTTAACTATTTGGGAATATTATTTAGTGTGTTTGTGCTTTTAATAGAAAGGCAATGAATAAACAAGTTAGACTGTATTTTTAAATAGTCAGTCAATAAGGTAGCTAGTAAGCAGTAGGTAGTATGTTTATTTTTAAAAGTCTGCAGAACTGAGTGTTCTGCAGACTTTTAAAGAACTGAGTGTTTGTATTGGGAAAAAAAAACCCCACAAACCCCCCCCCCCAAAAAAAAGTAGCCAGAAGCTAGAAATAAAGCTAGGAGCAGTGTATACCTAAGTAAAAAGGTTGAATAGTTCAGCTCAGTTACTCACCTTGGAAAGGTGTTGAGGTAGTGTGATTGGGTTTGAATAGGGACCAACATTTGTTAATCAAGAGAGCAGTG
Organism: Rhinatrema bivittatum; assembly: GCF_901001135.1. Classification (NCBI taxonomy): domain Eukaryota; kingdom Metazoa; phylum Chordata; class Amphibia; order Gymnophiona; family Rhinatrematidae; genus Rhinatrema; species Rhinatrema bivittatum. Next base: position 134,027,785 of record NC_042622.1, on the reverse strand, counting down.
AGTCACTCTGGCTGACTAACTGAAGTTAGACTGTTTGTATTTCCCAACCCACCTACCCCTAGCTCATTCCTTAATTTATAGGCAGGTGCCACTTTCACAAAAAAAAAACCAAAACAAAACATCAACAAAAACTTTATTGAGAATTCGATCAGACCCCGGTAGGCCACTACCAGACACATAGTGAATTCACGAATACATTTAAAGGACATTAGACACAGTCCTACTCCCATAGCAACCTAAAACTTAACTAGGAACTGATCAAAATTGAGATGAAGGCAGCAGTCCAGCAGCAAGAGGGGGGCTTCTCAGTCTTTTGCAGAGTGTCACATGTATGATTTTTTACCCACCGGTGAGAAGTTGTACATGTGCATGTGATGCAAAGAGCTCCTAGCTCTCAGAGAACGAGTCCGATCTCTAGAGGCTAGAGTGGCAGACCTGGAGGAGCTGAGGCAGACAGAGAGGTATATAGATGAGACCTTCAGGGACATAGTAGTCAAGTCCCAACTTCAGACTGGCAGCCCTGGTGCTGCCTTGGAGGAAGAAGGTCTCATGATTGGAGAGCATCAACCAGGTGCAGCAGGAAATGATCCTGTAGCAAGGACCTGCTCTCCAGGTGATGCATTGTCCTTTCGCACTGATGATATCTCCCCAAGGCCTACTGCCCAGGAGGGAAGGGTTAGGTCGGCCGTCATAGTTGGTGATTCGATTATTAGGAATGTAGATAGCTGGGTGGCTGGTGGGCGTGAGGATCGCCTGGTAACATGCCTACCTGGTGCGAAGATGGCGGACCTCAGGCGTAACCTAGATAGGATTTTAGACAGTGCTGGGGAGGAGCCGGCTGTCGTGGTACATGTGGGCACCAACGACATAGGAAAATGTGGGAGGGAGGTTCTGGAAGCCAAATTTAGGTTGTTAGGTAGAAAGCTTAAATCCAGAATCTCCAGGGTAGCATTCTCTGAAACGCTCCCTGTTTCACACGCAGGTCACCAGAGGCAGGCAGAGCTCCGGAGTCTCAATGCGTGGATGAGACGTTGGTGCAAGGAAGAGGGATTCAGTTTTGTTAGGAACTGGGGAACCTTTTGGGGAAGGGGGAGTCTCTTCCGAAGGGATGGACTCCACCTTAACCAGGGTGGAACCAGACTGCTGGTGCTAACCTTTAAAAAGGAGATAGAGCAGCTTTTAAACTAGAACAAAGGGGAAAGCCGACAGTCGCTCAGCGGCGCATGGTTCGGAGAGAGGTATCTTCAAAGGATACTAGTGATGCATTAGAATTAGGGCAGCCTGACAGTGAGGTTCCAATAATTAGAAAAATAGTCCAAGTGCCTGTAACTAAAAACTCACCTGAGCTAAAAAATTCTAACTTATCCCTATCAATAAAAAAGCAGAATGAAAATACAAACAAAAAACAAACTTTGAAATGTTTGTATGCTAATGCCAGAAGTCTAAGAAGTAAGGTGGGAGAATTAGAATGTATAGCAGTGAATGATACCAAATATCAAAAAGCACCCAAAACAATTTTTGGGGGAATCACACTGTAAAATCCAATTCACATTCAAAAAACCCCCTTTTTGAATTATTTCTAATAAGATATTTGAACGTTTAATAGCTCAAACACCGCTGAACGTATTCATGGCTTCTGTTTGAAGAAACAATCGATTATCCACAGAAGACTTTTGATTCACCGGCTACTATGCACACAGGATAACATCCCCTGAAGAAAGGTCTGCTTGCGGACCAGAAACGTGGCTACGTCGGGCTTTCAATCATCATCAGATAAGTCGGGACTTTTTTAAAATATTTTGTCAAGTCAACTGTGTTTGGATATTTTTTAAAAGAAGAATTTAAAAATATCACATCGGGACATGAAGATTTAATTTGAATTGGTTGCACAGAGTTTTCTAAAAAATCGGACGGTGGTGGTTTGGTTTATGATTATATATACAGAATTGAGTACACCCTGGCTGGGGCTTGAAACTCATATATATGAAACCTGCCCTCCGTCTCTTAAAAAATTTTTTTCAGCCTTCAGCAGTGAGGTTGGTTTGGGTCAGACACTAGATCCGCCGACCTCCTGCATGAACAACGCTGGTTTATTGGCAAGATTCACAGATTGTGAGCTATTAAACGTTCAAATATCTTATTAAAAATAATTCAAAAAGGGGGTTTTTTGAATGTGAATTGGATTTAGCAGTGAATGATGACATAGACTTAATTGGCATCTCAGAGACATGGTGGAAAGAGGATAACCAATGGGACAGTGCTATACCGGGGTACAAATTATATCACAATGACAGACAGGAGCACCCAGGAGGAGGTGTGGCGCTTTATGTCCGGGATGGCATAGAGTCCAACAGGATAAACATCCTGCATGAGACTAAATACAAAATTGAATCTTTATGGGTAGAAATCATGTCAGGGAAGACTATAGTGATGAGTATACTACCGTCCACCTGGTCAAGATGGTGAGACGGATAGTGAAATGCTAAGAGAAATTAGGGAAGCTAACCAAATTGGAAGTGCAGTAATAATGGGTAGGGATGTGAATCGGGCTTCAGACGATTGAAAATATCGGACGATATTTTCAAAATCGTCAGAAACCGGGGGCTCCCCCAAAACAATAGGAAAACCCCTCGATATTGATCGTGGGGGTTCTCTTATCGTTTTGGGGGAGGGCGGGAAAAACCGCACACAAAAATAACCCCTAAACCCACCCGACTCTTTAAAACTAATCCCTTAGCTTCCCCCACCCTCCCGACCCCTCCAAAAACCTTTTACAGGTACCTGGTGGTCCAGTGGGGGTCCCTGGAGCGATCTCCCGCTCCTGGGCCTTCGGCTGCCACTAATCAAAATGGCGCAGATGGCCCTTTGCCCTTACCATGTGACAGGGTATCCGTGCCATTGGCCGGACCCTGTCACATGGTAGGAGCACTGGATGGCCGGCGCCATCTTGTGCTCCTACCATGTGACAGGGGCTGACCAATGGCACTGGTAGCCCCTGTGACATAGTAAGGGCAAAGGTTATCGGCGCCATTTTGAATACTGGCAGCCGACGGTCCGAGTGCAGCAGGTCGCTCCCGGACCCCTGCTGGACTTTTGGCAAGTCTTGTGGGGGTCAGGATGGTCCCCCAAGACTTGCCAAAAGCCCCTGGTGGTCCAGCGGGGGTCCAGGAGCTATCTCCTGCACTCTGGCCATCGGCTGCCAGTAATCAAAATGGCTCCGATAGCCTTTGCCCTTACTATGTCACAGGGGCTACCGGTGCCATTGGTCAGCCCTTGTCACATGGTAGTTGTACAAGATGGCGCGGGCCATCCAGTGCTCCTACCATGTGACAGAGTCCGGCCAATGGCACAGATACCCTGTCACATGGTAAGGGCAAAGGGCCATCGGCGCCATTTTAATTAGTGGCAGCCGATGGCCCGGGGCGGGAGATCGCTCCAGGGACCCCCACTGGACCACCAGGTACCTGTAAAATGTTTTTAGGGGGGTCGGGAGGGTGGGGGAAGCTAAGGTATTAGTTTTAAAGGGTCGGCTGGGTTTTTTGTTTATCGGCTCGGGTGCAGTCGATAAACAAAACCGCGATCGGGCCCGATGAAAAAAAAACCACATGTGAATCGGAACCGGAATCCGAACCAATTCCGGTTCCGATTCACATCTCTAATAATGGGAGACTTAAATTACCCCAATATTGACTGGGTACATGTATCATCGGTACACGCTAGACAGATAACGTTCCTGGATGGAATAAATGATAGCTTTATGGAGCAATTGGTTCAGGAACCGATGAGAGGGAGCAATTTTAGATCTAATTCTCAGTGGAGCACAGGACTTGGTGAGAGAGGTAACGGTGGTGGGGCAATAGTGATCATAATATGATCAAATTTGATTTAATGACTGGAAGAGGAAAGTGTGCAAATCCACGGCTCTCGTGCTAAACTTTCAAAAGAGAAACTTTGATAAAATGAGAAAAATTGTTAGAAAAAAACTGAAAGGAGCAGTTACAAAAGTAAAAAATGTCCAAGAGGCGTGGTCATTGTTAAAAAATACCATTCTAGAAGCACAGTCCAGATGTATTCCGCACATTAAGAAAGGTGGAAAGAAGGCAAAACGATTACCGGCATGGTTAAAAGGGGAGGTGAAAGAAGCTATTTTAGCCAAAAAATCTTCATTCAAAAATTGGAAGAAGGATCCAAGAGAAGAAAATAGGATAAAGCATAAACATTGGCAAGTTAAATGTAAGACATTGATAAGACAGGCTAAGAGAGAATTTGAAAAGAAGTTGGCTGTAGAGGCAAAAACTCACAGTAAAAACTTTTTTAAATATATCCGAAGCAGAAAGCCTGTGAGGGAGTCAGTTGGACCATTAGATGATCGAGGGGTTAAAGGAGCACTTAGAGAAGATAAGGCCATCGCAGAAAGATTAAATGATTTCTTTCCTTCGGTGTTTACTGAAGAGGATGTTGGGGAGGTACCCGTAATGGAGAAGGTTTTCATGGGTAATGATTCAGATGGACTGAATCAAATCATGGTGAACCTAGAAGATGTGGTAGACCTGATTGACAAACTGAAGAGTAGTAAATCACCTGGACCGGTGAACACCCCTGAAATGCCCCTTTATTATCTGGCTAAATTATAACCAAAAAGAAGTTATCCGACTATAATTTAGTCAGAAAAGTGTTTAATGTGCCATAATGTGTTATGCGTGCTGGCCACGGCAGACCCACAGCCTGGCCCCCTCACCTCTCTCAGACGAATCCAGCGCCTGGTTCCTTGTCCCTGGTGGCAGTGGGCCAACGGCTCTCTCCTTGGGCCACCCCTAGTGCCTCTGGCTCAGCTACAGATCCTTGTGCTCCGTGTTGGGCCTCTCCGCGTTCCCCGCGGAGAGACGCCACTACTCAGTGCCGCGCCCCTCCCTAGGCAGGCATGCGCGTGCACGCGCGCACATCACTGTGTCTTAAGTAGGGCCCGCAGCAGGAACCTAGCCGCAGCCCCGGATGATGACATCAGCGGAGCTCTGGTACTTAAGCCCAGGCTCCACTCTCAAGGATTGCCTTTGCAACAGGTCCCCACGCTGGTCTTGTACTCGATGCCTCGTTGCCTCCTGGTGATTCTGCTTCGTTCCTGGTTCCTGATCCTCACTGTCTCCTGTTCCTGACTACGCTATAGCCTCTCTCCAAGCCCAGACCTCTGCATTGTCTGACTACGCTCTTGACTCTCTCCTCATCCAGACCTCAGCCTTGCTTACCACTGCTTCCAGATTGCCACCGGCCCTGACTCCAGCTTGCTCTACGACGCCTCTTCAGTCTACATCCTGGACTTGGCCTATTCAGACTTCGGCCTGTTCTTGCTCGGGCACCCCCTGTCTGACTTTGGTTCTATTGGCGCCCGGGTCCCCGGGACTCCGCCTCATCCAGTACAGATTCCTCCTCTCCACTGTTGCTGCCTCTGGGCTGATCTCGATCCTTCCATCGATGACATACGGAGGCCCACCTAAGTCCAGCCGGCCTCGGTATCCAAAGGCTCAACCCGCAGGGAACAAGGGCTGGTATTGGTAAAGTGCCAGCCGGCCTCCATCCTTCAGCCCACTCTGCCTGCCGACAGTGGGGACCCATAGGATCCCTCCTATGGGTAGCGTCAACCCCACCTCGGTCCAAGGGTCCACCTCCAGCATAACATAATGGCCATTTAGATGGATAACTTTTGAGTTATCTGTCTAAATGGCTTTTGAATATCTATCTCAGAATGTTCCCAGCTTAGTTCCATATGAGATTTGAGCATATTTATACATACTATGGTTTCTATTCTCATAGTATTACTTTGAATACAACATTCCTCCTTTTGTGCAATAGTCCATTCAATTATTGTTCGGTAGTTTTCAACTTTTTATTTAACTGCTTTGATTTTTGGAGAAATGTTGTATATTAAAACAAATAAACTAAACATTATCAGGGTAATTTTAAAAGGATAATGTAATTGTAACAACATACTATCACAGCAATTTTCAAAAACCCATTTACCTGTGTTAATTGCACTTAATGCGGGTAAAACCTATTGACAATTCAATAGCATATATTATAGCAATTTTCGAAAGACTTTGAAAATTTCCCTGTCTGTCTGAAATTGTGGAAGTTCTGCTCTCAAGGAAAGAGAGCAGCAGGAGCTTCTCCAGTGGTGTTTGCAATTAGGGATAAAAATAGAGGAGAGCCTAAAAAGTGAAAGAGTAATCATCCTGTTCAGACTGTCCTATCCTGTTTATTTTCATTAACCCGGGAGAAACAACTTGGTGTCAAGGAGACTGAGGTACAAAAGGGGAGTCCAAGAGAGTCACAGATGGTGCCCTGGAGTAGCTTGAAGGAGTGTAAAAAATCAAGGGAGACTCAAGTGCGTCTTTGAACTCTTTAGTTGATTGTTTACATTTATTGTGTGGATAGCACCAAAACAAAATGTACTCTTTGTCATCTGATCATTACACAACAAGTTATACATCTGTAAACTCTTCATTTTGGAACAACACTATCTGACATGGAGTTATTTCAAGACTAGAAGAGTGTGTCCACATCTTTTAGGGCCCTGAAGTAAGACTTTCCCCCTGTTAAAAGAACCTTAGGGAGCACTATGGGTTGCGCAATGACCTTGAAGAACATTTCATCTCATTGTCATGTGCTGGGCCCTCTGTACCATAGTCTATGGCATATCTGCATTCATTACTTGATAGTTGCCTGCTTTTCAGGGCTGGAATTTGATTCTTTCCAATACTTCTCAGTTCTCTACTGTGGTTATGCCCTTCTGCTCTCTTCACAGGATCCCCAGCAAAGTTGTCTGTCTCAGGGACAACCCTTCCTGTCTCTCTCCTACTTTGTCAACTCCTAGTCTACTGGTAATGACTTAAACACACAGTCTAAAGGATGTCTGGGTTCTATTTACTTCTTTAGTCTGTTCCCTCACAGACCTGCAAATGGCTGTATATTCACAAACCTCAGTGAAATTACTCACAACCCATAAACAGTACTTTACACAACAGGAATCACCTTTCCTCTTTTACACAGTAGATAGGTCTCACAGTCTGTGTCCTATACAACCCCATAAGCTACTCTGTATCACCATTTAAGGGGGTAATTAGTCACAATATTCAATAATATCCCACAATAGGGGTCAGACATCCCCATGTCATACAGAGGCCATGTTCCCTTTCTAGCAGCTTACCAGTCAGTCTGCCAGCTTTCCCCTGCCTTCTCCAGTTGGTGTCCCACTTCTTTGAGACCCTGTGAGACCCAGACAGTATGCCATACCAGGCTGCAACCCTCCTGCAGATTGCTCACTGTCTTCAGACTCTCTCCTTTTCCAGAGGCAGACCCAGGTTTAACCCCATCCAGGTTCAATGTATCTAAGCCTCTCCTCCTCTCTCCTTTCCCAGGCTCACCTTGCTCTCTAGATAATAATATTAATTTCACATGCATCCAGAAAAACTTGTTACTCCTGATTATAATTATCCCCTTGTGAAATCTATTGTCTGTGGGTTGCCCCAGGAATGAGTGACCTAATGTCTGATAAGGCAAATCCAGGTAGATGATGGTGGAAACTAGGGCTGTGCAGAGGGACGCCATACGTTGCATTCGGGATTCGTATTCGTCGGGGGGGCAGATACGTTGCATTCGGCAAGGGGGGCCCCCGATACATTTATACGTTAATTCTTATTCGTTTCCCGGCTAAAATTAAATTAACTACAACCCCCCACCCTCCTCACCCACCCAAGACTTACCAAAACTCCCTGGTGGTCCAGTGAGGGATCCGGGAGCCATTTCCTGCACTCACACCCTCGGCTGCCGGCATTCAAAATTGCACCGATAGCCTTTGACCTACTATGTCACAGGGGCTACTGGTGCCATTGGTCAGCCCCTGTCACATGGTAGGAGCACAAGATGGCGCCGATGGCCATGTGTTTCGCTTCCCCATGAATACAACGAATATGGCCCTATACATTGCGGATTACCAATTCGTAGGGAACGAATGCACACCCCTAGTGGAAACCTAGACGTTGGGTGTCTTCTGCCTATGCCAATCACCTTGAGTTGAGCCCTCAAGTGCTGGTGGCCAACATAGTATGAGAAATGTTGTTAGTTCCCAATACAAACAAGGAGTAAAAATCCTGAAACAGAGTGGGAAACTGGAGCATACCAGGAAACCAGGAACAGGAATGAGGTCAAACAGGAATGCTGAAGGCAGAAACTGGAGATGAAGAAGTCTTCTGGATTCAAGTAACATGGATGGAGCAAGAGTATGAAGACCAGGAAGTAGGATCAAGCTCTGGTAACTGACTGATAAAAAGCCTGAGTATAAATACATGTATAGGCAGGAAACAAGATGACCGCTGGGAGGGAATGAGGGACACAGAGTTGGGAGGACAGGAAAGTCCAAGCAGCTCACAGCAGCACCTGCAGACCAGAGATGAAGTTAGCAATGGATCCTCACATCCTTCCAGACTCTCTCCCTGTACTCGATTTTCCAGAGAGCGCCTATACTCCAAGTCATCTTCCCAATGACAGACGTTCCATATCCCTGCTCTTTCTCCTCTAGAATTCCCACCAGAGTCCTTTCTGACATCCTGGCTCCATTTCCAGCAATTTCTGACTGTGTGAGACACTTGGTTCATGACACTTGCCAACTTTTTAAAAAATTATTTTTATCCATGATTTTTCCCTGTTTCAGAAAGCAAAATTGCTTACCTTGTAATAGGTGTTATCCCAGGACAGCAGATGTAGTCCTCACATATGGGGTGACGTCACTGACGGAGCCCTAGTGCGGGAAAACTTTATGTCAAAGTTTCTAGAAACTTTTGACTGGCCCTGTGAGGCCACTGAGCATGCCCAGCATGCCATGATATTATCTGCCACAGGGGTCTCTCTTCAGTCTCGTATGTAGCAATAAGCTTTAGCAAAAATAAAATAATAAAAGGTATGAGAACCAACTCCGTGGGGTGGCGGGTGGGTTTCGTGAGGACTACATCCTGCTGTCCTGGGATAACACCTATTACAAGGTAAGCAATTTTGCTTTATCCCAGGACAAGCAGGATGCTAGTCCTCACATATGGGTGATTAGCAAGCTAGAGGCTGAGTCATTTTGTAGTGAAGCAACAGTAAAGTATTGTTGTTGAAAATGAGTCAGCCGAAGATCACAGCAGATTGGATGTAGAAGGAGTTGGGATTAAACTGGAAACAAGTTCTTTAAGACAGATTGTCCATAGGCTGAATCTTGTCGTCCCTGCTTGTCCAAACAGTAGAAAGGCTCTCAAAAGGATAGTGTTCAAGTCTGCACCTATGAATTGAAGTAGGTGAGACGGAGTGAGATGGGATTTTTGATAGTTGATGAGAAAACCCATGGAGTGGAGTAGAGAAATCGTTCGACTGAGAGAAGTGAGAGCTCCTTGTTGAGAGTGACTTCTGATGAGCCATTCGTCTAGATATGGAAAAACATGGACACTTTGTTTGTGCAAGTGTCCTGCTATTACTGCCAGACATTTTGTGAATACTCTGGGAGCAGAGGCTAGACCAAATGGCAGAACTCTGTACTGGAAATATTGATGGCCCACCTTGAAGCATAGGTACTTGCGATGAGGAGGGAATATTGGAATGTGAGTGTAAGTATCTTGAAGATCCAGAGAACAAAGCCAATCTCCTGTTTGAAGAAGTGGAAGCATGGTGCCTAAAGAAACCATCCTGAACTTTTCTTTTTTCAGAAATTTGTTGAGATTTCTGAGGTCTAGGATGGGACGTAGACCTCCTGTTTTCTTTGGAATGAGGAAATAACGGGAATAGAGTCCTCTGCCCTGCTGAGTCCGGGGCACTAACTGTACAGCCGTGGCTCTCAGAAGGATGGATAATTCTGTTTGTAGATGATTTAGTTGAGATTCTTGCTGTGGAAAGAAGCTCGGTGGAGATTCTGGTGGAATTGAGAGGAAATTGAGTTTGTAACCTCGAGAGACTATGGAGAGTACCCATTGGTCTGATGTAATTCTTAGACAATGTGTGTGAAAACAGGATACTCTTCCTCTACTGGCAGGTCTGGTCGAGGATTCAGGAGATGGACTTGTTCTCTGGCCTGTATTTCAAAAACTCACAGCAGGGCCTGTCTGCGGAGGAGGTTGCGGGCGAGTGGTTCTTGGCTGTCTGGTTTGGGAACGGTGTTGTGGTCTGGTTGACCTACCCCGAGAGGCTTGGGGGTAGTATCGTCTTGGTCGGTAGTATGGGCGTCTGGCTTCTCTCCTAGGTTGTCGACAAGGAGGTTGTGTAGAGGGTTCTTGTGGAACCTGTGACAACTGGCGTAAGGTCTCTTTATGGTCCTTAAGCTGTTGTACTGCCTCTTGGACCTTTTCGCCAAACAAGTTGTCCCCCACACACGGCAAGTCAACAAGTTTATCCTGGACCTCAGGCCTGAGGTCAGAGGCCTTGAGCCATGCCCATCTACGAGCGGTGATTCCAGCAGCTGCTGTCCTGGAAGCCATCTCAAAACTGTCATAGGCCGCCCTCACCTCATGTTTCCTGGCTTCTAGGCCTTTATGGACTATGGCCAGTGCTGCTTCTTGAAATTGTGTTGGTAAAGAGGTGACAAATTCTTCCATCTGCTTCCAGAGATTTCTCTGATACTGTGTCATATACAGTTGATAAGAAGAGATTCTGGCAGTTAGGATGGCACCTTGATACACCTTTCTTCCCAGAGAATCTAGAAACCGGTGCTCTTTACCTGGTGGGGTTGATGAGTGAGGGCGGATACGCTTAGATTTTTTTCTGGGCAGATTCCACTATCACAGATTGATGTGGTAGTTGTTTTTGGTATCCTGGAGCTGCCTGTACCAAATATGTAGTGTCTACACGCTTGTTTACTGCTGAGACAGAACATGGGTGTTCCCAGATGCGTTGGTGATCCAAGAGTACTTCATGTATTGGAATAGCCAATACTTGCTTTGGTGGGTCAACAAACTGCAGGACTTCTAAAGTTTGTTGCCTTGTATCTTGTTCTGCAGTCAGCTTAAAGAGAATGGTGTCTGCCATGTCCTGTATGAAGTTGGAAAAAGACAAATCTTCTGGTGGGGACTTTTTTCTCTGGTCTGGAGGTGAAGGCTCAGATATGAAGTCCTCAGAAGATGTGTCAGTCTGCTGATCATCCCAGGAGTCATCTGGATCGTCTCTATATGGAGATCTTGGGGGAGACCTGGTTGGATGATGAAGGCCTGAAGGGCCTGGCTGTAGATCATCAGAGGGGATTAATGGAGAAATTCCCTCCAGCGTTTTTGGTGGAAGTTTGTCGATGATATCTTGATATCTCTGTAAAAGACACTGAAAAAATGCCAGATCATGGGGTTCAGGATCTTCAGATGGTGGTTGCTTCGATGGAATAGTAGTTGGTATCGATGCAGGCGCTGTTAGAAGTTCTGTAACGGTGTCGAAGACGTCGACGGTGTTGGCATCGAGATTGGCCTCGAGGTCGATGGTATTTGCGCATAGATGGATGTCGATGCCGTGATGAATCTCGGTGCAGGCATCGATTCCATGCTTGTCGTTGGTGTCGATATCGACACCGGCATTGGTGGGACCTCCGGCATCGGCATATTTACCGGCATCCATGCTGTGTGCATCGGCATTGGCGGAACCGCTGGAATTGGTTGTTGATCTTTTAAGGCCTGTATGGCCACTTGTCTGATGAGATCAGAGAATTCCGGCGTTACAACTGATGGAAACAGAGCAGTTGTAAGCGGTGGCGGAGGCATCAGATCCTACACAGAGCCCTGTGGAGGATCTGGTGTCGATGGTTGCAGTAGAAGAGGCCCAGGCGCTGAAGGAACCGATGTTTCTTGGTTCCGTGGCCACTTTGCTGTCGATTCCTCCTGGGGAATGGAACTGGACGTCGATGGACGTCGATGTTTCGTTTTATGTTGATCGGCAGACTTCGTCGATGCTGTGGATGGCGGTGGGGAAGGATGATCTCCCGATCCTTCCGGACGAGGTTTTTTAAGTAAGACGTGCTTAGTAGCTCTGGCTGGAGACAACTTCGATGATGTCGAGGGAGATGGTATAAGTTGTAGTTGAAACAAATGATCCATTTTCTCTTGCCTCGCTTTCCTTCCCTTCACCGTCATCTCTGCACATTTTGGACAAGTATTAACATCATGCTTCTCACCGAGACACATGACACACTCTAAGTGTGGGTCGGTGATAGACATTGTTCTGTTACATACAGGGCATTTTTTGAAGCCCGTAGCCATTTTTAAGTCGACGGCCGTCGATGAAAAAATGAGAGTTCGTGAGAAAAAATTATTTTACTCAAAGAGCAAAATATGAGACCGAGGTACTCACCAGCCGGTGGAAATCCCAGAGAAACTCCAATGAGAGAGAATATAGAGAAATTTATGTGACTTTTCAGTCAGAAATTGTTGTGAGAGACTCGCAACGGCTCCTGTCCCGCGATGCCTATAGCAGCGCGGAAAAACAAAGACTGAAGAGAGACCCCTGTGGCAGAGAATATCATAGCATGCTGGGCATGCTCAGTGGCCTCACAGGGCCAGTCAAAAGTTTCTAGAAACTTTGATAGAAAGTTTTCCCGCACTAGGGCTCCGTCAGTGATGTCACCCCATATGTGAGGACTAGCATCCTGCTTGTCCTGGGATAAAACCCTTCACCCAAATGATTTGATCAGGCAAGACACATGTGCCCATGCTGACCAGAAGGGATGAAGAATGGTCTGCTTTGAAACTTACCTTCAGTGCTGTTCCTTTGTTCAATAGGGTTGGATTCAGTAATAAGGATCAAATTGCTTCAGCTTTATAAATGCTAGACAGTATACATGAGAACAGGTGGTAGAGGCTAAAACAGTAGCAAACTTCAAGAAGGCATGGGATAAATACAGAGGATCCCTAGTTGCAATAAAGTGAAAAGATAGCAAACGTATGACCATTGGTGCAATAGTTTGGTAACGTATGACCGTTGGTGCAATAGCATGGTACTATCCAGAAAGACCATGGAAATCTTGCAGGTCAGATATCTGGACAACAGCCACGCTTCAAGCTTTATAGTTAGACATGGAAAGAGAGGGATACTGGGTGTGAACTAAATGGGGGACTGTAAACTCATCTTCCCAAGAGTACAAAGGAAGAAGACATTAAAAACTGTCTTGGATAAGGAGTTATATCTTAAAAGCAGTCATGCTGTATGGCTGGCAGCTGAATATACCCTTAAAGGTAAATTTTCAAAAGTTCTGCGCATAAAAATTACCACTTATGCATGTAAAATAGCATATTTGTGAGTATACACTATTTTAGAAACCTCAACATACATGTGTAAATAAGGGTTCCTGAGTACATTAACACATGTAAAAAAAAAAGGGGTGGGCCAGAGGTGTTCTGGAGTGGGGCCAACATTTACATGAGTAGGTTGCTATTTTATAAGCAATTTATGCATGTAAATTTGGCATTTTTCTTGTGTATATTTACTCCTGCTCAATATCAGGAGTAAATGATTGTAAATATCTTAAAAGTGAAAAAATGACTGGGTAGGGCATCTGGGTGAAATGGGGGGATTTCAGACTGAAGAACCAGGAGGGTCTTCACAAGCTGTAGATGGACTGGATGAACTGGTAGACTAATTGGTAAAACTGGTTATTTCATTGCAGTGCGAATGTTAGAAAATTATGACTTACACATGTAAAAGCCAAGTTACAGGGGGAAGGGAGTAAATGCATCTAATTAATGCAAGTAAAATTTACTCAAGTATCCCTTTAAAATTTGAAGTACAAATATATCATTTGCACACACTTAACATAGAAACATAGAAACGACAGCAGAAGAAGACCAAACGGCCCATCCAGTCTGCCCAGCAAGCCTCGCACTTTTTTTTTTCCTCATACTTATCTGTTACTCTTGGCTCTTAGTAACCTTTTGGTTCTATTTCCCTTCCACCCCCACCATTAATGTAGAGAGCAGTGTTGGAACTGCATCTAAGTGAAATATCTAGCTTAATTAGTTAGGGGTAGTAACCGCCGCAATAAGCAAGGTACACCCATGCTTATTTGTTTACCCAGACTATGTAATTCAGTCCTTGTTGGTTGTTGTCTGTATATAGATCCATTTTTCTTCATTCCCCCTGCCGTTGAAGCAGAGAGTTATGATGGATATGCATTGAAAGTGAAGTATCAGACTTTCTCCCCTGCCGTTGAAGCAGAGAGCTATGCTGGATATGCGTGAAGTATCAGTCTTTCTCCCCTGCTGTTGAAGCAGAGAGCTATGCTGGATATGCATTGAAAGTGAAGTATCAGGCTTATTTGCTCTGGGTAGTAACCGCCGTAACAAGCCAGCTACTCCCCGCTTTTTTGTGAATGCAAATCTTTTTTTCCACACTTCCTCTTGCCGTTGAAGCTTAGAGCAATGTTGGAGTCGCATTAACCGTTTGTATGTTTATTGAATAAGGGTATTATCTCCAGGTAGTAGCTGTCATTCCCGCGAGCCAACCACTCTTCATTCACGTCCTCTAGACTTTATGGAGCCACAGCGTTTATCCCACGCCCCTTTGAAGTCCTTCACAGTTCTGGTCTTCACCACTTCCTCCAGAAGGGCATTCCAGGCATCCCGCACCCTCTCCGTGAAGAAATACTTCCTGACATTGGTTCTGAGTCTTCCTCCCTAGAGCTTCAAATCGTGACCCCTGGTTCTGCTGATATTTTCCGACGGAAAAGGTTTGTTATTGTCTTTGGATCATTAAAACCTTTCAAGTATCTGAAAGTCTGATTCATATCACCTCTGCTCCTCCTTTCCTCCAGGGTGTACATATTTAGATTCTTCAATCTCTCCTCATAAGTCATTCGATGAAGACCCTCCACCTTTTTGGCCGCCCTTCTCTGGACCGCATCCATCTTGTCTCTGTCTCTTTGGAGACAGAGATGAATGTGGTCTCCAGAACTGAACAGAGTACTCCAGGTGAGGCCTCACCAAGGACCTGTACAAGGGGATAATCACTTCCCTTTTCTTACTCAATATTCCTCTCTCTATGCAGCCCAGAATTCTTCTGGCTTTAGCTATCGCCTTGTCACATTGTTTCGCCGACTTCAGATCATTAGACACTATCACCCCAAGGTCTCTCTGTTGATCCGGCTAAATTCCAACTTATCTGGCTAAGTAGCACCTTTGCTGCATCTTAGATGGACAAATTTGAATTTATCCAAATAAGTAATGGCATTTATCCAGCTAAGCAGCAGCAGGCTCTACTAATCTGCATGAAGTCTGAAAAGTGCTAATTCTCTAAGTAGTGCTTTTCAGAGTTATCGTAATATGTAAGATAGCTGGATGTCTAAAAAAAAGCACTACTTAGCCAGATAAGTCTTAAAATGCTACCTATTCAGCTAAGTCAAATATCCAGATAAGTGTAAAAGCTCTACTTAACTGGCTATGAGATTTAGCCAGATATCTAAGGCTTTTTAGACTTATGTGGCTATCTGACTTTGCCGGATAAGTAGCATTTTAAGACCTATCCGGCTAAGTAATGCTTCTTTTTGAACAAGTAGCGCTTTTCAGATTTATCCAACTAAGTAACACCTGCTGCTATTTAGCCGGATAAGTGCCACTACTTATCCAGATAAATTCCGATTTATCTAGTTAAGTGCCATTACTTATCCAGATAATTCCGAACTTGCGTGGCTTGCAGTTTTTACATACATGAGCAAGTTTGCATGCATAAGTACTTGTATAACCTGCGCATATTATTTGCATGCAAGTTATAAAATACAGTAGTAAATTTATGTGTGCCCTGTGTGGACAGGTATTACTGCATAGACTGGATGATTCAATTGTTTTTCTTTTCTGCTATCATCAATTTAGCTTGTTCTGTGAGAACTTGTTGCTTTGCTAAATTATTTGTATTTCTTGATCACTTACTGCCTAAGGGACTTATACGGCTATGTGGTGGCTGCTGAATGTGGGAACATATTCAGCGGCTGCTACTTAGCCACATAAATCCCACTTATTCTGCTAAATAGCACTGAATGCACTTTGAATATTGGGTCCCATATAATTAGTAAAAAGTCAGTTTAAATAAAAAAGTCTTAACTCAGATGGAGGTTTTCAGGTAAAGTATTCCAAAAATCAGGTGCTGCAATTGAAAAAAACCTCTCCCGCATCTCAACAAGATGAGCCTGTTTCACTGATGGAACTTCTGAAAGGCTGCATTGTAATTTATAATAAGAGCTAAACTACTATTAGGTTTGAATGAATAATTTACCAGTCTCTTCTGTGAAAACTATTTCTTAGGAGCTGCAGGAGAGGGCTCTGGGGACTGGTTGTGTTGCATCTAGAAACATGTATATGCAGAGGGAAATGTTGACTTACTCTGATGAAAGAAAATTATTTTGTGGTTGTCAAGAAGGGAGGCAAGTCCAGACATGCACAGTTAAAACTTCTGACTTGACCCCACATAATTAGTCTTAGCATTTCACAGGAACCAAAGGAGGGTGTTGCTTTTGTGCTGTCAAGCAAACTCCAGCAAAGGTATATACAAAGGAAAAGAAACATTGATCTGGACTATCGTGTAGAAGCCTAGGGTTAAATGCTACCAATTTAATCTAAATACTAACAAAGACCTTTTTCTAGATTTCCAGCTATAGAGCTAGTGTGTCTTGCCATGTCGGACAAAACTACACTGCTACAGTTAACTGGAAGTAACAGAAAATTCTCAAGAATAGAAGAAATATGAAGAGTGCTACTATTGTTCAAGATAATTGAAGGTCTTTTAGAGAAGAATCTGATTTTTTTTTAAACACAGCACCTACCGACAGACTGTACTGAGAAATATGGTCTGATTGCAATTCATGCTCTCTCTGTAGACATTTCTTTCTGTATTAGATTAACTATATACTATATGTGCTCTTAAATAATGCCTCTCAGTGCTCAAAGCAGAACAGAGGTGCAATGTTTTGCTTCAGACACATACTTGCTGAAGTTGCTGGAAGGGGTCAATCACCTCCGTATGCAGAATGTTCTGTGTGACGTTTCACTGGAAGCTGATGGGGTCATCTTTCCAGCGCATAAAGTTATTTTGGCATCAGCCAGCAGTTACTGCAAAATGCTGTTTGCTGGGAATGCATCAAGCACCGGAGATCCTGAAAGTACCATTAAGGTAAAAGATGCCAGTGCCCTAGGGCTTAATTCTATCCTGAATTTTATCTATTCCAACACACTAGATCTCTCTCTTCTTAACATTGAAGATACATTGAAGGCAGCAGAGATCTTGTTGGTTCGAGAAGCTATTAAATTGTGTTTTAAATATTTAGAAGAATGCCTAAACCACCAAAACTGCTTAACTATCCTTAATATTGCAAAAAAGCATGGCCCAGAAGAATTAAAACAAAAGGCTATTTCCTACATAGGTCAGCACTACAAACAAATCTTTTCGGATGCCCAACTGCTGAAGGATATAGACAGAGTTACCTTGTGTGAAATCTTGGAGAATAACAACATTTCTGAATACAGTGAACTGGAGCTATTCGGTTTTGCAAAGACTTGGTTGCAACATGACAATACAAGGCACAAAGAGGCAGCTGAAATTTTTAAGAGAATCCGATTTCCTTTGATTCCACTAGAAGATCTTCAAAGAGATGTGCAAGTAATGCCCATCATGAAAACCAATACCACCTGTTTCAGGTACTTGCAAGAAGCATTGAGCTACCATTCTCAGCTCTATGCGCAGCCCACTATTCAGTCTGAAAATTCAGCTGTACGCTCCAGTTCAGAGAAACTGCTGGTACTAGGAGGAAGAACTAACAACAACAACATCTGCGGGAGCATCTGGGTTGGTGATCAGGGCTGCAGCACGTGGGGCAAACTTGGAGATCTTTGTACTCCTGTCTACAATCATTGTGTGGCTGTAATTAATAATTTCCTATTTGTTATTGGAGGCCAAAATAGATTTGATCCTTCAGGCAAGTATCCTTCAAATGAGGTAAGAAATTATCTTATGTATCATACAATATTAAGTGATTGCAGTATATTCATATCAAAAAATGGATCATGAATCCTTTTTGATTTAGCAGTAATGTCATAAATCTACAGTACTTTTGAAAGCCCTAATGTCGGGAACACTGAGTTCAGTTCTCAGGCCTGGTTTCTGTTCTCTGGTTCAGCCAGGGCTGGGGATGCTGCGGAAGCAGTGCTTACAGCCCCTGGTAGGGAGGGAGTCTCAACTATTGCACAACAGTGACATTTATTGGTTAGACTCAGACTGCACATATAACAAAGGGAGCCAAAATCCATAACCTCTGGCTATAAACTGCCACTGTAATAGTTCAACTAGGTGTGGAGTGGGGTGGAGGAAGGGAAGGGGGGTTTACTAAAATAGAGGAAAAAAATCTGAAAGGTTGGAAATAAAAGCTTATGATACCATAGCCCAAATAGAAGCTTGTTCTAATTGAGCTGAAAACCCAGAAGATAATGAGAAACCCCAATTGTCCCTCCCCATGACACCCCCCCAAAAAATAGTAATTGATGATGACTTGGCCAACATAGCACTATTTCAGAATGTTTATTTTCTTGTAAATTTAAATAGTGCATTTTATCAAAATGTTTAACACAAGGAAGGTTCAATATGAAGGGAAAGCCAAGGTCAAAGCCAGAAATTCCAAACCCTGAGGCACGAGGAGACAGTGACAGCCAAGGTCACACAGAGAGCTGGAGGCAGAGAGGAGTCTTAATTTTAATATCCAAGACCATCTGAATCACAGTTCAGTTATAAGTCTTTGAGAACTTGAGTTGGCCACCCCTCCACTAGGGCTCCTGCTAGAATCCTGCAATCATGGGCCCTAAATCTGGCCAGTAGGTGTCACCATTGTGCGATAACTGCAGCATCTCCAGACCTAATCAACCTTGGAAGTAAAAGACCTCAGGAGAAATTTAATATAGGTCTCTCAGCATGGTAGTGCATAGCACTAGTGATGAGACACCATGCCAGCTCTAGTGTTAGCTTTTACTTGGACTAAATTAATATATTTGAAATTAAACATTTTCAAAAATACACAAAGGGACTTACTAATGATATATATTTGCAAATAGAGAGCCTGAGTTACTAAGGCTTTTCTCCCATTCTTTGTCTATGGTGAAAATGTTTAGTAAACCTAACGCCCATAGACCTCCTATAGCTGAAATTCTTCTGTTTATTTCCCTTTCTCCCTTACTTTAACTTTACAACTCTTTACAGCTTTGTAAACACCTTTACTGTAGTGCAACCTGTAATTTACTTGTACATATAGTTGGTCAAAATACTGCTTAGCTCATTCAGCACTGACCTGATAAAGTCCCCAATGTAATAAGGCGCACTAAGTTACACACACATATCAGCACACGGTTCTGCGGATGTAGCATGGCTGTCAAAAGCTGGTCACAAATGTATGAGATGGTTCAATAAAAAACTCTCACCTACAGCTTATTTGTTGATCTATATTTCTATGAAAATAAAACTGACACTACACTGACATCCCTTTATAAATCCTTAAGCAATTCAGCTAGCAGAAAAGCACTACAAGGAATATTTCTGAAGAACAAGCAAGTTTTCTTACCGTAAATGATATTTCCGTAGATAGCCATGCTGTCTGGGACGTCCCTCTGGGCGGCCTCGAGGTGGAGCTTTTGTAGCAGTTACAGAGCTTTGCCCTGTGCAGCTGCATGCATCTTCCCACGTGGTTCAGCACCCTCTGCCTCCTCAGTCTGTAACTTAGCATAAAATATTTTGAATGCAACTCTCCCCTCCCCCTGACCCTTCTCCTCCGGCTTGGGCTGTCCATGGAGATGGGGGGGGGGTCTGCATGGCTAATTCATCTTGCTATCTATGGAAATACTGTTTACAGTAAACAAACTTGCTTTTTCCCTTCCATAGCAGGGCTGAATTAGCCATGTTGTCTAAGAGACCCCAGCTCCCGGGTTGTGCCTCGCTCGGCACATGGCACCTTCCCGTTATAGGAATCCCACTGCGAGTCCAACCCAGCTTACCTTGGATAGCCCTGAGGGATTCTTCCGTGTGAGGAAAGTCAGCATCGCCATACCCAGCACCAACGTCTGCTGGTCCAGGCAGTAGTGGACAGTGAAGGTGTGCAACGATGACCACGTGGTGGCCGACAGATGTCCACCAATAGCATGTTGCGGAGATAAGTGACAGATGTGGCTAACACTCTGACTTGATGTGTTTTGACTCTGGTCGGGAGCGAGTGGGAGCACTTGAAGTAACAGAATTGGATGCATTGGGAAATCCAGCTGGCAATGGTGCATTTTGCTACCGGGAGACCAGAGCATTCAGGTTGAAGGACACAAACAGTTGCGAAGCCCTGTGGTCCACGTGGGTTTTACGTTTATAGAAGGCCAATGCTCTTTTGCAGTCTATGGGGTGCAAGTGTTCTCTGGCATTGGTGTGCGGCTTAGGGAAGAAGATGGAAAGAATAATGGTTTGATTGAGATGGAACACTGAGACCACCTTGGGCAGGAAAGACGGATGAATGCGAAGGGTCACCTTGTTATGGTGGAACTGTAAGTAAGGAGGATAGTGGACTAGCACTAGTAGTTCACTGCCTCTCCTGGCTGATGTCAGAGCCACAAATAACACCACTTTCCAGGTCAAGTACTTGATGAGGGTACTGTCCATGGGCTTGAACTGGGATAGAATCAACTGTTTGAAGACCAAGTTTAAGCCAGGGAACTGGGGATTTTGTCATCGGGGGCCAGAGGTTCAGGAGGCCCTTCATGAAGCATGAGATCAACCGAAGCTGTTGCTAGATTGGTAGAGGGTAAGTAGGCAGTCTAGGAGCGCTTCTGGCGCGCAGGCCAACAGATCGATCTGGTGACTCTAGCACCAGGCCGAGTACCTCTTCCATTTGAGTTGGTAGTTCCTCCTCGTGGATTGCTTACAAGAGGAGATGAGGATGTTTTGTGCTTCATAGGAAACCCCCTGTTCTATTAGTAGCATCCTTTCAATCTCCAGCCTGTAATATGCAGAGAGGAGCACATCAGGTGTTGTAGGGCACCCTCCTCCTGTGAGAGGAGGTCCAGGTCGTGACCTAGAGGAATTGGTGGAGCATACCATGGCTGCCGAGGTGCTGGTGCAATCAAAATCAGGTCGGTGACATCCTCTATGCATTTCTGCAACGTGCGGGACAGCAACAGAATGGGAGGGTAAGCGTAGAAAGTCCCCCGGTCCATGGGATCAGGAAGGCATCTTGTACCATCTGAAGGGGCTAGGAAATAGGGAGCAGAGCCTGCACACTTTCCTGTTGCTCTCTGTGGTAAAGAGATCCATGATTGGAATTCCCCACCGGGCAAAAATGCGGTCCGCTACGCTCTGGTTCAATGACCAATCGTGAGGGTGGAATATTGTGTTTAGGCGGTTTGCGCAGGTATTTGCTATCCCTGGAAGGTAGGTAACCTGCAAGATGATGGAGCGGTGAGTTGCCCACTCCAGAATGATTATCGCTTCCTTGCAGAACTTCCAAGAACCAGGCCCTCCTTCTTTGTTGATGTAAAACATGGCCATTTGGTTGTCCATGTGGACCATGACTACCTTCCCTTGAACTTGATCCTCAAAAGTGAGTAGGGCATTCCGGATTGCCCAAAGCTCCAAGAGGTTTATCTGTTGAGTTCTTTCCAATAGGGACCACAGGCCCTGCATCTGCAGCTGGTCGATGTGGACTCCCCAACCCTTCTGTGAAGTGTCCATGGTTAGAATGACTTCATGGGAAGGCAGCCGGAAGAGCATGCCCATCGTGAGTGAGTGTGGGTGCAGCCACCACACTATATCTTTGCACATGTAGTGAGTCAGGCAGACTGGGTGCGACAGCGGTTGACGATACTGAGTCCACTGCACCTTGAGCCCCCACTGCGCAGGTGAAGCCTGGTGGCCCGCCATGTGGCCGAGAAGAGTGAGGATTTGAAGAGCTGACATGCTGCGGGTGGCCCACAAGTGCCTGGCTAGGATCCTCAAACTGTTTGCTTGGTCGATGGGTAAAAACGCCCTTTGGACCAGGGTGTCGATTCTTGCTCCTATGAACTGTATGACCTTGTTGCGTTTGTCGGCCGTGGCAGCAGGCCCTCTTACCCTCTTCTGCCTGCTCCAGCATCTGGCTCCACTTCCCTTGCGGCTGTGGGCCGCCGTGTCCATCCATGGGCCATCCCTGGCGCTCCTGTCTCTACAGTTGCCTCCAGTGTTCCGAGGCGGGCTTCCCCGCGTAGTCCGCGGGGAGACGCCACCGTCCCGCACCGTGCCTCTCCCTAGGTGTGCGCGCGCATGCGTGCATCTCTGTTCCTTTTAAAGCGGCCACAGCGGGAACCTAACCCGCGGTCCCGGATGATGACAACACTGAGCTCCGGTATATAAGGCCAGGCTCAGCTTCTGTTAGTCACCTTTGCAACAGGTCTCCACGCTGGACATGTACTTCGTTGCTTCCATGGTGATTTCCTCGTGCTCCTGGTTCCTGTTCCTTCCATGTTCCTGATCCTGGTTTCTTCTTCTCCTGAATCCTGTGCTTCATTCTACTCAACTATTCTTACAGACTGACCTTCTCCTGGACCCAACCTCTGCTTTGCCTGACTACGCCATTGATCTTCTCCTGGACCCGACCACTGATTTTCCTGATTATGCCATTGATCTTCTACTGGACCCGACCACTCCTTTGCCTGACTTTGCCTTTGATCTTCTCCTGGATCCGACCACTGCTTTGCCTGACTGCGCTATTGATCATCTCCTAGTCCAGACCACTGCTTCATCTGACCACGCTACTGATCATCTCCTAGTCCTGACCTCTGCTTCGTCTGACCATGCTACTGATCATCTCCTAGTCTAGACCACTGCTTCATCTGACCACGCTACTGATCATCTCCTAGTCCTGACTTCTGCTTTGACACTGCTTCTGATCATCTCTTGGACTTGACCTTAGCCTTGCCTTGCCACTGCTCCTTGATTGCCGCCTGCCCTGACTTCAGCCTGTTCCACGATGCCTCCACAGTCTTAGTCCTGGACTTGGCCTTTCAGGCTTCAGCCTGTTCTTGCTCGGGCACCCCCTGTCTGTCTCTTGTTCCTTTTGGCGCCTGGGACTCCGCCTCGTCCAGTATAGACTCTCCTGTTCTACTGTTGCTGGTCCCTGACTGACCTCCTCATCCTCCTGAAGACCTCGGACAGAGGCCCACCTAACTCCAGCCGGCCCCGACACCAAAGGGCTCAACCCGCGGGGAATGAGGGCTGATATTGGCGAAGCTCCAGCCAGCCTCTGTCAGTCAGCCAGCTCCACCTACCGATGGTGGGGACCCATAGGGTCTCCCCTAAGAGTAGCGAGTAGCATCATCCCCACCTCGGTCCAAGGGTCCACCTCCCGCGCAACAGACCTGGGTAGGCTGGAGACTGGATTTCTCGTAGTTGATCACCAGGCCCAGATTCTGAAGGCACTCTATCGATTTCTGCAGGTGCAGTTTGAGTATCGCGGCATTCAGAGCTATGAATAGCCAGTCGTCCAGATATGGGAAGAGTTAGATTCCCTTCCAATGAAGGTGGACCACCACCACCACTACTCATTTGGTGAAGACCGGGGGGGGGGGGGCAGTCCGAAGGGGAGCACCTTGTACTGGTAGTGCTGGCCACTGGACCTGAAACCCAGGTACCACCATGAGGAGCGGTGCATGGAAATGTGGGAATAAGTGTCCTTGAGGTCCAGCGAACACATCCAGTTGTTGGGCTGCAGGAAAGGCAGGATTGTCTTCAAAGACGTCATCTTGAACTTCTCCTTGAGGAGGAATTTGTTCAGGTCGCAAAGGCAAAAGATGAGGCAAAGGCCTCCCAATCTCTTGGGGATGAGGAAGTATAGGGAGTAGAAGCCCTGCCCCTGTTGGCATGATGGAATCACCTGGATGACCTGCTGGGTGAGCAGTGAAAACAGCACATCCTGAAGGATCCGCGATGTTGGGGGGATCCTGGGCTAGACCGCGTTCCAGTGAAGGGGAGGAGCCTGCTTGAAATTGAGTCAGTAACCTTCGCAAATGATTTCCAAGACCCAACGGTCAGAGGTGATCGCGGACCATGCCAGTAAGAATTGTGCTACCCTGCCCCCCACTGGCATTGATGGTGGTGGCTCCACATGACTCAAAAACTCTGCGGGGTTTGGGGGTGGGATGGGTGGTTGACGTTATTGACGTTGGCCACTGGCTCTGCCCTGCTGTTGGGTAGGCGGAGGGGTTTGGTGTTGTAACTGAAACATCGTCCCCCTGTATGGTTGATAAGGGCGGAACTATCACCTCTGGAAGCTGGGTTTGCAGTACCCCGAGTAATAACGCTTTGCACTGGTGGAAGGCTCAGCTGGGAGGAGTGATAGGACTGCCACATTCTGTTCCTTTAGTAGGGACACAGTCTCACGCAGCTTGTGCCCAAACAGACTGTCGCCCTTGTAAGGAAGATCCACCAGTTTTTCATGTATGACTTCCAGAATTGCACTTTCCCTCAGCCAAGCCAGGCGACGGGCGGTTATGACTGAGGCAGATGCCTCTCAAGGAATGTCGAAGGACTCATAGATGATACAGAGGAAATGGCGTAGTCCTTCTTCCATGTCCAGAAATGGTTACGGGAGTCCTCCGGGTGATGGGTCCACACCAAAGAAAGGTTTCAAGAACTGGAGACACTTGTAGAGGTACTGAGTGATGTAAAACTGATGCTGTTGTATTTTCGCACCCAGCATGGTGGATTGGAATGACTGTTTATCAAACTCATCCAGGTAGTGGTTGTCCTTCCCTGGTGGCGTGTTTGAGTGCAGTCTCATCTTCTTGGCTCATTTCATGGCTGATTCCACCACTATGGAAGCATGGGGGAGTTGCGGTGAGGAGTAGAATGGAGACTGCCTCATTTTAAACTTCAGGTCCATTTTTAGGGAGGTGGGCAGGGTGGAAAAGGGAGACTACCAACATTTCTCCAGCACTGAATCAAGAACGCTATGTGAGGGAAGCACCATAGGTTTGGCAGGCACCTTGAAAATCTTGAGGATGGCCATGACTTTTGTTCTGGGGTCCAGAATATTATTGGTCTTGATGTTGAGCTGTAGGCCCACCTTTTCCATGAATTTTGAATAAGAGAAGTCTTCTGGCGGAGAGGAGGGTTCAGGCGGCTCATCAGGTAGGTCTGAAGGGAGCCCAGTAGATGACCCCAGTGATGAGGGTGGCGAGCCCTGTGAAGGTGAGTTGGGCTGAGGGGAAAATGGGGAAAAGGGAAGCATGGTCTCTTCTGTGGCTTCCCCTTGGCCAGCTACATGTCCTCCTCTGGAGGGATTTCCCCTGACGATGAACAGGCCAGAGGTGAGGTGTGGTTGTCCGGTTCCAGGGAGGCAAAGAGACCAGAGAGTACTGTCAAGATCTGGGAGATGGCCTGTTCCACTAGAGCTCATCTGCTGGGGCCTGGAGTGGGTTGTTGATGTTTCTCTCCCCCTTTGGAGAGGGGGGCGTGGGTCTGTGATGGGCCTGGTATGGTGGCCAGCAGGATGTCGGAATCCAGGCCCCAAGGTTGCTGCGGCAGTGGGGGGACCACCCATGGAAAATGGGGGCAATCCAGCTCCTGTAGCTGTGGTGATCTCCTCCTCTGTTTGGAGACTGAGGAAATGTAAGAGTATAACCTCAACGAGGAGGTTGAGGAAGCCTCCGAGTCAGGGTAGTCCAATAAGGGCTTTCTATCCGTAGGATGCATATCTTGACTGTGTTTGTGCGAGTGGTGCTTCATGGGGTCTTTATGGCACAGAGAAGGATGGAGATGAGTCTGATCTGGTTGGTCTCATGTCAGTGCATTGGTGCATTGTGCACTGCGTCATGCGTCGGGGCTCGAGGCGGTGAGTCAAGCATCGGTGCATCGATCACCTGACACATGTGTGGGGCGAATGTACATCGGAGTCCAGGTTTGGTCGATGTGTTTAGGATCCTGCGTCGGTGTCTGTGTCACGTCGGGCGGACAGCGGTCCTGCTCCCAGGATGTCGGCTCCTGGGCTGAGTCGGCTTGTTTGGGGAGCCTAGTTCTTTGGCCATGGGGATTCTTGACCTTCTTGGCCCTAACGAGGCCCCAGGGAGGAGGCCCATTTCTTCTTTTCTGGCCCAGCTGTGCTGGGCCCCAGTGAGGAGTGGGACTCCGATGGCAAGGCATAGGAGCCCCCGTGGTCCTCCTGGAGTCGAGCCTTCTTTTCGGCTCACTGTCTTTGGGCCCGGGGGGACATTCTGCCACAGTTGCAGCAGGATGACTGATCATGATCCGGGCCCAGACAGATATAACAGTAATTATGCCATCGATGATTGACATCACCTTGCCGCACTGGCAGTATTTAAAGCCAGGCGGTCTCGGCCCCATGGTAGCACTGAAAAGTGCTTTTGAGTTCTTCTTTTTCTCTGAAAACAAGGCAGAGGAGAGAGCTTTGCGTGTGATCGGCAGCACGGAAGAGACAGACTGAGGAGGCAGAGCATGCTGAACCGCACAGGAAAAAGCATGTAGTTGCACAGAGCAAAGCTCTGTAACTGCTACAAAAGATTGAGGCCATCCAGAGGGACATCCCAGACAACATGGCTAATTCAGCTCTGCTATCGATGGGAAAAGTGATGTTTTTTACAATAAATGTCCTATGTACTTTATAGAAATACAAATTATTATTATTTAAGTCTATATTTGCAGAATTATTAGCAATCCAGCTTTACTGGAAAATAGAGAAAGTTAAAAACAGGTATGGAATATATATAGTGTATGTACAATTTTTTACATATGCAGTCTTTCACAAATAATAAGCGTTCAATAGAAGTATATGTTAAATGAGCAAATGTAGTATTTCAGAGTGTAACATAAAATAATGAGATGAGTGAGATACAAATACAGTGAACCTCTGATTTTTATACCAATAAAATGTTTAAACTGGTATAATAAGCCATTTGATTGATTAATCCATTTGGATTTAAGGGGGACAATTTTCAAAAGTTATTTACTTGGGCAAAAGGATAGCCTGAAAATCGCCTACCCTCTACATAGCTAAAAGTACATGAAGTGTTTCAAAACACACCTACTTTTACCTACATAAAGAGATGTTTCCAGGGGGGTGTTTAGGTCAGGGAGGAAAATAATGCACTTTGGAGGCAATTTTCCAAAGAATTTACACGCTTATATTGGCTTTTGAAAATTACTACTTTTATGCACCTAACTCCTTTGAAAATTCACTCCTTATGGCTGTATTGTCAAAAGGTTTTACACACATAAAGGGGCTTTTGAAAATCGCTATAATATATGCTACTTTTATGCATGTAACTCCTTGAAAATTACCTCCATAGAGTGCATTTTCAAATCTGCAGATGTTATTTTCTATGGAAAAAAATACCTGCAAACAAAGCAAGTGCAAG
This sequence comes from Rhinatrema bivittatum, assembly GCF_901001135.1. NCBI lineage: Eukaryota > Metazoa > Chordata > Amphibia > Gymnophiona > Rhinatrematidae > Rhinatrema > Rhinatrema bivittatum. The sequence continues at coordinate 134,000,387 of NC_042622.1, read as the reverse complement.
TACCTGTGGGTATATTTTCTCTAGGGCAGGAAAGAATGCAAATAATTTCCATTTGAAAACTGATGAAAAGATCCTGTGGACTAAGCATCAATGCATGCATTCTGAAAATTGTCCCCATGATGTCAGGAACCATGTGTAATCCTGGTGTAAGCCTAGCCAGTATTGGAAGTTCCTCACTGTAACATCTATTCTCTCCTGCTTTTTAGGTCTTTAGGTTTGATCCACGGAATGGCTCGTGGCTGCAGGTAGCTGGGATGTTGGAAAGGCGGACACGTTTTCATGCAGACGTGATCTCTGACAGAATCATCGTCATAGGCGGGGGAACACTGTTAGGAAACCTCACCCACACAGTGGAAGAATATAGGCCTGCTAAAAACAAATGGGAGTTCATAGCACCACTCTCAATGGCTGTAGCAGACCATGCAGGCACTAAACACAAAGGGATTCTTTATATTTCAGGTGAAAAGAATACTACAATAGATCTGTAAGCAATACGATGCAAAAATATTTATCAATTTCATTTAAGGGTGGACTGAAAATATATTTTAATTACAAAGTTCTAATTTAAATGACTAGAATGGAAAAGTTGGTGAGAATCTATTACTGATACGGAGTCCATTAAAAATATTTTAAGTTAGGTATGTAACTTACTAATAGGTAGAAAATATAAGGGTAATATTTAAAGTATTTTACATAGTTAAACATATAGGGGCAGATTTTCAAAGGGGTACGCGCGTAAGATACGCGCGGAACCCCCGAAAAGCTGCCCCTTCCACCCCCTGCATGCGCCGAGCCTATGTTGCATAGGCTCAGTGGCGCACGCAAGCCCCGGGACGTGCATAAGTCCCGGGGCTTTCCTGGGGGGGGGGTGTCGGGGGGGTGTGTCACGCCCAGCATGTCATTGGGGGATGTTCCGGGGGCGGGGCCATGGGCGTGGTTCCGGCCCAGGGGCCTTGGAGGGAATGGAGGCAGGCTGCGCAGCTCAGCGCGCGCAGGCTGCTGATTTTTTGCACACTAAATAATATACCCCAAACTTCGCCCCAATACTTAAAAAAAAAAAAATTCCCAAGCAAAACTTACTGATTCCTTTCGCCCACCAGCAAGGTGATCCTCTCCTCTCAGTGCTCACACTACAACAATAACCTCTTTCTGCACAGTAGAATCTTTATGGGTAGAAATCCCCCATGTGTTTGGTAAGAGTATAGTGATACCATCCACCTGGCCAAAATGATGAGCCAGCAGTGCAGTAATAATGGGAGATTTCAATTATCTCAATATTGACTAGGTAAATGTAACATCAGGACATGCTAGAGAGGTAAAGTTCCTGGATGGAATAAATAACTGCTTCTTGGAGCAATTGGTTCAGGAACCAATGAGAGAGGGAGCTATTTTAGATCTAATTCTTAGGGGAACGCAGGATTTGATGATCATAACGATCAAATTTGAACTGTTGATGGAACAGGGACAATATGTAAACCTATAGCTCTAACACTAATCTTTCAATTGGGAAATGGTTAAGATGGATAAAATGAGGAAAAGAGTTAGGAAAAAACTGAAATGTGCAGTTGCAAAGCTTAAGGGGCACATTTTCAAAGGCTAAGTGCGTACCATATGCGCGTAACCCGAGAAAATCTGCCCCTGCGCGAGCCGAGCCTATTTTGCATAAGCTTGGCGACGCGCGCAAGCCCTCGAACGCACCTATGTCCCGGGGCCTTGCAAAAGGGGCGGCGGTCTGGGGGTATGGCAGCTGTTCGGGGGCGGGGTCGACTGCTCCGGCACAGGCCTCAGGCAGGCGTAACTTTCGGAGTAAAGGTGTGGGGGGGATTTAGTTAGGGATGGGGGGTGGGTTAGATAGGGGAAGGGAGGGGAAGGTGGGGGGGGTTGGAAATAAAGTTCCCTCCAAGGCCGCTCCAATTTCGGAGCGGCCTTGGAGGGAATGGGGAAAGCCATCAGGGCTCCCCTTGGGCTCGGCACGCTCAAGTTGCACAGGTGTGCACCCCCTTGCACACGCTGAGCCCAGATTTTATAACATGCGCGTGGCAGCAAGAACTAAAACATGAAATTTCAGATCTATTAGTAAAAATCTGCAAACTATCATTAAAATTGCCCATTGTATCTGAAGATTGAAGGGTGGCTAATGTAATCCCGACATTTAAAAAGGGCTTGAGGGGTGATCCAGTATTTTATTTATTTATTTATTTATTTAAAGAGTCTTCTATACCGGTTAGTCGAAACATCACCTCGGTTTACATGGAACAAAAACAACGGAAATTACAAGTAACAGGGGAAGGGTAGGGGGTACAAAAAACCAATAGGAGAGCAGAGAAGCATAGGAACAATTAACAAGTGAACTATAATGTCATAAGAACAAGTTCATAGTCAAATTCAGGTCATGATCCATCACAATTCAATATTCATCAAGGATGTTGGGGAAAGGCTTGTTTGAATAGCCAGGTTTTGAGCTGGGCTCTGAATTTGGTGATGCAAGGTTCAAGTCTGAGGTGGGTTGGGAGTGAGTTCCAGTGCATAGGTCCAGCAATGGAGAGCGCCCGATCCCTTGTAGCTGTGAGGTGTGCTTTCTTTAGGGATGGCACATGGAGGGACCCTTTGTTAGTGGTCCTTGTCGGTCGATTCAAGCAGGTAAATTGGAGGGGATCTACCAGCCAGTTGGAGTGATGGGAATATAAGGCTTTATGGATAATGGTCAGGGATTTAAAGAGGATGCGGGAGGGAATAGGGAGCCAGTGTAGGTCCTTCAGTATAGGAGAAATATGGTCGTATTTATGAGCGTTGGAGAGGGTTCTGGCTACAGTGTTCTACAGACCAATGAGCTTGACTTCATTGCCTGTAAAAATAGTAGAAACAATTCTAAAGACCAAAATCATAGAACATATAGAACACATATAGAACACAGCCAGCATGGATTTACCCAATTTGCTACATTTTTTGAAGGGGTTAATAAACATGTGGATAAAGGTGAACTGGTAGATGTGGTGTATTTGGGTTTTCAGAAGACCTTTGACAAAGTCCCTAATGAGAGGCTTCTAAGAAAACTAAAAAGTCATGGAATAGGAGGTGATATCCTTTTGGGATTGCAAACTAATTAAAAGACAGGGAACAGAGCATAGGATTAAATGGTCTGTTTTCTCAGTGGAAAAAGGTAAACATAGAGTCCTTCAATATATTTATAATTGATCTGGAAAGGGATACGATGAGCGAGGTGATCAAATTTGCAGATGACACAAATTTATTCAGAGTAGTTAAATCTCAAGCAGATTGTGATAAATTGCAGGATGACCTTGTGAGGCTGGAATATTGGGCATCCATATGGCAGATGAAATATAATGTGGACAAGTGCAAGGTGACACATATAGGAAAAAATAACCCATGTTGTAGTTACACAATCTGAAGACGGCAAAGCAATGTGACAAGGCGATAACTAAAGCCAGAAGAATGCTGGGCTGCATAAAGAGAGGAATAACTAGTAAAAAAAAATAGGGGGTGATAATCCCCTTAATACAGGTCCTTGGTGAGGCTTCACCTGGAGTACAGTGTTCAGTTCTGAAGACCAAATCTCAAAAGAGATAGAGACAGGATGGAGGCGGTCCAGAGGGCGACCAAAATGGTGAGTGGTTTCCATCAAATGACTTATGAGGAGAGGTTGAAGGACCTAAATATGTATACCCTGGAAGAGAGGAGGTGCAGGGGAGATATGATACAGACCTTCAAGTACCTGAGAGGTTTTAATAATGCATAATCAACAACAAACCTTTTCCGTGGGAAAGAAATCAGTAGAACTAGGGGTCATGAAATGAAACTCCAGGGAGGAAGACTCAGAACCGACGTCAGGAAATATTTCTTCAGAGAGGGTGGTGGATGCCTGGAATGCCCTTCTGGAGAAGGTGGTGAAGACAAAAACAGTGAAAGATTTCAAAGAGACATGGGATAAACACTGTGGATCCCTAAAGGCTAGAGGATAGAAATGAAGTAATGAATGAATGGGGTAACTTGCTAGTGTGGCGGTTACTACCCTTAACTGTTGATGCAATGGTATCATTGCTCTCTGCTTCAATAACAGGGGGAAAAAAGGAAAAGGGGAATTAGATTCAGACAGCAAGCAACAAGGATATTTAATTTGGCAGTGTGGGAAAACAAACATAGGGGTAACTTGCTGATGCGGGTGTTACTACCCTTAACCAAAAAGCCTGAAACTCTTGATGGAAATTTAACATTGCTCTCCGTTTCTACGGCAGAAGGTAACAGGGAATTGGACTCAAACAGCAAACAACAAGGGCCTTGACTTTGACGTTCTGGAAAACTGATAAGTAAGCTGGGTAGGCTGGATGGACCGTTGGACATTTTCTGCCGTCATTTCTATGTTTCTATGTAAGGTTCCATAGTAGGATATATTACCTAAGAAAAATATCTGGGCATCATAATAGATAATACATTGAAACTGTTGGCTCAGTGTGCTGTAGTGGTCCAAAAAGCAAACAGAATGTTAGGAATTATTAGGAAGGGAATGATGAATAAAATGGAAAATGTCATAATGCTCTGTATCGCTCCATTGTGAGACCAAATCTTGAGTATTGTGTGCAATTCTGGTTGCTGCATTTCAAAAAAGATATAGTTGCACTGGAGAAGGTACAGAGAAAGGTGAGAAACTGTCCAACATACTTAAAAGTCTATTATTAAGGGAGCAGGTTTCAAAATGTTTGCATGTGATAAAGTTTGAGGGTATGTTTTACAGACTTTGAACCAATTTTCAAAGAAAAAGTATACCTGACTTTCACTTTGAAACTTGCTGCAGATACAAAGTACTCTTGGAGGTTTTTGCTTTCCTTTTGTGTGGGTACTTTTTCCAGGAAAAAATATGTATCGAGTTGAAAATGCAGTCTACGCATATTCTTTTTGTTATGGTTCCAGCTGCTGTGCAGCCTCCCCTCCACCACAGGACTCCAGTGAGTCATGTTCTGAACTGCATTCTCCAGCACGTCGCTGGTTTCTTGCCTCAGTCAGTCCTACAGCCTCCGCTCCACCAAGGAACATCCTTGAGCACAGTCCCTTGATTGACAAAGCTCTTCTCGCCTGCCTGCACCACACCGACGCTAGCCTGTCCCTTGCCTCAATGCTTTGGCATCAAATTCCTTTAAGCTTCTTGTTCTAGGCACCTCTGTCATGTGGCCTTACCAGGCCTTTCCTTGACTCACTTCATGACCTCTGGGCCTTCTGATGACTGTTTTGCCTTGCCTTGTCCTTTGGCCTTCTGTCCTCAGCCTTCCTTGTCTCTGTCTTGTGGCCTCTCAGCCTTCAGCTCTGTCTGGGTCTAGCCCTGAGGCCTCCCCAGTGGCGTAGCGAGGGGTGGGCGGCCGCCCCGGGCGCCGGGTCTAAGGGGGCGCCAAAAAGCTATTTAAATAAAAAAAGAAATTAGTATTTTAAGCCCAGATGTAAGTGTTGTTGAATACTGGCAGATCGTCTTATTTTATTTTATTTTATTTTGTTTTGTTATGAGAGATTTATAGTAATGGTCAGGGGCGGATTGACCTATCGGGGGATCGGGCATCCCCCGGTGGGCCGGTCTACCTGGTCACGTGGTCTCGACCGCGTGGCTTTTCTTCAGCCCAGCCTCAACGCCTTCGCCAAGCTGGCAGGGGCCGAAGAAATACAAATCGAGGCCGGCGGGGGCCGAAGAAAAAAAAATCAGCCAGCGGCAAGCGGGCCGAAGAAATGAAGATGGGAACCTCCTAGCCAGCCCCCGCTGGAGAAATTAAAATCGAGGCCGGTGGCGGCCGAAGAAAAGAAGATGGGCGCCTCCCAGCCAGCCTCAAGCGGGGGCTGGCTGGGAGGCGCCCATCTTCTTTTCTTCGGCCTCCGCCGGCTTTGATTTTAATTTCTTCAGCCTCCGCCGGAGACAGCCAGCCCCCGAAGGCTGGCGGGGGCCGAATAAATTAAAATCGAGGCCGGCAGCGGCGGAGGCCGAAGCAAAGAAGATGGGCGCCTCCCAGCCAGCCTCAAGTGGGGGCCGACTGGGCGGCGCCCATCTTCTTTTCTTCGGCCCCCGCCGGCCTCGATTTTAATGTCTTCGGCCCCCGCTGGAGACCAAGAGGGCCGAAGACATTAAAATCGAGGCCGGCAGGGGCCGAAGACATTAAAATCGAGGCCGGCGGGGGCCGAAGAAGTGAACACCGGTCTGCTAACCGCCGCCGGAGACCAGCTGTTCAACCTTGGATCGGAAGGGTGCTTCTGTGTGTATGTGAGAAAGGAGCGGTGTGTGTGTATGAGAAAGGATGTTACCGTCAATTTTTACGCAAGATGCAAATCACTGATGGAGGGAGGGGGCGCCGAAGAAGTCTCTTGCCCCGGGCGCCAAATTGTCTAGCTATGCCACTGGGCCTCCCTAGGCCTCTTCCTAACTCTAGGCCTCTCTCTGTCTCCCTGACCTCTGGCCTAGCCCTGCCTGACTCTAGGCCCCTTCTGTCTTGCCCCTTGGGGCCTTTCTTGCCTTCAGGCTTTATGTTTCATGTTCTGTGTTGTCCTTGTCTTGTCCTGACTTAGTTAGTTCCAATTCCATGCTTACCCGTACTCTGTTCCAGTGTTCCTGAGTTTCATTCTTACCTCTATGCAGCTCTAGTCTGTTCTAGGTGTTCCAGTTCACTCTTACCTTCACGCAGCTCCAGTCTATTCCTGTGTTCCAGTTCACTCTTACCTTCACGCAGCTCCAGTCTATTCCTGTCTTCCAGTTCACTCTTACCTCCACGCAGCTCCAGTCTGTTCTAGGTGTTCCAGTTCACTCTTACCTCCACACAGCTCCAGTCCGTTCCCGAGTTCCAGCCCAGCCTGCACGCCGTTCCTGAGCTCCAGTCCAGCCTGCATTCCGTTCTTGAGCTTTAGCCTAGTCTACACAGCCTGCCTTGTTCCAGGCTCACTGGACTACCCAAGTCTAGCCCTATTCTTGTCATGCTATCCTGCACCACTCTGGAGGTAGTGTCCACCATGCTTCTGCAGCAATGGAGCACAACACTTTTCTTCTTCAACCTATACATGCCCCCAGGAATGCCACCTTTAAATGCATCTAAATGTACATATGTTGTGGAACAATTATTGCACTTTTAGCTATATTGAGAGAATGCAATTTTCAGACAGCCATTTTAAGTGAGTGAATCAATTTTTTCCTGTGAACATGGCTTTGAAAATTGTCCTTTTTATCTTTAAAGATAGATTATCATTTCAGAGAATCATAAAGAGGAGGAGTTGAAGGAACCTCAAGATGTCATCTAGTAAATTTTCTTTCCTCCAAGCAGGGTGTTAAACTTGTATAATCCCAATCAAATCTTTGTGTATCCTGCTCTTAAAAAGCTCCTGTGATGGAGACTCCACTGTCTCTTAAGGTAACTTCTTCCAGTGCTTGATGCCCTTATAATTAGAAGGGTATTCATGTCTAACAAATTTCTCCTGTCCAAATTTAAACCTATTACTTCTTGTCCTTTCCATAGTGGAAAGGAAAAGTCCCAAATGCCATCCTTGTTGTAAGTCCTCTTTATATATTTGAAAACTGTATCAAGAGCCACATGGGATCCCTTCAGTTTTTTTTTTCTGCTGAGCCTGGTAGTGTGTGTTTTCTCTCATTCAAGTCTCACTTTTTTTTTTTTTTTAGGTTTTTTGCCTCTTTTATTGCACAGCAAAATAAAGAAAGCAAAAAGTTTCAATATGTTTTTTTTACAAAATGAACGGCAGTTTTTACTTAAGAAAATAGCAATTATGGCATCTTGCATTTATTTACTAGTAATACTTACCCCCAAACATCTCAACAGCAGGCCTACCTTACGTGGCATGGATCCCACCTTCCTCACACTGGCTCCACTCTCCTTAGGTGTGCGCATGCTTCGGCTGCCCAGACTTAAAGGGCCCACAGTGGGAAACAGGCTGCGACGCCCTTGGATGATGTCATAGGCTTCAGCCCTTAAAAGGGCCTTTCAGACATCCAGACCTTGCCTCAGCAATGGGACTCCTGCATTCCCTGCAGTGTGTGTTGCCAGCATTCCTGTTCCTTCTTCCAGACCAGTCCAGCCTTGCCTTCCCTTGTCCAACCTTGCCTTGTCTTCCAGCCCATCTTGTCACCCAGACTAGTCTCATCTAACCTGTCCCATACAAACATTTTGAAACCTGCTCCCTTAATAATTGACTTTTAAGTATGTTGGACGATTTCCCACCTTTCTCTTCTGAACTCAATTTACAAATATTTTGTTTTCCAAAATGTCTAAATCAAATTTAAATGACCCAAAACTCATTTGTATATAGAATTTTTCTTTTTTCTTTTTTTTAGGAGGATTTTCTGCAGGGAAAGCATTAAATGAGGTATATAGCTATCTACCACGGCTCAAACACTGGATCACCAACCGGGCTATGACATTTGCCCGCTGTGACCATGGAATGGCTACAGTAGGAGACAAAATTTTCTGCATTGGAGGACGAACATTAAATTCTGTAAGTCAACAGTTTATAATAGGCTTAATACTTGTGAATATGCCTTTTATGTTCTGCAAATGCTACCAGCCATCTAGTCTTAAGAATCCTAATTTAATTTCCTTGCGATACTATAGAACAACAGATGAAGAATAATCAAAAACTATAGTACATCAAAAGGTTCTTGTAACACTAAAAACCTTGGCAGCAGCTTTCAGAACCAAATTTAGTTCTTGGGCTTGGCTCTTGCTCCTTGATCTCAGAGCACCACAGAAATATAGGTTAATCAAAGACTGAACTTGTGACAAACTGATGAGAATGCTGTGATCAATGCATGTGTACCAGGAATTTCTCCTTTAGCATCTGGGTTCTGAAAATTGGAAAAAGTAGAAAAATGAGTATCCATGGTGGATCAGCTCCAGGCCAAGTACTGAACAAAACTCAAGAAACAATATGATCAGGCTTAAAGCCCAGTGATCAGAAGAGACTGATTTCCTCTGCATTCAGGCAGGCCAATCCCTACAAGTAGTTATGCACCTCTACCAGCAGATGGAGACGGAGTAAAAGCTGACATCATGAATATATAGCCCTGCCCTGACATCAGCTCACTAGTATTCTTCATCTCCAGCAGATGTGGACATGCATTTTCCTACTGGAGACTGCCTGTATAAAAAAAAAAAAAGAAGTATAGTTTCTGGAGCAGACAAATAACTGGATAGCACAGCTTACCTCCTGAGGTGATACCATTGGGTCCCTCTCTCAGTTGAGAGCCTTCAGCTCGGTAGCCATTTTTCTGGCATGGACTGTGGAAAAAAAAAGCAGTTGCCAACTGAGAGAGGTTTGGTGAAGACTTTCGACCTCCCCCACTTTGGCCAGAAGGGGAGGGGAGGCCAGGGAGGGCTGAGCTCAGGTAAAAAAAATAAAATTTCTTTAATTCAGAAGCAGAGCTTTTAGTGAGGCTCTCCTCCTTCTTACCAGGTCTTCCTTCTCAGTGTTGGCGTTCAGCATCTCTTGCTCACGTCTCTGGGGAGTTTAGTGATGTGTAGAGACAGTGCAGGCTCGGCGGGTCGAGCAGCTTTTTGGCTAGGCCCTGCTTCTAGGTTTCCTTTTTGCTGGCTGCATAGTAGGGCGTGGTGGTTCCTTTGTGCATTTTTTGTGTATGGCGCATGCATGCATGCCGACTTGTGCATCTAGTTCCTCGACTCCTGCTCTGTGTATACTTATGCAATCTATCATGCGTGCTTTGAGGAGTGCCTGAGCGCGTATTGTGTGCATGTATTGTGCGTGCAGTTAAACACGTAGCTGTGAGCATAGTTATACATGTACCTGGCCACGTAGCTGACTGCTAAGTGTGTATAAAGCACGTATCTTATTAAGGTACATGTTAACCAACACACCATGGGACCAAAGTCTAAGAAAGCTAAATGCTTAGCAATTTGTGCTGTATACCCTATAAGGGCAATACAGCAGGAACTTTCTGTGAGCCTGTGCCAGTGTTATCTAGATGCTCAAGAGGATTTCCCCCTACTGATTTTGCCAATGCTGGCCCATCCCCACAGTCTGAGGGGAGTGGGGCTGGAGGTGAAACACCAAGGGTGTTCCCTTCTTTAGTTGATCCACTGGCAGAGACGTCCTCAGCATTCTTGCTCACAGGACGTCAGATTTGGTCCTTTGGGGCCTGGTATGAATCCATCCTCCTTTTCCTGGATGGAATTTTTCCAGGGACTACAGACCATTCTGCAGGGGTATTTTGCAGAGACGGCAATGCCTCCTAAATCAGGGTTGCATGCCTTCCTGTATCCGCCACCATGTGCAAATGCCATGGTGCAAGAATGCCTGACGATGTTTGAGAGGATGTGATTCAAGACGACGCTGATGATGATTGAGGTTGCTCCCCTCTTGAGGATGGGGAAATTCCCCTGGATTTAGAGCCACACAGAACATTTCTCCATTTCTTTCACAGAGGTGAGTTGCCAGGTTTGTTTACTCAGACTCTGAAGACCACTGGGGTGGCTGGGAGTGATTTTTTGGTGTGCAGAAGAAGGATCCCATATTTGGTCACTCTACACAAGGCTTCATGTTTTTCCCCTCCTGGATGTGATTCAAGAGTTGATAGTACTTGAATGGAGTGTGCTAGAGGCAAGTTTTAAAAGATGTGCCTTGGCGGATTTATATCCCTTGGATCTGCAAGCAAGAGAGCAGTTGCGTTTCCCAAAGGTGGATGCGTAGATGGGTTGTCACTAAATGAACCACCATACCAGTTGAAGGATGGGCAGCTCTAAAGGATGCTCAGGATAGAAGGATTGAAGCTATCCTTAAGCAAGCCTTTGAGGTCATGGCAACAAATTTGCAAATTGTCACTTGTTGTTCCCTGGTGGCTTGAGCTATTCTGCATCCCTCTCAGGAGTCTGGGGGATTGGTTTCAGATGGCAGAGCGGTAAAAGAACCAGAGGCGGCCTTCTTGGTTGACGCAGGCTGTGACCACTGCCACCAGAGGGGTTGCTTCTGTATTAGCGGCTAGACATCAGGTGTGACTCCACAGTTGGTTGACAGTCACTGTTTCTAAGTCTAATCTCACAAAACTGCCCTTCAAGGGTTCTCTTTTGTTTGGCAGTGAGTTGGAGAAGTTGGCAAATAAATAAGAGGAAGCCCAGACCCCTTGTTTGCTGGAGAATAAGAAGCCAGTTTCAAAGCCTTTTCGTGTAAGTGGCCGCACTCAAGATTCTGAACTATTTCATCCTTATAGGGCAGCTTCCTCTCAGATACCCCATCCCTTTGATAGGACTTAATCTTTTCAGGCCAGAAGGCCTCGGAGGAATGTGGGCTCTGGGAGTGAAACCTCTCAATCTTCTTAATGAAGGTTTGAGGACTCAACTGCTGGTGCAGGAGATAAGTGGCCGCCTATCTCACTTTTATCAGAGGTGGATCCAGATTACATCGGACCAATGGGTCCTGGAAGTGATTTGGGATGGTTATGCTCTAGCATTTCTTTGTATTCCTCAGGAGATCTTTATGATCTCTCTGTGCAACTCCCCTCAGAAGAGGATAGCAGTGGAAACTAAATTGAGATTATTGGACCCAAAGGCCATAATTCCTGTCCCCAAATCGCAACAAAATACGGGCCGTTATTCCATCTATTTTGCTGTAGCCAAGAAAGAAGGGACTTTTGACCCATCCTGGATCTCAAAGGAGCCAGTTCATTTGCAGGTCACTCATTTTCGAATAAAGACTGTACGCTCCGTAATAATGCTGGTACAGTCAGGGGAATACCTCACGTCTCTGGATCTGATGGAGGCATATCTGCATATTCCCATTCATCAGGAACATCAACAGTTCCTAAAGTTTACCATTCTGGGACATCTGTTGCGTCCGGTCTCAGATGGCTTCGTCCTCTGTGCCTCACTTTTCTACAACCCAAGAAAGAGATCTAGGTGTCATAGTGGATAACACCTTGAAATCGTCGGTTCAGTGTGCTGCGGCAGTCAAAAAAGAGGTTAGGACTTTTCAGCTTGGAGAAGAGACGACTGAGGGGGGATATGATAGAGGTGTTTAAAGTCATGAGAGGTCTAGAATGGGTAGATGTGAATCGGTTATTTACTCTTTCGGATAGTAGAAAGACTAGGGGGCACTCCATGAAGTTAGCATGGGGCACATTTAAAACTAAACGGAGAAAGTTCTTTTTTACTCAACGCACAATTAAACTCTGGAATTTGTTGCCAGAGGATGTGGTTAGTGCAGTTAGTATAGCTGTGTTTAAAAAAGGATTGGATAAGTTCTTGGAGGAGAAGTCCATTACCTGCTATTAAGTTTACTTAGAGAATAGCCACTGCCATTAGCAATGGTAACATGGAATAGACTTAGTTTTTGGGTACTTGCCAGGTTCTTTTGGCCTGGATTGGCCACTGTTGGAAACAGGATGCTGGGCTTAATGGACCCTTGGTCTGACCCAGTATGGCATTTTCTTATGTTTCTTATGTTTCCTTCTCTCTCCTCAAGCCTTGGGAAGATCGCTGCTGCTGCGTCTTCATGCTGCTCTCTCTGGTGTCTCCGGATCAGCAACGGCGACGGTGTTCACCATGATTTTTCTGATGGCCTCCTAGGGTGCTCGCGCACGCCACCCACGTCTTTATCCATGTCATGGCGGGAACCTCGGGGGCATCCCCTCCGAGTGACATCATCACATCCTGGTATTTAGCCTGCCCTTTGTTTTCTAACAAACTGAGTTAGCAAGGATTGGATTGCCTCCAGTCTAAGCTGCTCTGCCGCTTCCCAGCTGCTGCAGGAAGCTCTCTCTGCCCTTTGGGGGGTATTCCTTCACTGACCTGGGTACCCGCTCCTCGGGGGCCCTTCTGCTCTATTTCAGGTACCTATCTTGGGATACCAGATACTTGCTCCTCGAGGGCCTGCTCTCCCTAATCTGGTGCCTGCCACTGAACTACTTCTGCCTGCCAGGACCTTGGGTCCCAATGTAATTCAGAAGCCAACGTCTTGAATTCGATGGCGAAGTCTGGTAAAGGTTTGTTACCTTGTTTTAGATGAACCAAAGCTGATCCTGCTATCGAGTACCGGGCAGGGTCATCAAATACTGACTTAAACAGTTCAAGAAATCCGGCAAGATCATTCAGGAAGGGTCATTGCACTCCCACAGCAGTGAGGCCCAAGCCAGCGCTCTTCCATCCAGATATGAAAGGATATAGGTGGTCTTGGCATACGCTGTAGGGAAATGGTTAGGTTGCAGAGAAAAGTGCATGCAACATTGATTAATAAATCCTCTACACTTCCAAACTTCACCTGCGAAGTGGGTCGAAGCAGATAGAGGCATTGTAGACTTGACCGTCACTTCTTGCGGTGTAACTTCTTTACCTGTGGCAGCCGGTGCATTCATCTGTGCGTGTAGCTGATTAAAGGCAACAGTCAAGTTGTCTAATGAATTCTGTTGTTCGGAGATTCCCTAGGCCAGGCCCGGAATGGCCTGCAAAGCAGTGAGCTGAGCCGAATCCATGGAGTTAGCAATCTGTTATGAATATGAGGTGTTGGAGTGGATTCTTGGGTACTGCGGTGGTGGTCACTCCCACGGGGAGAAGCCCTGTCAGGAACCGCAGTACTAGGCTAGACTCTATACACACAGACACAGAGAGGTTGTATTTATTGTACAGCTCTATGGTACTGCTTGGGGAGTGGGCAGCAGTGAAGGTAACCCAGCAGAAGTAGTCCAGGGGTCCTCAGCAGAGGAGACCAGTCTCACACTCGAGTAGGTGATAGGCAGCGAGGCATAGCAGGGACAGGTCCCGGATGTAGACACAGAGCGCTGAAGCTGAAGGTGAGACAGACTGAAAGGGTTAGTACTCACTGAAGCAGAAGCTGTATTGTTGAAAGTCCTGGCAGGCAGTACCCCCCTTCAAAGGGCCCCCTCCAGACCCCCTATCTAGTCTAGGTTTTTGAGGATGCGATCGATGAAATTGACGAAGCATCTCTTTGTCCATTATATTAGCCAATGGTTCCCAAGAGTTTTCTTCTGGTCCGTATCCCTCCCATGACAGGAGGTATTCCCAAACTCTGCCTCTCTTTCTTACATCAAGTATGGCATCAACCATATATTCGATGTCTTCTTCTGCATCAACTGGGATAGGTTCAGGTGTCTTGGTGGAAAACTCTCTAAGAACAAGCGATTTCAGCAGCGAAACATGGAATGCATTGTGAAACCTCCTAACTGGAGGAAGTCTCAGACTATAGGTGAGTAAGCCCAACCATCGGAGAATAGGAAAGGGTCCGACAAAGCGTGGAGCAAATCGAGCAGATGGAAGCTTAAGTCTCAGATGTTTAGTAGAAAGCCAAACTTTATCTCCAGGCTGGAATTCAGGAACCTTGCTTCACTGAGCGTCATAGCCTTTCTTTGCTCTTTGTCCTACTTTTTGGAGCATCTCTTTAGTCTTTCTTCAGAGCTGCTGTATATTTTTGGCAGTAGATTGAGCTGCCAGGGATGACACAAAGTGTGGTGTTTAGATTTCTATTACCTCAATATTGACTGGGTAAAGTAGCATCAGGACATGCTAGAGAGATAAAGTTCCTGGATGGAATAAATGACAGTTATATGGAGCAAAAGAGGGAGAAATTTTAGATCTAATTCTCTGCGGAGCACAGAATTTGGTGAGAGAGGTAACTGTGGTGGGTCTGCTTGACAACAGTGATCATAATGTGATCAAATTTGAATTAATGACAGGAATTCAAAGGGAATCTTTGAAAAACTGAGAAAAATAATTTAAGAAAAAAACCAAAATGTGGAGCTACAAAGGTTAAGAGTGTGCAATACGCATGGGCATTGTTAAAAATACAATCTTAGAAGCGCAGTCTTAGATTGCAGTCCACATATGTTCAATGTATTAAGAAAGGTGGAAGGAAGATCAAACATTTGCTGGCATGGCTAAAAAGTGAGGTGAAAGATACTATTTTAGCCAAAAGATCTTCATTCAAAAATAATAAAAAGGATCCATCAGAAGAAAATAGGATAAATCATAGCATTGGCAAGTTAAACGTAAGACACTGATAAGACAAGCTAAGAGAGAATTTGAAAAGAAGATGGCCATAGAAGCAAAAAATTATAATAAAAATTTTAAAAAATATATCCAAAGCAGAAAGCCGACGAGGAAGTCATTTGGACCTTTAGATGATTGAGGGATTAAAGAGGCATTTAGAAAAGATAAGGCCATCGCAGAAAGATTAAACGACTTCTTTGCTTCAGTGTTTACTGAAGAGGATGTTGGGGAGATACCTGTTCCAGAGAGGGTTTTCAAGGATGAGAATTCAAATGAACTGAACCAAATCATGGTGAATCTGGAAGATGTGGTAGGCAAACTAATTGACAAATTGAAGAATAGTAAATCACCTGGACTGGTTGGTATACACCCCAGGGTTCTGAAAAAATTAAAAAATTAAAATTC
Source organism: Rhinatrema bivittatum (assembly GCF_901001135.1). Taxonomy (NCBI): domain Eukaryota; kingdom Metazoa; phylum Chordata; class Amphibia; order Gymnophiona; family Rhinatrematidae; genus Rhinatrema; species Rhinatrema bivittatum. The sequence continues at coordinate 133,984,986 of NC_042622.1, read as the reverse complement.
AGATCCATTACAATTAATTTGTAACTTATCATTAAAATCATCCATTGTACCTGAAGACTGGAAGGTGGCCAATGTAACCCCGATATTTAGAAAGAGCTCCAGGGGTCAGCCAGAAAACTATAGACCAGTGAACCTGACTTCAGTGCTGGGAAAGTCATGGAAACTGTTATAAAGAATAAAATCACACAACATTTAGATAGATATGGTTTAATGGGACACAGCCAGCATGGATTTACCCAAGGGACGTCTTGCCTCACAAATCTACATTTTTTTGAAGGGATGAATAAACATGTGGACAAAGGTGAACCGATGGATGTGATATATTTGAATTTTCAGAAGACGTTTGACAAAGTCCCTCATGAGAGGCTTCTAAGAAAACTAATACGTTTTCTTATTACCTACCTCTGTACATATGTTCCTGATTTATGGTTCCCAGTTACATTTAATTGAGTTTATGAAAGTTCTCTTTAATAGTTTTCCTGTATACTTGTGTTAATGTATTCTGCCTTGAGGCGACTGTTTTAATGTATTTCCGCCCTGGAGGCGACTGTTCAGTTCCTTGTAAACCGGTGCGATATGTATTCTTTACAGGAACATCGGTATATAAAAATAAATAAACAAACAAACAAACAAACAAATAAATAAATAAATAATAAGTCATGGATTGGAGGCGATGTCCTTTTATGGATTGCAAACTTGTTAAAAGACAGGAAACAGAGCGTAGGAATAAATGGTCAGTTTTCACAGTGGAAAAAGGTAAATAGTAGAGTGCCTCAGGGATCTGTACTTGGACCAGTGCTTTTTAAAAGGGGTACGACAGGTGAGGTGATCAAATTTGCGGATGACACAAAATTATGCAGAATAGTTAAATCTCAAGCGGATTGTGATAAATTGCAGGATGACCTTTTGAGTCTGGAAGATTCAGCTTCCAAATAGCAGATGAAATTTAATGTGGTCAAGTGCAAGATGATGCATATAGGGAAAAATAACCTTTGCTGTAGTTACACAGTGTTAGGTTCTATCTTAGGAGTTGCCACCCAGGAAAGAGATCTAGACATCATAGTGACTAATACATTGAAATTGTTGGCTCAGTATGCTGTGGCGGTCAAAAAAGCAAACAGAATGTTAGGAATTATTAGGAAGGGAATGGCAAATAAAACGGTGGATGTCAAAATGCCTATGTATCTCTCCATGGTGAGACCATACCTTGAATACTGTGTACAGTTCTGGTCGCCACATCTCAAAAATGATATAGTTGCACTGGAGAAAGTGCAGAGAAGGGCAACCAAAATGATAAGGGGCATGGAATGGCTCCCCTATGAGGATTCAATAAAACTCCTATCCATACACTAAAACAAATAAAGCAATCCCTCCCATCAACTACCCATGCATTAATGACTGTATGTTTTGTGGTATGTATTTATGGATTTTGTAATACAACATTGAGTACATTTTTTCTGTAAAAAATCATGACCCAACTGAAATTCAGTTCAATTATTTTTTTTCACATTGCCCATGTCATAAAACTGAACTAGTGAACCTCAGCTCTCAATAACAGAACAAACTTTGCATCATTGATAGCATAATTGCTTGTTATATGACCAAACAATAAGCTTTATTATCATCAGAATTGGACAGATGGTTTAATTATGACTGACTAATGGGCTGATCAGGTGGTTCAGTGGCAAGGACTGTGCTGTGGACCATGCAGAAGGTCCTCAGTTTGATTTTTGGATCAGATCTTCCAACGGCTGGGACTAGGGATGCTGGAGGGAATCAAGGTCATTGTTAAGGGCAACACCTAATGGCCAGATTTAGATCCCATGATATAGGGGTCTGGAAGGAGCCCTGGTACATGGCTCCCAGTCTCAGAACCATTGCAGCAATGACCAGACTAGGAACAGTAGGAGGAGGGACATTATTAAAACAGGAGAAACATCCCCTAGTAGTTGTGAATGACAGCTCATGGCACCATGATCCCAGCGCTGGTTCCAGTTGAGTTGGAAGAGAAAGGAGGAACTATTTCTCCAAAAAAAGAGATTATAATTTATGATAGAATAATAGTTTAGTTTAATTTGCCCCATTTTTTCTCCATCTCTGACCCCTCTCAGTAAACAGAGATATGTTCATGTTTTTCCAGACAGAGGGGTGGATCCATGTGAATGAAACAGAATACTATTGTCCAGCATCTGACCAGTGGAGCACTCTGAAGATTTCCCCTTTTGAGTGCTGCCAGTTCAGCATGGTTGTCCAGCAATCTAAACTGTATATTATTGGAGGTGGATCACTAAGAAGCATGAATAAGGAGAATGGCGTATTCACTTATGATCCTGGTTCAAAAATGTGGAAAAAGGCAGGTTCGTTGCCTGAGCCTTTGGTAGATCATGCCTCCTGCATTATTAAACTGTCTCATCAGCTGCAAGTGAAGTTACAGAACAAAAGTACAGCACACTTTGCTCCTACCAAGAAGAAATCTACTCTTAATTTGTTCATAACAGAAATGTAAGCAAGACTATTTTTACAGACTAATTCAGAGCACAATTCTCATACTCTAGCAAATGTCAACAGGTACTTTCCTGCATTCAACAATAACCATGTGTCAGAAATGAAAACTACAGTTGTGCATACAGTAACATGCTTTACAGGTTGTGCATTAATTTTTCATCAGGAGATAAATGTTACTGTGTACAAATGACAAATTAAGTTTCAGAGAATTCCACTTCATCCCCAAGATGTGCTGTTTGTGTAACTGATGTCATCCCACAGAATTATGATCATTGTCTACTGATATTAGTCATAGGAAAAAAAACTTGAGCTTTCTATTCTGTGTTCTCTGTAATGGCTGTAAAATCCGATGAGAATTTTATCAGCTGTACTAAGCAGCTGAGATGGAAGTGACAGACATACAAGCTACTAAGATTCCCTGCTGTTCATAGGATCTGCAAAGCTAAACAAATGTAATCTGTTTTCAAGACTTGCAGCAGGTTTATTTGATTGGTGGTCTTCAAAGCTCACTTGCTACATATTTTATTATTGGACTTTTAAAAGATCTCACAAACTACAAAGACTCCAGGATCAATATGGCTATTAGAACTGGTACAATTATACTGGGCCTTTTGGCTAGAGTCTGGGCTATGAACTGAAGACAGTTCCTTCTTGACCTATTGGCTGAGATTGAGGACCTGTACAGTATTGGGGGGGGGGGGGGGTCAACACCCTGCCACCTGACCCCATTATAGGCATGTTTATGTTAGGAGCCGACCCCACAACAGTGGAGGTGCTCTGCCTCCAGGGAGGGGGTACAGAGGCGGTGGAGGGCTGGTGAGTTCAATTCAAGCCAGGAACAGTCCTCCCACAAACCTCTTCTTTCGGCGGTATTTCCAAGCAGCCCATCCATATCAGCACAGAATTTACGGTCTTGAGGTATCGTGGCAGGGTGCTAAACAGTTTTGGCATGGGGGTGGCAGGGTCGACCATGCCCCAAGGGTGCACAGGAAGTGATATTTTAAAGTTATTCAAAGAATACCAAGGGGATACTCCTGCTGCTACGTTGTGCTCGGCAGGTGCAATGTGAAAGCTGGACAGACAGTGAATGGCAAACAGGTATCTCCTGCCACTGTGTTGCATGGGTGGGTGAAAGAGTAGATGAGTTGCTTGTCAGTGGCCACCCTCCTCCCAAATACTTCAGCTGCATCCTGAACAAGTGAGTCTTGCTCTTGCTACAGACCAGGCCATTGTCGGAGGGGTGAGGCTTCGATGGCCCTGTGTCCCCAGCACCAGAATATTGCATTAGCATGATACTGAGCCCTTAGGAAATGCAACTTAAGTGAGGGCAAGGTCACCCTTTAGGGATTGCATAATGATTCAAACTAGTAGTGTTATTTGACCTATGTTGTGGCCATAATCATCCAATAAAGATCTTCTTTTGTGAATAATGTGCCAGAAACTTCATTCATGGAAAAATTAACTGGGGGATGTGGGGAGGGTGAGATTGGAGATATATGGGATTTGAAAGGAGGACGCGCGTACACACCTGACACGGTTGTGACCATTTCTAAAGTGGGAGGTTTAAATAACTCCTGTTAAAAACAATCTGTTGTAAAAGTGTAAATCTGTTCTTATAATTATTGACATTCTCAGAACCCATGAGCAGCATGGAACTCTGGTAAAGGTGAGGTTTAAAGTGGTAATGCTCATTCCTGCCATAACTATCTATAAACTTTATAAAAATAAACACCATAAGAAGTGCATTAAAACACAGCTCTTCCAGAACCAGATCCAGGAAGCCTTTCAATATCTGTAAAGTTCATCCTAAAGGTTTAGGTTCCCTTTAAGCAAGCAAATGTAAAAATTAGCTGCAAATATTAAACTATTAAACCTACTTTCTATCTTCAAATTAACAAATTTATGAAGACAAACCTCTTGAATTAAAAATATTTTAAAATGTAGAATAACTTTGAATTAATAAAATGTTTTCTTAGTAATATATATACTATGGAGGAAGCATAGTTAACAAACAGAAAACAGAACTTTTACATTCCAGTTCTGGCTCTGCCACTGTCTATGTGTGATCTTGGATTAATTACCTGTGTAATAAAATTACTGTACTATTGCTGACCCTCTGTCCCTTAAACCTTCTATTTTGTCTGAATGGTCCTACATCCTTGAAGATGCATGCATATTTTTGAAGTGCAATGTTGGGTTTATGGACAGTAATGATACAAATCTAAGCTGTTTTGAAATTCTATTTCATAAACATCGTGATAAGTTTTAGCAGAACCTGGCACTTCTCATTAAACTCACCAACAAGATCTTGTAAACCTCTAATAGAGTCAGAATGTTTCAGAATTCGAGAGCATGCGACCTAGAAAATAAATTATGTAGAGCAATGTCATAATCAGTAATTTACAGTGAGCATCAAATCTTAATGTTCTGGAGCTAGGAGCCTCATGTCAACGCATTACAAATATGATATTTTAAAGCTTGAAAGGTGAATTTTAAAAGCCTAGCATGCGCCAAAACTGAAAGATATGTGAATATGTTGGGCCGGCGCATTCCGAGTGGATTTTAAAAGGCATCTGTGTACTCATGAACTTGCCGCTATGTGCACAAATAAAATGTTCTGAAAAAGGGGTGGGGTGTGGGTATGGTCTGGGCGGGGCATGGGTGTTCTTGGATTTCAATTTAAATTAGTGCGTAAAATACTTATGTGCACAACCACGCACCAGGGTCCCCTGCTCTGTAACTTTACTTTTGTTATGGAGAACGTGCAAGTTATAAAACAAAAAAATCTAGACAGATCAGTGGGGTTTTAAGGGTTTTGTCTAACAGGGGAGAAGGGAGGTTATTAAATTATTTAATTTGTTCCCATTTCGCCCTTAACCGGACAAAATGGGAACAAACTGGGAAAATGGCTAATGGTGTCAGCACACGTGGCTTTTAAAATCCCCCCACTTAGACAGTAGAAATGGCATTTACACATAGGTGAACATCCACTTAAAATTGCACACACATGTGTGCATGGTCAGGCTGTTTTATTACATGCACACATATACATGCGTATGTTATAAAATGGCCACATCCCCCAGCAAAGGCCAACAAATGTGCTTACATGTGTGCCCATGCGCCTGTTTAAAAGTTACCGTCCCTATTTCTAAAGAGCTGAAAGTGGATTTCTCTACTTAAATACTAACTTGGGCTTTACTTTATTTTATAATAGCTTTGAGGTGCATTTTCAAACAGACCTAGCTATACAGCAATGGAATTAGGAAGCCAGATTCTCCATGGTAAAAATTTCAACTCATAAAAAGCGCAGTTGCTTACCTGTAACAGGTGTTCTCCTAGGACAGTAGGATATTAGTCCTCATATGTGGGTGACATCATCCGATGGAGCCCGGCCCGGAAAACGTTTGTCAAAGTTTCTAGAAATGTTGGCCAGCAGACTGAGCATGCCAACCTGCTACTATCCAGGCTTCCACACGAGGTTCCCCCTTCAGTCTCGTAACATAGCAAAAATATGAACGAAAAACTAAAGAAACCGGAGGTGAACCCAGTATCGTGGGGAGGTCGGCGGGATTCCTGAGGATTAACATCCTGCTGTCCTAGGAGAACACCTGTTACAGGTAAGCAACTGTGCTTTCTCCTAGGACAAACAGGATTGTAGTCCTCACATGTGGGTGAGTACAGAGCTCCAGACTGCCTCATTCAACCAGAGAGACCAACAGAGGTCGAACAAGGTGCCAACGGGTACAACACAACTGTGGCGCTGTGGGGAAAATAGGGGCAGTCTGATCCCACAAGGAGCACGAGTAGAGATAGTTGGGTTCAGGTGTGGAACAGGTCACGCAGGATGGACTGACCAAAGGCACTGTCCTCATGGTTATCCTTGTCAAGACAGTAGTGAGCTGCAAACTTGTGGAGAGAACTCCAGGTTGCAGCCCGGCAAATTTTTGTGATGGGACTGCATGCAAATGGGCCACCGATGCTGCCATGGCACACCAGAGTGAGCCTTCGCATAGCAGAAGGTAATGCAACCCGCCAGCCAGTTCAATAGGGTTTGTTTACCCATCGCCGTAGCCAGCCTGTTGGGGGTCAAATGACACGAAGAGCTGGGCGGACTGTCTGTGGTTCACCGTGCAATCTAAGTAGAAGGCTAGCGCCTGTTTACAGTCTCCAGGGTGTGGAGAGCATGTTCCCCAGAGTGGGAATGTGGCCTCTGAAAGAAGGGGGGTAAAATGTTTGACTGATTGATGTGGAAATCAGTCACCACCTTGGGCAGGAACTTAGGATGCGTACGCAGGACCACCCGGTCATGGAAGAATTTTGTGTATGGTGCGTACGTAACCAGGGCCTGAAGCTCACTGACCCTGCAAGTGGAAATGATCGCCACCAGTAACATGACTTTCCAAGTGAGGACTGCAATAATAAAATCAAGACTGGATTGATCCTGTTGCCACCCTTTAGCACTGGAAAGTAGAAACATTGAAATGATTCCCAAGATTTAGGATATTCAGCCTAGTAAGAGTTTCAAAAACTAAAGAGATCAGGAGAGAGTCAATTACAATGACAACTGTTTGGCAAGAATATAAGAATTTGCCATACTGGCAATCCAGGTCACAAGTACCTAACAAAATCCCAAACAGTAAATAAATCCCCTGCTGCTATTGTGTAGTGATAAGTAGCAGCTATTTATTAAGTCTACTTGGTTAATAACAGTTTATTGACTTCTCCAGCTATGCTAAGCCCCTTAACCACAACCTTTGACAATGAATTCCAGAGCCTAATTGTGCATTGAGTGAAAAAGATTTATTTCTGATTTGTTTCAAATGTGCTACTTACTAACTTCTTGGAGTCTCACCTAGTCTTGGTATTTTTTGAAAGAGTAAATAACTAATTTACATTTATCTGTTCTTTTCCGCTCATGATTTTATAGATCTCTATCATATACCCCACTCAGCCATCTCTTCTCCAAGCTGAACAGCCCTAACCTCTTTAGCATTTCTCCATATGGGAGCCTCTCCATCCCATTTATCATTTTGGTCACCCTTCTCTGTACCTTTCCCAATGAATTATTTGTATTTATTTATTTATTTAAAAACTTTTATCTTTTTTGAGATGCGATGACCAGAACTGCACAGAGTACACTAATGGCCCATTTGTAAAATGCACGGGCACTTAAAAATCAGGGGTTATGTGTGTGGCTGGGCCCTGCGCACACTGCGCACATTTTTGGAAGGGCCCAGCCTCATGCGTAACTCCCATGTGCATCAGTTTGCACTTGTTCACATTATTTATTTCATCTGCCAATTTAAATGTCCAATCTTCCAGTTGCAGAAGGTTCTCCTGCAATTTTTCACAATCTGCTTGTTATTCAATAACTCGGAATAATTTTGTGTCATCTACAAATCTGATCACTTCACTCGTTCCCCTTTCCAGATCATTTATAAATATATTAGAAAGCACCAGTCCCAGTACAGATCCCTGTACTGAGAAAATTGGCCATTTAGTCCTACTCTCTGTTTTCTATCTTTTAATCAGTTTGTAATCCACAATAAGACATTTCCTTCTATCCCATGACTTTTTCATTTTCTCAGGAGTCTCTCATGGGGCATTTTGTCAAATGCCTTTTGAAAAAGCAAATATACTAAATCCACCGGCTCACCATTAACCATATGTTTATTAACCCCTTAAAAAACACAGCAGATTGGTGAGGCAAGATTTCCCTTGTGAAAATCCATCCTGGCTATGTCCCATTAGATAATGTCTTTCTACATGTTCTGTGATTTTGTTCTTTAGATAGTTTCCATGATTTTTCCTGGCACTGAAGTTAGGCTACTGGTCTAAAGTTTTCCAGATCAACTCTGAAGCCCTTTTTAAAGATTTGGGATACATTGGCCACCCTCCAGTCTTCAGGCATGATAGACAGTCCTGATGATAGGTTGCAAATTACCAGTAACAGATCTACAATTTCAGTATGGCAAGTCTTGGATCAGACCAAAGGTCTATCAAGCACATTCACCTGTTTCCAACAGTGGCTAAACCAGGTCACAGGTACCTAGCAGGACATCAAGCAGATTCCATGCTGCTTATCCCAGGCATAATCAGTGGATTTCTGCAACTCCACCTTAATAATGGTTTATAGATTTTTCTTCCAGGAACTTGTTCAAACCTTTTTTAAATGCAACTACACTAATAGCTTTCACCACATCTTCTGGCAACGAATTTCAAAGCTTAATTATACACTGAGTAAAAAATATTTTCTCTAATTAGTTTTAAATGTACCACCTATTAACTTCATTGTATATCCCCTAATCTTTGTACTCTTTGAAAGAGTAAACAACTGATTAACATTTACTCATTCGAATCCACTCATTTTATAGACCTCTATCATATCTCCGCTCAGCGGAGTTGTTCCTCATAGGGGGATTGTTCCATCCCCTTTGTCATTTTGGTTGCCTTTCTCTGTACCTTTTCTAATTTTGCTATATCTTTTTTGAGATGTGATGACAAGAACTGCACATATACTCAAGATGAGGTCGCACTATGGAGCAATGCAGAGGCATTATGATATTCTCTGTTTTATTCTCTATTCCTTTCCTAATAATTCCTAGCATTCTATTTGCATTCTTCACTGCTGCTGCTCGTTGAGCAGAAAATTTCAACATATTATCAATTATGACATCTAGATCCTTTCATGAATGGTGACTCCTAAAGTGGAACCTTGCATTGTGTAACTATAATTTTGGATACTTTTCTCTAAGTGTATCACTTTGCACTTGTTCACATTAAATTTCATTTGCAATTTGCATGCCCAGTCTCCCAGTTTTGCAAGAACCTTTTACAACTTCTCACAATCCTCTTGTGATTTAACCAATTTGAATAATTAAGTGTCATCAGCAAATTTGATCACCTCACTCGTTCTCATTTCCAGGTCAGTTATAAATATATTAAGAACATAAGAACATAAGAACATGCCATACTGGGTCAGACCAAGGGTCCATTAAGCCCAGCATCCTGTTTCCAACAGTGGCCAATCCAGGCCATAAGAACCTGGCAATTACCCAAAAACTAAGTCTATTCCATGTTACCGTTGCTAGTAATAGCGGTGGTTATTATCTAGTCTTTCCTCATAGGGGAGCTGTTCCATTCCCTTTATCATTTTGGTCACCCTTCTCTGAACTTCTCCATTGCAATTATATCTTTTTTGAGATGCGGCGACCAGAATTGTACACAGTATTCAAGGTGCGGTCTCACCATGGAGCGATATAGAAGCATTATGACATTTTCCGTTCTATTAACAATTCCCTTTCTAATAATTCCCAACATTCTATTTGCTTTTTTGACTGCCGCAGCACACTGAACCGACGATTTCAATGTGTTATCCACTATGACGCCTAGATCTCTTTCTTGGGTAGTAGCACCTAATATGGAACCTAACATTGTGTAACTATAGCATGGGTTATTTTTCCCTATATGCATCACCTTGCACTTGTCCACATTAAATTTCATCTGCTATTTTGATGCCCAATTTTCCAGCCTCACAAGGTCTTCCTGCAATTTATCACAATCTGCTTGTGATTTAACTATTCTGAACAATTTTGTATCATCTGCAAATTTGATTACCTCACTTGTCGTATTTCTTTCCAGATCATTTATAAATATATTGAAAAGTAAAGGTCCCAATACAGATCCCTGAGGCACTCTACTGCCCACTCCCTTCCACTGAGAAACTGTCCATTTAATCCTACTCTCGGTTTCCTGTCTTTTAGCCAGTTTGTAATCCACAAAAGGACATCACCACCTATCCCATGACTTTTTATTTTTCCTAGAAGCCTCTCATGAAGAACTTTGTCAAATGCCTTCTGAAAATACAAGTACACTACATCTACAGGTTCACCTTTATCCATATGTTTATTAACTCCTTCAAAAAAGTGAAGCAGATTTGTGAGGCAAAACTTGCCTTGGGTAAAGCCATGCTGTCTTTGTTCCATTAAACCAATGGTCCCAGAACAGATCCCTAGGGCACTATACTATTCACCTTTCTCCATTAAGAACATTTACTATTTAGCCCTATTATCTATTATCTATCTTTTAACTAGTTCACAATCCACAACAGAACATTGCCCCCTACCCCATGACTATTTAATTTCCTAAGAAGTATCTCATGCCTTTTGGAAATCCAGATGCACTATATCAACTGGCTCACCTTTAATTGTTTATTTATGCCCTCAAAAATGTAGCAGATTGGTGAGGCAAGACTTCTTTTGGCTAAATCCATGTTGACTCTGTTCCATTTAACTATGCCTGTCTATATGTTCAGCAATTTTGATCTTTATCATGGTTTCTGGCACAAATGTCAGACTTGCTGGTCTGTAATTTCCTGGATCACACCTTGATCCCTTTTTAAAAATCGGCTTTACAATGGCAACCCTCCAGTCTTCAGAACTCTGGGGTATATGTTGTTTGGTCCAAGCAATTTACTACTCTTTAGTTTGCCAGTCTGCCTTTTTACAACTTCCAGTTTCACAGTGAAATGTAAGTTTTTCTGAATCATCACACATATCTCCCCAACACTGTTGTCAGTAAATACTCAAAGCAAAGAATTCATTTAGTCTTTCCGTGATGGTCTTATCTTCCCTACAGTCCCCTTTAACTCCTTGATTATCTATCAGTCCAACCGACCCCCTCACAGGCTTACAGCTTCAGGTATAGTTTTTAAAGATTTTATTATGAATTTTTGGTTCTAAGGCCAGCTTCTTTTCAGATTTTCTTTTAGCCCACCTTATCATAATTTTACATCTAACTTGCCAATGTTTATGCTTTTTCCTATTTTCCTCAGAAGAATCCTTTTTCCAATTTTTTAAAGTTCTTTTGACTACAACAGCCTTTCACTTCACCTTTTAATCAATCCGGCAGTCATTTGGCCTATGCTTCCACTTTTTTTAATGTGTGGAATACATTTGGACTGTGCTTCTACGATGGTATTTTTAAACAATGACCATGCCTGATTAAACTTTTTTTTTTTTTTAATTCTTTATTTTCAATTTTCTACATGATTTTGCCAAACAATAATTTGACATTCATGAAATATTGAACACATTTTTCTCCAACAGAAAATATAAAAATAATAACATAGAAAATCAGTTCAAATAAGGCCTCTAACTGGGGACTGTTATAATTGAAATATATATAGGTAATTCCAGTTAATTTCTATCTATCCACTAGATTTCTTTACACTTTTAACCCTTAGACTTTAAGAGGAAATAATTCAAGGAATTTCTCTATTCTGTAAAAATCGCTCTAATTGGTCTGAATCAAAGAATAGATACTTTAAGGTACCCATCTTACTGAACATTTACAAGGAAATAGCAATTGAAAAGTTGCTCCAATATTTAACACTCATTGTTTCAAACATAGAAATTTCTTACTTCTCAATTGCATATTTTTCGGTAAATCTGGAAATAGAGCCAATTTCTGACCATAAAACATTTTCTCGGTAGAAGGAAAAAACATTTTTATGGTCCAAATCTCATCATGTTCTAAAGCAAACACAATTATCAAAGTTGCTTTTCCCACTATTTCTGTTTGCGAATCTTGCAAAAATTCAGTTAAATTCTCCAAGGGGTTTAACAACTCAGGAGGGTTATTCTGTTTGTCTTCCACTCTAGGAAAAATATAGAATGTTTTAGTTATGGGGGGAATGGCATCTTGCGATACCTTTAAGACTTCTATATAAAACTTTCTAACCATTTCAATAGGGGATATGGTTAACGATTTAGGGAAGTTCAAAACCCTTAAGTTTAATCTCTTGGAATTATTTTCCAAGGATTCTAATCTACGATCATTTACTTCTAAACCTTTAATCAAAACCATATCACTTTTTACCAAATTATCACATTGTTTTTCCAAATTTGCAATAGATTCCACATTACTCTTAATTACTGTGTCATGGTCTTGAACCATAGGTTGAATAATTTTTACATCCTTTGAAATGCCTTCAATTTTTAGACCAAGAGATATCTCTAAACTTTTAATTGCAGTCTGGAGTGTTTCCATGGTTATCTGACTTGGAGTCTCAGGCAATCTTGAAATAATTTCCAAAGAATTGTCTGCCATAGGATTATTTACTCCAGTCTTTGCCTGTGATCTGAACACTGTAGGATCCCCCACCATAAGTGAAACCAACGGGGCATTATCCATCTGCCCGTGGTTTTCTTCTGATCTTGCATGTAAAACAGACTCCAGGATTCGTGGCGTGTGGACTTCGGGGCTAAGGGAGATGGAATTCACTGAAGTAGAGGTAAGGAAACTCCTCTACTTATTACATTTTCCCCTATTGGAGTACTGGCTTCTGAAGGTTGGACAAAACCTACTATAGTCTGTTGGGACATGGGAGAGGTGGTACTGCAGGATTTGGTGGGAAAACTCGTACTGTGCCCTTCCTCTTCTTCCCCACAGACTTATTTCAGGTTTTGCAGGCAATGAAAGGAAAAAGGTGGTCAATTCCTTAAGGAGAGCAGAAGTCCTCTAAGTCCATTCAAGATGACAAAATTGTAGGGCAAAGCCGTGTGCCCCTTTGGCACGGGTGGCTTCGACGACGCGCCGGCGACTGCTACGTGCCACAGTGGAGCCGATTTTAAAGGCCCTCACGGCGTCTCACGCTGATGACATCAGGACATTATACACTCCCTGGCTGAAGCTCCGTCGGAGGCACACGCTGGCAATGCTCTCCCGGAAGGCACCGGTCTCTCCTCTCACCTTCTCCTCTCCAGTCCTGGTTAGTACGCAGCAACAAGGCCAATTTTAAAGGCCCTCATGGCGTCTCATGCTGATGACGTCAGGACTTTGAACACTCCCCGGCTGGAGCTCCATCGGAGGCATATGCTGGCAATGCTCTCCCGGAAGGCACCGGTCTCTCCTCTCACCTTCTCCTCTCCAGTTCCCCTGATTAAACTTTTAACCTTTGTAGCTGCACCTTTAATTTTTTTTTCTATTTTCCTCTTTTGATCAAAATCTCCCTTTTGAAAGTTTAATGCTAAAGCTGTATTTTACTTAATATCCTCCCAGTCATTAAGTCAAAAATGATCATACTATGATCACTGTTGCTGAGTGGCCCCACCACCATTACCTTTCTCACCAAATCTTGCATTCACTAAATGCAAGGTCTAAAATGATTTGCCGTCTCATCGATTCCTGGACCAACAGCTCCATATAGCAGTCATTTATTTAATCTAGAAATTTTACCACTCTAGCATGAGCTGATGGTACAATTACCTTGTCAATACTGGGGTAATTGAAATTGGCAACTATTACTGTGCTGACAAATTTATTAGCTTCCCTAATCTTTGTTAACATTTCATCAACTAACTGCTCATTTTGGCCATGTGGACAATAGACTACCTCCACCGCTACACTTTTTCCTATCACACATGGAATTTCCACCCATAAAGATTCTACTGTGCATTTAGTCTCCTGCAGGATATTTATCCTTTTAGACTGTATGCCATCCCTAACATAAAGTGCCACCTCCCCATCATGCTGATCCACCTTATTATTGTGATATTTATTTTATTTATTTATTTAAAGCTTTTCTATACCGTCATTCATAATTACATCATAACGGTGTACAATATGTTTATATCTAAGCGATATTCACATCCTTAGATATACATTAAAATATAAATAACCTTAAAAATAAAAAATACAAATCACATACTATAAAACATGAATCTTGATAAAATTATACTAAACGTTAGCTGCAAAACATTTGTTAAAAAATCTAAAAACTAGAATCATATGCTTAAAACTTAAATCATAATAATAGCTATTCTAAGGGTTGACAGCAAAAGCTTGCTCAAAAAGCCAAGTCTTCAGCCCCTTCTTAAAATTCCTGAAATCTGACTCAAGCCGTAGTTCAGTTGGTAGAGTGTTCCATGTGTTTGGGCCTGCTATTCACCCTAGTGTAGCACTGTCCTATTAGTTATTCTCCTTCTACCAGGTCTCTAAAATGCCAATTATGTCTACCTCACAATTCAGTGCTATACATTCTAACTCTGCCATTTTATTTTTTAGACTTCTGGCATTAGCATACAGACATTTCAAAGTCATTTTTTTGTTGATATTAACAATCTGTTTATCACTTCCCAGGGGTATTTTGGAATTTTTTAATTCAGGTGGTTCTTTACTTATAGGCACATGGGCTATTATTGCTTTTATTGGAATCTCTCTATTTGGATGCTCTAACTCCTCTATTATTTTAGTATTCTTTGAGGATACCTCATTCCAAACCATTCACTGCTGAGTGATTGTCAGCTTTCCTCCATGTTCTAGTTTAAAAGCTGCTCTATCTCCTTTTTGAAAGTTAGTGCCAGCAGCCTGGTTTCACCCTGGTTAAGGTAGAGCCCAACTCTTTGGAATAGGGTTGGGCTCTACCTTTCCCAAAATGTTGCCTACTTCCTAACAAACTATAATCCTCTTCACTGCACTATTTTCTCATCCACTCATTGAGACTCTGGAATGCTGCCTGTCTCGGAGTCCTGCGCGTTTAATGGGGAGAACTTCAGAGAATGCTACCCTGGAGGTTCTGGATTTCATCTTTCTACCTAAGAGTCTAAATTTGGTTTCCTGAATCCTTACTCCCACACCTTCTTACCACAACAGCCGGCTCCACCCCAGCACTGTCTAAAATCATATCTAGGTGACACGTGAGGTCTGCCACTCTTGCACCAGGCAGGCAAGTTACTAAGCGATCCTCATGTCCACCAGCCACCCAGCTAGCTACATTCCTAATAATCAAATTGGCAACTATGACAGCTGACCAAACCCTTCCCTTCTGAGCACTAGACCTTGGAGGAGTAGCCTAGTGGTTAGATCAGCAGGCTACAAACCAGGGTTCAAATCTGACTGCTGCTCCTTGTGACCTTGGCACATCACTTCACCCTCTATTGCCTCAGGTGCAAATTTAAAGGTGAATTTTCAAAGCCCGATGCTCACTAAAAGAAGGGGAATGTGCAAATATATCAGGCTCACGCACGCTGAGTGGATTTTAAAAGCCACCCGTAAATGCAGCACAGCCATCTTGGAAGTTTTCAAAAAGGGGCGGGCCATGGGTGTGTTCTAGGTGGGGCATGGTGGTACATGGACGTTTCAAGACTTTAACCAGAAATTTGCGTGTAAATACTTACGCAATCCGGCACATACCAAGGCTCCCTGCCACATAAATTAACTACCGTATTTTCCGGCGTATAAGACGACTTTTTAACCCTTGAAAATCTTCTTAAAAGTCGGGGGTCGTCTTATACGCCGGGTATCGTCTTATAGGGCAGCGGTTCTCAACCAGTGTGTCGCGGCTCCCGGTGTTCCAGTGCCCACTTGTGCTTCCCTTCTCCCTAGGGGCAGGACCGAAGAAAGGAGAGACGATGCGCGTCACTGCTGGAGGTCAGGCCGGCAGGGCCAAAGAGAAGAGAGACCTGTGTGCCGCCGAAGAAAGGAGAGACGCTGCGTGCCACCGCGGGAGCCCAGGCCGGCAGGGCCGAAGAGAAGAGGGACCTGCGTGCTGCCACAGGCGGGGCCGAAAAAATGAGAGACGCTGCGCGCCACCACGGGAGCCCAGGCTGGCAGGGCCGAAGAGAAGAGAGACCTGTGTGCCGCCGCCGGCGGGACCGAAGAAAGGAGAGACGCTGCGCGCCACCGCGGGAGGCCAGGCCGGCAGGGCCGAAGAGAAGAGAGACCTGCGTGCTGCCGCCGGCGGGACCGAAGAAAGGAGAGATGCTGCGTGCCACCGCGGGAGCCCAGGCCGGCAGGGCCGAAGAGAAGAGAGACCTGCGTGCCGCCGCTGGGACCGAAGAAAGGAGAGACCCTGCGCACCGTGGGAGGTGGCTGGGAGAATTTGCATGCCACTGGAGGTCAGGCCAGAGGTGGCTGAGAAGCAGAGGCCAGGTTTATTGGGCCAAACTATGAGAAGAGGCTCCATGTGAGCTTGTATGTATGTGGTAGAATGGGTGCCTGGGTGCATGAGTGAGAGCTTGTGTGTGTGGTAGAATGGGTGCCTGGGTGCATGAGTGAGAGCTTGTGTGTGTGTGGTAGAATGGGTGCCTGGGTGAATGAGTGAGAGCTTGTGTGTGTGTGGTAGAATGGGTGCCTGGGTGCATGAGTGAGAGCTTGTGTGTGTGTGGTAGAATGGGTGCCTGGGTGAATGAGTGAGAGCTTGTGTGTGTGTGGTAGAATGGGTGCCTGGGTGCATGAGTGAGAGCTTGTGTGTGTGTGGAAGAATGGGTGCCTGGGTGCATGAGTGAGAGCTTGTGTGTGTGTGGTAGAATGGGTGCCTGGGTGAATGAGTGAGAGCTTGTGTGTGTGTGGTAGAATGGGTGCCTGGGTGCATGAGTGAGAGCTTGTGTGTGTGTGGTAGAATGGGTGCCTGGGTGCATGAGTGAGAGCTTGTGTGTGTGTGGTAGAATGGGTGCCTGGGTGCATGAGTGAGAGCTTGTGTGTGTGTGGTAGAATGGGTGCCTGGGTGCATGAGTGAGAGCTTGTGTGTGTGTGGTAGAATGGGTGCCTGGGTGCATGAGTGCGAGCTTGTGTGTGTGGTAGAATGGGTGCATGAGTGGCAGTATGTTTGTGAGTGGTTGTAAGTGACAGAGTATATGTGAGCTTGTCTGTAAGTGGCAGAACATGTGTGTGATTGAGAGAGACTGGTCAGGGAGGTGACTGGTGTGTGTGTGTGTGAGAGACTGAGACTGGTCAGGGAGGTGACTGGTGTGTGTGTGAGGAAGAGATACTAGTTAGGGAAGTTACTGATCTGTGTGAGACAGAGACTGGTTGTGGGCCCTAAGGAAGAAGACTGTGAGGACAGAGCTTCAGCAGCTACTGCTGCTTCTGGTGAGTGCTTTTTGCCTGCAAGGGAAAGGAATAGGAGAGTTTCTGGAGAGGGTAAGTAAAGGCAGCTTTTAAAGTTTACTTTTCTTGATTGACTGCCATTTTAATTATTGGGTGTTATATGATGTGTCTGCTGTTTTGAAATATTTTATTTATATTTGGACAATTTTTAATAATTATGAGTTTTTAAATTGTTGGATGTTATTCTGTTCATAGCTGTTTTGAAACATTTATTCTGCTTATTAGTATAGTTTTACAATTATTTCTGTGTGGGGATCTATAGCTGCTTGCTAGTTCTGTTTTCCTAATAAGAGGTGTATTGGTTTTTAGGGCCTGATATATGGTATTTGTAGTGTTGCCTTTTCATAGATAGGGTTGCTCCTGTTTGAATGTAAAATTATTTTTTTTCTTAAAAATATGTATAAAAAAGGGGGGGTCGTCTTATACGCCCAGTCGTCTTATACGCCGGAAAATACGGTACTACTATGGATGGCATGTAAGTCAAAAAAATAATAATTAGCCATTTCGAAGGGGTTTAAAGGGTCTGGAGTAACTGGTGGGTGTACAGGTTATCAAACCAGGAGGGGTTGGAGGACATATCTGTTAACTGGGTGAACTGGGAACCAACTGGTAAAATTGGCAAATGTGTCAGTGTACCTCCCTTTTAAAATCTCCCCACTTAAGTGGTAGAAGCGGGATTTGCGTACACAGGCAAGCATGCACTTAAAATTCAACTCATTTGTGCGTGCAGCTAGGATATTTTACATAGAAACACAGAAATGACAGCAGAAAAGGACCAAATGGTCCAACCAATCTGCCCAACAAGCTTATTGTAGCATCAGCCACACCATCCAAGTTTTCCCTATAATGGTAGCATCAGGGGGTGGCATCTGCTGTGGCATACAAGTTACCCCCAAACTTAGTTTCCCAAACCATTAAAGTCAGGGTCCTTGTTGGTTACTTGTCTGAGACCAATTCTCCACTAGGTCTTATCTCTTGCTGTTGAAGCAGAGAGCAAATTTGGAGTTACATCACAAATTTAAGGCTTATTGGTTAAGGGTAGTAACAGTTGCATCAGCAAGTTACTCCAATGCATATTTATTTTCCCAAACCGTAAAATTCAGGATCCTTGTTAGTTGCTGACTGAAACTAATTCCCCATTTTCCTCTTTTCTCCCTGCCATTAAAGCAGAGAGCAATAATGAGTTGCATCAACCGTATGAAGGCTTATTGGTTAATGGTAGTAACCGCCACACCAGCAAGTTACCCTCATGTGCTCTTTTCCTCATTTCCATCCTCTAGCTTTTAGGGATCCACAGGGGCAGATTTTAAAACCTTGCGCGAGCGCATACTTTTGTTCGCGCAGCAGGCGTGAACAAAAGTATGCTGGATTTTATAAGATACGCGCGTATCTTATAAAATCCGGGGTCGGCGCGCGCAAGGGGGTGCACATTTGTGCAACCTGCGCGCGCCGAGCCCAGTGCGCGCTGCCTGTTCCCTCTGAGGCCGCTCCGATTTCGGAGCGGCCTCGGAGGGAACTTTCTTTCACCCTCCCCCCACCTTCCCCTCCCTTCCCCTACCTAACCCACCCCCCCGGCCCTATCTAAACCCCCCCCCTTACCTTTGTCGGCAAAGTTACGCCTGCTGAAAGCAGGCGTAACTTTGCGCGCGTCGCCGGCAGCCCCGCTCTGTCCTCCGGTCCCAGGGGCGTGGTCCGGAGGCCTCGACCACGCCACCGGGCCGGTGCCACGCCCCTGGGCCCGCCCCCGAAACGCCGGGGCACGCCCCCGAAATGCCGTGTCGTTTCGGGGACGCCCCGGACACGCCCCCTCCCGCCCCTTTTCAAAAGCCCCGGGACTTATGCGCGTCCCGGGGCTTTACGTGCGCTGGCGGCCTATGCAAAATAGGTGCACCGGCGCGCGAGGGCCCTGCGCGCGTAAATCCTGAAGGATTTATGCGCGTGGCCCTTTTAATATCCACCCCACAGTGTTTATCCCATGCTCCTTTGAAAATTTTCACTGTTTTTGCTTTCATCACCTCCTCCAAAAAGGCATTCCAGGCATCTACCAACCTCTCCATAAAGAAATATTTCCTGTCGTTTGTTCTGAGTCTTCCTCCCTGGAGTTTCATTTTGTGACCCCTAGTTCTACTGATTTCTTTCCAACAAAGAAGGTTTGTCAAATGTGCATCATTAAAACCTTTCAGGTATCTGAAGGTCTGTATCATATCTCCCCTGCACCTCCTCTCCTCCAGGGTATACATATTTAGTTCTTTCAACTTCTCATAAGTCATTTGATGGAGACCTCCCACCATTTTTGTCACCCTTCTCTGGACTGCCTCCATCCTGTTTCTATCCCTTTTGAGATATGGTCTCCAGAACTGAACATAATACTCCATGTGAGGCCTCACCAAAGACCTGTAGAAGGGGATTATCACCTCCTTTTTCTTACTTGTTATTCCTCTCTCAATTCAGCCCAGCATTCTTCTGGCTTTAGCTATCGCCTTGTCACATTGCTTCCAAGTCTTCAGATCACTAGACTATTACCCCAAGCTCCCTCTTTTGCTCCATGAACAACAGCCCTTCTGCACCCATCACATACAGCTTCTTTGGATTACCACTCCCTAGATGCATGACTGCATGTCTTGGCATTGAATCCCAGCTGCCATATCTTCAACCACCGTTCAAGCTTCCTTAATCACATCTCATTCTCTCTATTCCTTCTGGCATGTCTACTCTGTTGCAGTTCTTAATATCATCCACGCATAGCCAAACTTTACCTTCTATCCCTTCCACAATGTCACTCACAAAGATGTTGAACAAGACCAGATCCAACACTGATCCCTGTGGCAATCCAATTGACACCACTCTATCTTCAGAATAGGTTCCATTTACCATCACACACTGTCTTCTATCCGTCAACCAGTTTGAAATCCATGCCACTAACTTGGCACTCACTCCCAAGCTTCTCATTTTATTCACAAGCCTCCTATGCTGGACTGTATCAATTGCTTTGCTGAATTTAAGTAGATCACATTGAGCGCTCTTCCTCAATCCAATTCTGTAGTCACCCAAGCAATCAGATTTGTCTGACAGGACCTTCCCCTGGTGAATCCATGCTGCCTCGGGTCCAGCAATCCTCCTGAGTGCAGATAGTTCACTATCCTTTCCTTCAGCAGAGCCTTCATTACTTTTCCCACCACTGAGGTGAGCCTAACCGGCTTGTAGTTTCCAACCTTCTCTCTGACTCCACTCTTGTGAAGCGGGACCACAACCGCTCTTCTCCAATCACTTGGCACCACTCCCGTTTCCAGGGATCTATTGAACAGGTCATGCAGCAGACCCACCAGCACATCTATGAGCTCCCTCAGTATCCTGGGATGAACCTCATCAGGCCCCATGGCTTTGTCCACTTTCAGTTTTCCTAACTCTTCCTATACATTCTCTTCTGTAAATGGTGTTTGGTCTACACCACCCCCTCCAATGTCTTGTTAACTAGCAACGATCCTTCTCCAGGGACTTCTTTAGTGAACACCGAACGGAAGTATTTGCTTAATATTTCTGCCATTTCTTCATCTCTCTCCACACATTGATCCTTTTCACCTTTTAATTTCACTATACCACTTCAGACCTTTCTCCTTTCTCTGATATGTCCGAAAAATGTTTTGTCGCCTCGCTTTACCTCTTTGGCAATCCTTTCTTCCGCCTGACCTTTTGCTTTCTTGATTTCTTTCTTCATCTACCTCAGTTTCACCAGATATTTTTCCTTGTGCTCCTCTTTTTGGGATCCTTTATATTTCTTGAACGCTGTTCTTTTTGCTTTTATTTTATCAGCCACTTCCTTAGAGAACCAGATAGGTTTCTTATTTCTCTTGCTTTTGTTTACTTTATTAACATATAGATTAGTTGCCTTTATAACTGCTCCTTTTAGTTTGGCCCCCTGTTTTTCCACATTTTATTTTCTCCCAGTCTTCTAATTCTCCCTCCAGGCATGTCCCCATTTCAACAAAGTCTGTAGTTTTGAAATTCAAAACTCGGATCTTTATGTGACTTTTCTGTATCCTATTTGTGATATCAAACCATATCGTTTGATGATCACTGGTACTGAAGTGGGCACCCACCCGGACATTAGAGACATTATCCCCATTAGTGAGCACTAAGCTGAGTATTACTCCCTCCCTCGTGGGTTCCATTACTATTTGTTAGAACAGAGCAACTTGCAGGGCATCCGCTATCTCTCTACTTCTGTCAGATTCCACAGAAGGGATTCTCCAGTCTATGTCTGGCAGATTAACAATCAACATTTCACCCTTCTTTCCCACTTTTTAGATGTCTTCAATCATATCTCTGACTAGTTCTTCTGTTTGAGTTGGAGGCCTGTAAACCACTCCAGTAAAATTGGATGTACCATCATCTTTTTTTAGTACAACCCATAATGATGCTTCGCTACCCCACCTTCCTTGCAGTTCAGTTGCTTGGATATATTTTTTTATATAAAGGGCTACTCCTCCCCCTTTTCTATCCTCTCTGTCTTTCCTTAACAAGTTATAGCCTTGTATGGCCATATCCCAATCACGAGAATCCGAGAACCATGTCTCCATAAAAGCAACACGTGTAATTTATAAAAATAGCCACGTCCCTGGGTTCAGGCCGACAAATGCATGCACGTGTGCCCGCGCTTCCCAGTTTTAAAATTCACCTTTTAGATTGTAAGCCCTCTACGATAAAGAAACATCTACAGTACCTGAATGTAATCCACTTTGAAGTGCCAAAAAACAGAATATAAATCAAAATAAATTAAATTAAATTAATCCTCAGTGTGAGAGGATAATGTATTACCTGGAGATCAGGTTTTTGCTACAGGATCACTTCCTGTTACAGCAGGATAATGCTCTCTGACCAGGTGAACTTGGTTCCTCCAAAACAGTACAGAGGCTGCCGGACTAGAGTTCGGACTTGCGACTATCTCCCTAAAGATCTCCTCAATATACCTCTCTGTGTTGCGTTTGGTGGTCCACGGGTCTCTCCTGAGAACCGCCACACTTACCTCCAGCACCAAACCACCCATGCTGCCAAAGATCCTCTGGGCAGACATGTTCAGGCAGATCCAACGCGATGAGTGACAGGACACCGCCGGCTCCTCATATGGCCACCCCTAGGCGTGCATGCCTCCGACACAACCTTAACTTAAAGGGCCTGTGGTGGGAAATCCCCATCTGGAGCGTTCCCTGCCTGTGTTCTGTTGTCTCTACATTTCTGTCTTCAGTCCCTGG
Organism: Rhinatrema bivittatum; assembly: GCF_901001135.1. NCBI lineage: Eukaryota > Metazoa > Chordata > Amphibia > Gymnophiona > Rhinatrematidae > Rhinatrema > Rhinatrema bivittatum. Next base: position 133,962,343 of record NC_042622.1, on the reverse strand, counting down.
TCTTTGTCTCAGCCTTTTGCTGCTCTAGTCTTCATTGTCCTTGCTCTTCAATTCTCGTGGTCAGTTCTTCAGTTCTTCTGTGTTCCACATCTCCTCTTCGGCCAGCCTGTTCTGCTCCTCACCTCCCTGCTCTGCCTATCCATCCCACCTTCCCTTGGACAGATAACTAGTATTGACCTCTGTATGTCTTCTGGACATCCCTTGATTGCTGCTTGCCTCTGACCTCAGCTTGCCTCCTGGACAACCCTGTATGTAGCCTGTCATTGATCCGAGCCTGTCTCTGACTTTGCTTGTATGTTCCAGCATATTCAATGGATCTTCTGACCATCAACAGAGATGCCCACCTAAGACCTGCCAGCCCTCGCACCCAAAGGCTCAACACGAGGGGAATGTGGGCTGGTATAGGCGAAGCTCCAACTGGGCCTCTGCCTCACCCAACTCTGCCATCTGACAGTGGGACCCTGCATGGTCCATGCCCACAACAGATTGCCAAAGCCATGGACTCAAAGGAGCCCAACACCATATAACCATTTATAGGGACCACAGAAATCTTGAACACCTTCACCATGCTCAGGAATTGAATACAAGGTAGGCTTGCTGGTCTTTGTTCCATGCCCACTTCTACTTCGAGCTGCGGTATCACACAGCTCTCAAAAACCTATGGACAAATGGTGTCTCACACTCTTTCCAGACTGAAGATATCCCAGAGTCACTTCCATGACTGTCTCTCCAGGGAAAATGGTCATACCTTCCCGACTACATGAGAAACTGTTGAAATAGGTCCATGACTCCCATGTTACAGATCATCCTGGATGGGCTCGATCTCCCTTGAATTGCTTCAGCAATATTACTGGAGGCCTCAGATGAAGCATGATATCAAGGCCTATATCAATTTGTGCCCTACCTGTGCACAGCAAAAAACACTGCATGGCTGAACCTGGCCGCTGTTACAGCCATTACTGGCCCTCAGGGAACCCTGGACCTACCTGTCCATGGATTTCATTGTGGACTTCCCTATCTCAAACAGAGCCATCGTGATCTGTGTGGTCATGGATCGTTTCTCAAAGATGGCTCACTTCGTGCCAATTCTGGGCCCCTCTTCAGCCCCAGAATTGGCACGACTCTTTACACTTCATGTATTTCACCTGCACAGCTTGCCAAAGCATATCTTATCTGACCAAAGGGTGCAATTCACTGCAAAATACTGGTGCTCACTCTGTAAGAAATTCAGCATCACGCTAGATTTCACTATGGCGTATCACCCCCAAGGAAATGGACAAACAGAACACAGAAATCATACTCTCAGAACCTTTCTCTGTGCCTATGTCAACCAGCACCAGGACAACTGGGTCTAGTTCTCACACAAAACTCACATCAATGTTGTTAAGATTTCGCCTGTTATACAGTCCTATCTTTCCTTCGTGACACCTCCCCAACAGCAGAGGTCCTCAGTATGCCTAATCACTAGTTTTGTAAAGTTCCTCCTCAATGCCCTTGCCATGCCCAAGTTCCAGCCCTATGTAAACCCATCTTGCCATAGTAGCCTTGTCTTCTGATGGTGTCACTTCTGGTTCCATGGCCTGACCCTTGTTCTTGTGGCCTATGGGCCTTCTTCCTTGCCTTGATGCCTTGTGGCCTACAAGCTTTCTGCCCTGTCTTACCTTGCCTTGTGGCCTTTGGGTCTTTTAGTCTCTTGCCTTTCCCTGAGGCCTTTGGGCCTATCCTCCTCTGTTTTCTGTCCTGAGGCCTTCTGGCCTATTCTCTCTGGTATCCTGCCTTGAGGCCTTGAGGCCTATTCTGTCTGTTCCAAGCCCTGCTGCCTTCGGCTTGTGTTCTTTGTTTCCTTTGTCTAAACCCTGTCCTTGTCTGCCTTGTTGGTTTTGTCCTGTCTGTTTCAGTCTCCAGTCTTGCTTGTACCAGAGTCTTGTCCTTGCCTTGTCTCACCCTTGTCTTGTCTAGTTTCCAGGTCCTGTTTAGTGTCCAGCCAGCTTTGTCCTGCCTGCCAAGCCTGCCTGCCTTGTCCAAGCTTTATCTCCAGCCTGTCTTGTCTAATCCTTGCCTGTGTGGACTCACCACTATGATATACTCCTGCCACAAAGACCTACTGGCCCCCAAAACCTAAAGGCTCAACCTGTGGAGGAGGGGGCTGGCTAGGCGGAAGACCAGCCTTGTCTTGCCCCTAGTCCTGACCTACAGTCTCAAGCCACTCCCCAGATGGGTTTCCCTGACTCTGGGGTCCATAACAAATGCAGCCACTGGATCTTCTCCATTCCAACTGGTTTATGGGAAACAGCCATTACCACCGCTACCAATGCCTGTGGCAGTATCCTCACCAGCAGTCCAACTGTCTGCCTAGGAGTTACAAGAATTATGGACCCAGACCAACATCCTCATCCAGAAAGCTGCTGACAGGGCCAAAAGAACTGCTGACGCCCACAAAAGGCCAGCTCCTTGGTTCGAGGTTGAGGCTGAGCACACACCACCTACGCCTGAGAGTGCCGTCCATGCATCTAGCTCCCCTGCTACACTGGGCCCTTTGCAGTGCTCCAGCAAGTCGGATCCATGACATATCAGCTGAAGTTACTCCCAACTTTAAAGATACATAATGTTTTCCACGTGTCATTACTTAAGCAGGTGACACTCTCCTGGCCATCTAGGGTACCTCCAGAGCTGAAGGAAGTGATCAGCGATGGTGACACTGTCTATGAGGTCGAAGATGTTCTAGACTCTCGATGGAAGGGCAAAAGGATCAAATACCTCCTTTTCTGGAAAGGATATGGCCAATAGGAAAACCCTTGGGAGTCAGCCTGGAGGCTGGATCACAATCTGTTAAGAGACTTGTGATCATCCTGGATCACAATCTGTTAAGAGACTTCCATTTATGCTACCCCAAGACACCCTAAGGCTCAGAGAGAGGGTTTAAGAGGGAGGTACTGTTGCATTCGTCAGACTGCAAGTCTCCCTCGCAAACCGCTACACTTATCTCCAACCCTGATGCCACTGAAGATCCTCTGGACAGACACACAATAGGCCACCACATTCAGGCATGCACCCCTACACGACAAAACTTAAAGGGCCCGCAGGTGGAAATTCCCTGCGGCACCCTTGGATGACATCACAATCCTTGGCCTATAAAAGGCCCTTTCTCCCTGGAGTCCACCCCTCAACAACAGGTCTCCTACAGTCCTTGAAGTGTGAGTTGCTTCAGCATTCCCTACCTGCGTTCTCTAGTTCCTGCATTCCTGTCTTCATTTCCTAATCTTCTTTCCTGCCCTCAGTTCCTGGTCTTCATTACTGCCTTTAGTGCTTGGTCTTTGTTCCTGTCTTCAGTTCCTGGCCTTCATCTCAGCCTTTAGCTCCTCTAGTCTTCACTGTCCTTCTCTTCAGTTCTCATGGTTAGTTCTTCAGTTCTTCTGAGTTCCACGTCGCCCTGTCAGCCTGCCTGTTCTGCACATCACTTTCCTGCCCTACCTATCTGTCCCACATTCCCTTAGACTGATAATCGGTATTGACTTCTGCTTGCCTCCTGGACATCCCTCGATCGCCATCTGCCTCTGTCCTCAGCTTGCCTCCTGGACATCCCTGTATGTTGCCTGCCATTGACCCAAGCCTGCCTCGAACTTCGCTTGTATGTTCCAGCCTCTTCAACAGATTTTCGGAGCATCAGTAGAGGCCTCCACCTAAGACCTGCTTGCCCCAGCACCCAAAGGCTGAACTTGAAGGGAACATAGACTGGTATAGGCAAAGCTCCAGCTGAGCCTCTGCTTCACCCGACTCTGTCAGCTGACGGTGGGAACCTGCAGGGCTCTACCCTGCAGGTTGCGCCAACTCCACCTTGGTCCAAGGGTCTACGCCCATAACACTCTGTCTGTGTCAGCTCCTCCAGATCTACCACTCTAGCCTACAGAGATCGGACTTGTTCTCTAAGAGCCAGGAGCTCTTTGCACTGGGTGCACACACACAACATCTCACCAATTGGTAGATAATCATATGTGTGGCACTCGGTGCAAAAGATTGGAAGGCCCCCATCTCGCTACCGGATTGCTGTCAGCATCTTGATATTGTTGAGTTCCTAATTAATCTAGTTTGCTATGGGAGTGATAACAGCAGACCTGTCAAACAAGTAGTGGGAACTATATCACACTCTGTCTATTGCATTTTTTTTCCTATATGGGAAAGAAATTAAAAACAAAGAGGCCATCCCACTATCAGAAAGTACGTTGAAAGTTGGATAAGTGGGCAAAATATGGAAAAAAAAACCAAATACTTTAACATTTAAGTTAATTACAGAAGCAAATAGAATAAAGAGGGTCATTTTCAAACAGCCCACACAGGCTAAAGTCTTCAGGTACTTTTTATCTGCAGACTTTAGAAAAAATTTTCAAAGCAAATTTATGTGCATAAATCTGCTTTGAGAATTTATAAGTATACGTGTAACCAGTGCCAACATATACGCACAAAGTCACAAAGTGTAACTTTGTGCACATATACATATGCACTTACTTTTGAAAATCAAAAGTATGCGTGCAAATTCTGTCTCTGCTCCTGGAATGCTTATTTGATGTCTGTGTAAAAGTATGCACGAATTGGCTTTTGGGTATACTGTTACATGTGCAGCCTCTCCCCCCAAGCAATTTTAAAACATCTTTTACAAAAAACTAGGGTTTATGCTTGTAAATCCTTTTGAAAATTACCCCCCAAATTTTTTTTTTTTTAAAGTTTATCATTAATCAAACTATTAGAAAGCAAAGTGCACTGAAAGTAATGCTACCACTGAATGGATAAGGGTTATTAATGATATCTAAATGTCTGCCTATTACATTGCTTGTCTCTTACCTTCACTGAATTAGCAGGGAAATAGCCCATAAAGTTTGTTGGATAGGGATAGTTCATTACAGCTATCATGGTAAATGCGTATCTAGCAAATTCATAGAACTGATGGAGATCATCACTGGTCTCAATCTTTTCACAGATGTTCATTTTCCTACCAATAGTATCATATTCTGCAAAAAAAGACATCCATGCAATTTATTGTGCAGTGAAAGCCTTCACATCCTCCAAAAGTATTGTACTGTTGCATATAGTGATATAGAAAATCTGAGCTTTCTTACTGATAATACAAGATCACGTCTTACTACCATCCTTTAACATTATGCAATTAGCATTTGAAAGAGTTTGATTGGTCAAAGCACTTCTCAGTCAAAATGAGTGAAGCTCTATCAAAGAAATGTATGTTTTGACTTGGCAGTCATATTGAAATTTCTTTATTGTATGACTGCACTTAATGGCAGGAGCAGGAAAAATTCAGCTGCTTGGGATCATATACTGGGACCTGCAGGAAATACCATGGTGGATTCTCCTGTCTATGAACCATGAGGACATTTTCAAAGGAATTTGCCCGGGTAATTAACCATTTACCAAGTAAATTCTTCGGACTCAACATTACTTTCCCTTTAGTGATGAAAAGTAGGTGCATTATTTAATTATGCATGTCCTTTCAGCTGCTGGATAAAGGGAGGGCTTAGGTGAAGGATGTGCAGGAATTTAATTTTGAAATCCCCATGCATACTTTTACCAAATGTACTTTGTGGGGACTTTTCTTCTCACCATCCCTGCCCACCATAAAATTTCAAAAGGAAACTCCAAAGAGCATTTCCTTTTGAATATGAGCTTGTAGATCCATGGGTACAAAATACTATGTATCTGTAAGCTGCCCTTGGGGTTTCAAAATTGTCTCCCCATGTATACTCTATCTATCTTGAAGCCAATATTGAAAACAGCACTTAACTGAGTAAGTAGTATTTATCTGACACAGGGGCCGATGCAATACACTGCGCTCAGCCGAATGCAGGTTGTATAGGCGCTAACTAATCCCCTTATCCAATAAGGATCCAAATAGGGCAGGAATGATCCCCACTTGCTCCTACCCCACCAAAATGGTGCCAGCCATCCTGAAGTCAGTTTTTAAAACATTTTAGAGCATGTTATTGGCAAAGAGCACACACTAAAATATTTGATTTATTTGATTTATAACAAATATTGGACACAAAAAAGAATTAAACAAAAAGGAAATGATACAAAAAAAATCCAAATCCCTACCAACAAAATGAAAATAAAATGAAAAAAAGTAATATCACACACACGCCTAGTATTTTCCTCCAAGATATTGCAAGTTGTGCACAACTTGATTATGACAGCATTATATTTCATAGATAATTCAGCTAGCACAGCCCGTAGCAGCTAGTGCGTGTTGTTATGCACAAGGTTTTTCCACAGTAGTGCTGTTATGACACAGGGCATTTTCCTATAGCTGAAAATGGTAGAGATTTGGTTAACCATGATCTATACTATCTAAGACAGAAGGATTTGAAAATGCTTTCCAATACTAAAGTGTCCTAAAAAGTTTAGTGCAATATCTGTGGCACAATCTTTCTCTTAAGCCCAAAGATCATTGAAATTATTGTTGTTTTGACATTTATAAAGCACCATATGCCAGTGCCTTTTATAACATCTTGCATACAAGTACAATAAGTTCCTTCCTCAGAGGGCTCACAATCTTTTATTGAACTCTTTGTAACTTGTGTAAGGTTATTTACTATATAAATAATAAAAAGAAAAAATCAGGGTGAAAAAATGGCAAATTAAAAAGTGTCTGACCCAAAAACTTTCATTGATCAGTTTACATTGAGTTTTGCCAAAAATATGATGGTAGCTTATATGGCTTATTATCACATGCCATAATCTTGGAGCCTTGGAAATCTTAAGTTTTCAGCAATTGATATTGTAACAAATCGAAATGCAGTGAAGAAATGGATGACAAAAATGCTGTACACATCAACAGCAACTATAAGTGCTGCCCCTACCCCTGGGTGTGAAAAAGACTGTGAAGGTGAGACCAAATACTTTTTGAGATTTTCAGTTTGTTCTTTTTTTCTGGTAATTTTGGTAATGGATCAGTCAGTACTCATTATATTAATGGGACTTTGCAACATGCTCTTATCATTGCTTGCAAGTTTTCTTACATGGATTTTTTTTTATAATGCATCAAAATGAGGGTGCACAGACCACTTTTACAGTGAAACGTGTTCCATTTATCTGGTGGAGGACAATGGGTAAAACATAGATTGACTCTCTGAAAATTACCCTCCTTCAATGTAGCTAAACGTTGCATGGAATTTCATATCACGCATAATTTTAGTTGCATTACAGGAATGTATTCCCAGAAGTACGCATAGGTTAGGGGAGTTGATAATGCATGTAGATTGTATTATCAAATCTATGCTCATGATAATGAAAAAAAATCACCCACTCAAAAAGCAAATAAAACTGTCCACAAATGCTCTGTACCCATGGCAAGCTTCAAAAGGAAAGGAAAGGAAAAGGAAAGTAGGCATGTATTTTCCCTTTGAAAATTGGCAAAGCTCATGAGTAAAAAGTACCCCCAGACTTTTTCTAGTGCGGGCAGTTTGAAAATTGTCCCCATAACTTGTGGAAAGCACAAAGTGGCAAAACTGGCAGCAGACTAGGAAGATGTTACCATCACTTGTATATTCAATGGTTCATTAAGTTATAAGTAATTTGCATACTAAACCTTCTTAAACTCAGTGGGTCTGAAATTAATTAATATTTATTTATTAAATTTAATATACCACCTTTAGTAAATAGTGACTAGGCTTTTATTATGTTCTACGATGAGAATTTCATAAAACCTACCTGAAATGTATTCCATTAACTTTTAATAAGGTATTAAAGAGGCTCATTACCTTGCTGCATATACAACTCTCTGATGTTCTTGAAAGCGTCACGTACAGCTGCAGAACAGTCAGGATTGCACTTTTCAAAGATCTAAGAAAGAAAGAACAGTACTACAAAAATGAATGGAGAAGGATTTAAGCCCATACTAAACATGCTGAGGTCCATATTCAAAAGCCATTTAAGAACATAAGAACATAAGAAATTGCCATGCTGGGTCAGACCAATTGCTCCATGAAAGATGATGATGATGGATAACGTAATAGTTATCCATCTAAATGGCTTACCTGGCTAAATTCGAGTTGGGTAACTGGTTACCCGGCGCGAATTTAGCCAGATAAAAAGGGGCTGTTTCGTGGTCAGGCAAGAGGTGTTCAAGGAGGAGTGGAGTTAGCCGGCTTTTCATCCCCCCTGCATTGGTGTTGTCAGTGGGGATGGGGCCAAGTCCAACAATTGACAGCTAGGCTGGCTGGAGCAAGGAGAGAAGCAGGAACATCCTTTTCTCTTGCAGGGGAGCAGCTGATAAACTCCCTGGAATCTCAGATCGCCTTGATGATAATGGGCCGGATTTTAAAGGCCCGGCGACACACGTAAAGCTCTGGGACGCACCTAAGTCTCGGGGCTTTACAAAAGGGGTGGTCCAGGGGCAGGGCAGGGACAGAGCCAGAGGCAGGCTGCTGGCGCGCGCAACCTGCGCCTGCCTGGAGGCAGGCACAGAAGGTAAAATATAATTTTGAGGGGTTTAGGATAGGGGTGGGAAGGTTAGTTTAGGGGGAAGGCCGCGGGCGTCGGCGCGCACAAGCTGTACTAGTGTGCACCCCTTTGTGCGCGCTGACCCCCGATTTTATAACAAGAGAGAGAGTGGAATAATTGTTGGGGGGGGGGGGCTCACCTCTGCTAATTTGGGTTTTTTTTGTCCTTGGGGTCATGTGAATTTTCAATTGCTAAAATGGGGTGCCATATTGACTAAACATTTGGGAAGCCATGCTTTAGAGGCTAGCGGATGACAGTGAAAAAATGGGATAACCTATGTTAGCTTTAGGTGTAACATTTTTGCATGGGGACAACCTGCTCAGAGCAGCAGTTACTATCCTTAATAGAAGGCATGGGTGTAATCTGCATGATGTGGCAGTTACTATATACAAAGCAACTTGCTGGGTACACTGAATGGACCATTTGGGTCTTTATCTGCTGTCATCTACTGTGTTACTATGTTACTATGATCTGTAAAAAAAGAGTAATAAGTGAGGTAATTTAATCTGTAGACGACACAAATTATTCAAAGTAGTTAAATCATGAGCAAACTGTGAGGAATTGCAAGAGAACCTTGTGTGACTGGGAAATTTAATGTGGACAAATACAAAGTGATGCATATAGTGAAGAATAATTAACTATAGGTACATGATGCTGGGGTCACTACCCACAAAGGGATCTTGGAATCACTGTGGACAATACTTTGAAATTCTTGGTTCAGTGTGCAGTGGCAGTCAAAGAAGCAAATAAAATGTTAGGTATTATTAGGAAAGGAATGGAAAAGAAAGTGGAAGTCTTGCAATTGGTAGTCCATGGGCTGCTCCCTCAGACTGTTCCTCTTACCTCCGGGCCTAAGCTGAAGCGACAGGACGTCGCCAACAGACCAAGGCTGCACCAGCCATCACTTTCTTATGTGGCAGGACACCGACAATGACCCGATGTGGCTGGAGAACACCACTGATTCCCTGATGCTGCTCCTAGGCACGTGTGTGCTTCCCTTCAACTAAAAAGGCCTGTGGCAGGAAGTCCCCTGCAGCGCCTTTGGATGACATCACTGCCAGCAGCCCATAAAAGGGACTTTCTCCCTGCAGTCTACACCCCTGCAATAGGTCGACTACCTCTGGTATAGCGAATTGCCTCAGTGTGTTCTTGGTCTTCGTTCCTGCATTCCTGGTCCTTCTAGCTGTTTCTGGTCTTTGCCCTCTGTTCTTCATCTTTGTCCTGTAGTCTGTCTTCAGTTCTTCATCTTTGTCCTGTGGCCAAGTCTCCAGTTCTTCAGGGTTTTTACCTACCCGCCTGTGCTGTTCCTCACCTCCCTTCGTGCCTGTACAACCCATATTCCCTAGGACAGATCTCTGATTCTGACTTCAGCTTGTCTCTTCACTATGATTGAACTCCACCTGCCTTTGACCACTGCTTGACTCTTGACCTCGCCTGAACTCTGCCTGCCCTGACCACTGTTCGCCTCTGATCACACCTGTACTCAGTCTGCTCTGGACCCTGACCTGTGAGACAACTGCTTCCATGGATCACCTCAGCAACAGAGGCCCACTCCTGAGTTCTGCCGGCCCCGGCACCTGAGGGCTCAACCTAAGGAAAATGAGGGCTAGTACAGGTGAAGCTCCAGTGGGGTCTCTGCCACAGCCAGCTCCACTAGCCAACGGTGGGGACCTGCAGGGCTCCTTCCTGCAGGTTGCATCAACCCCACCTCGACTCAAGGGTCCCTGCCCGCAACAGATTGCCGAGGCTATGGACTCGACAGGCTTGTCTGCGCTAAGGCCATTCCTGGTTTAGCCCAGAAATTATAGGCACTTCAGACGGCTTTGGAACTCTTGGTCAATGACATGAATCATCTTGCTGCACATTTGGACTCCTTGTCCATACTTGCTACACCCTCTCGAGTGTAACAGTACCAGTACTGGCCCCAGTAACCGACCAGCCCATACCTCAGCTGCAGGCTCCACCCCGGTATACCAGAGATCCCTAGAAATGCCAGGAGGTTTTGAATCAGTGACACATGCACTTTTCATTACAAGCCCCATTGTTCCCTGACGATTTAACTAAACAACCTACATCCTTTCCCTATTGGAAGAAACAGCCCTAGCCTAGGCCTCCCCCCTGTGGGAGTGTGCAGACCCACCTCTGAATAACCTACAATAGTTTACTGAACAATTCAAGGCAGTCTTTGAAGAGTCTGGCCATACGACCATCCTGGAATCTGACTTGCTCCACCTACAGTCGGGTTCTAGAACCCTGGCAGACTATGCCATTAGGACCCTGGTTTCAGAGCTTAACTGGCAGAGAGACAGCCTGCTTACTATTTTTTTGGAAGGCATATCACCTCAGATCACAGATGAGCTTGCTGCTTGGGAGCTTCCCACCTCTCTAGAGACGCTCATTGACCTTACAGGGAAGATAGGCGCCTCCGGGAGAGAGCTCAAGAAGATCGCTTGACTCAAGGATTCTCATATGGGCATCACCCTCCCAATGCTCACCTGTGCCTGATACCATCACGCCAGTGATTCTTCCACCAGAAAAGCCCATACAACTGGGCTGGTCTCACCTGGTTCCCGAGAAAAGGACCGACGCAAACAACTCGGCCTCTGCCTATGCCTATACTGCGTGGCTTGAGGCCACATCTTGTCCCACTGTCCTGAGAGGAGGAGGAGGCTGCATCAGACAGAGCCCATTGGGAGCATAATCCTAGGACTTACTGCCTCAACACTCCAGCTTCTCCTGCCTGTCATCTTGGAACAATCTTCCACAGGTTGCTCCACCCAGGCTTTGGTGGACTCCGGCTCGGGGGGAACTTCATACAAAAAGAAGTTGTCGAGCAATACCAAATTCCTACCGTTCCCATGATTCCACCCTTGGCACTCTCATCAATCTATGGAGACCCCCCTGGCAGGATGGGTAACTCGGTCCATGGTATCACTTAAATTACTTATTGGACCCTCAAACATAGAGATTATCACTTTACACTTCCTACCCAGAACTGTGAGCCCAGTTATACTGGGCATGTCATGGTTTCAGCACCATCAGCCACAGTTTGACTGGTCTATGTAAGAACTTATTCAGTGAAAAACTAAGTGTACTGAATCCTGTAAGGACTCCCAGGGGTTGTCCCACCCAATGATTGTGGCCTCTATCCTTCTAAGACCTTTCATATCTGGAAAACAATCCAGAGGATCTCAAACTGCTCCACAGAATTTCCAGAAAAACACTTTCAAAGTGGTCTATGAACAGCTAAGGGAACAGAACAAGAGAAGTACGCATGAGAAAGCCAGGAAAAAGGAAGACCATCTTGTCAAATGGAAATGTAAGGTGCTTATCAAAGACAAAGATGAAGAGATACGAATCCTGCATACCCAGCTTCAACAGGCAAGGGAAACTTTCACCAGCCCTGAACCTAGAGGGAAGGTAGATATTTCTGCCCTCATGGTAAAGGCCACATGCCAGCCAAGTAGTTTAGAGGAGATCATTCCCTCATTTACAGCTCAACTTCAATCCCAGGAATTGCATGAACTATGGGAGAAAGCCAATTGTTTGGTTGTGGAAGCTTCCATTCGACTCAAGAAACCTGCGGATCTCTGAAAGCAGTCGGCACACCAACGCAAGCTAAAGAAACACAACCTTCCTCGTTGGTACCCTTTCAAACTCAAGGCCTCTGAAGGGGAGCTTAAGAGGGGGTTACTGTTGCGATCGACAGTTTGTAGGCTGCCCCCATGGCCGACTCCTTTGACCTTCAGGCCCAGGCTGATATGGCAGGATGCTGTCAACAGATCCAGGCCACACAAACTACCACTTCCTTACACAGCAGGATGCCACTGCTGACCGGATATGACTGGAGGATGCCGTTGACTCCCTGATGCTGCTCCTAGGCGCTCGTGATCCTTGTCCTGGCAGTCTCTGGTCTTCATCCTGCCATTTTTTGTCTTCACCCTGTGGTCAGATTTCAGTTCTTCATCTTTGTCCTGTGGCCAAGACTTCAGTTCTTCAGTGTCTTCACCTGCCTGCTTGTGCCCTGACCACTGCTCAACTCTTATCATGCCTGTACTCAGTCTGCTCTGGACCCTGGCATGTAACACAACTGCTTCCATGGATCTCCACCTCAGCAACAGAGTCCCACTCCTGAGTTCTGCCGGCCCCGGAACCTGAGGGCTCAACCTAAGGGGAATGAGGGCTGATATAGGTGAAGTTCCAGTTGGGCCTCTGCCACAGCCAGCTTCGTCAGCTGACAGTGGGGACCTGCAAGGTTCCTCCCTGCAGTTTGCGCCAACTCCACCTCAGCCCAAGGGTCCATGTCCGCAACAGGAAGATATCATAATTTCTCTGCATTGATCCATGGGCAAACAGCATCTTAAATAGAATGTGCAGTTCTGGTCACCCCATCTCAAATAAAGATATATTGAAACTAGAAAAGGTACAGAAATGATAAAGGGGATGGAAAAACTCCCCAATGAGGACAAGCTAAACAGGTTAGGATCTTCATCCTGGAGAAGAGACAGTTGGGAGGAGATATGACAGAAATCTATAAAACCATGAGTGAGGTGCAATGGGTAAACAGGGAATGGTTATTTACCCTATACAATAATACTAAGACTAGAGGACATTCCATAAAGTGAATGTGTAGCATATGTAAAAAAATAAGAGAAAGCAAAATTGCTTACCTTGTAATAGGTGTTATCCCAGGGCAGCAGGATGTAGTCCTCACATATGGGTGACGTCACTGACGGAGCCCTATTCTGGAAAACTTTCTGTCAAAGTTTCTAGAAACTTTTGACTGGCATCCTGAGCCTACTGAGCATGCCCAGCAAGCCATGATCCCTCAAGCCACAGGGGTCTCCCTTCAGTCTCATTTGTAGCAATGAGCGTTACCCAAAAATAAAATAATAAAACATGTCGGACCCAACTCCGCGGGGTGGCAGGTGGGTTTCATGAGAACTACATCCTGCTGTCCTGGGATAACACCTATTACAAGGTAAGGAATTTTGCTTTATCCCAGGACAAGCAGGATGCTAGTCCTCACATATGGGTGATTAGCAAGCTACAGGCTGAGTCATCTTTGTATTGGACTAACAGTGTACAACTTGTGCAACAGGCACAACAACTGGTGTACTGTTGGGAAAAATGAGGCAGCCTGAAATCATGAAAGGTTGGATGTGGAAGGAGTTGGGATCATACTGGAAACAAGTTCTTTAAGACAGATTGTCCATAGGCTGAATCTTGTCGTCCTTCCTTCTCGAGACAAGTAGTGAGCCGCAAAGGTGTGAAGAGAACTCCATGTTGCGGCTTTATATATGTCAGCTATTGGCACTGAATGATAGTGTGCTACTGAGGTTGACATTGCTCTTACTGAGCGAGCCTTTACTCGCCCCTGGAGAGGAAGGCCTGCTTTTTCATAACAAAACTGTATACAATCTGCAAGCCAATTAGATAGAGTTTGCTTGCCTACCGCTTTACCCGGTTTGTTTGGATCAAAAGAAACAAAGAGCTGGGTGGATTTCCTATGGGCCATAGTGCGATCTAAGTAATATGCAAGCACACGTTTACAGTCTAAGGTGTGTAAAGCCCTCTCTCCTTGGTGAAAGTGTGGTTTTGGGAAGAAAGTAGGCAAGATGATGGATTGATTCAAGTGGAATTCCGTAACTACCTTGGGAAGAAATTTTGGATGTGTACGGAGTACCACTCGATTATGTAGGAATTTTGTGTAGGTGAGTATGTAACCTATCATTAAAATCATCCATTGTACCTGAAGACTGGAGGATAGCTAATGTAACCCATATATTTAAAAAGGGCTCCAGGGGCAATCCGGGAAACTACAGACCGGTTAGCCTGACTTCAGTGCCAGGAAAAATAGTGGAAAGTGTTCTAAACATCAAAATCACAGAACATATAGAAAGACATGGTTTAATGGAACAAAGTCAGCATGGCTTTACCCAAGGCAAGTCTTGCTTCACAAATCTGCTTCACTTTTTTGAAGGAGTTAATAAACATGTTGATAAAGGTGAACCAGTAGATGTAGTATACTTGGATTTTCAGAAGGCGTTTGACAAGGTTTCTCATGAGAGGCTTCTAGGAAAAGTAAAAAGTCATGGGATAGATGGCAATGTCCTTTTGTGGATTGCAAACTGGATTGCAAACTGGCTAAAAGACAGGAAACAAAGAGTAGGATTAAATGGACAATTTTCTCAGTGGAAGTGAGTGGGCAGTGGAGTGCCTCAGGGATCTATATTGGGACCCTTACTTTTCAATATATTTATAAATGATCTGGAAAGAAATACGACGAGTGAGATAATCAGATTTGCAGATGATACAAAATTGTTCAGAGTAGTTAAATCACAAGCAGATTGTGATAAATTGCAGGAAGACCTTGTGAGACTGGAAAATTGGGCATCAAAATGGCAGATTAAATTTAATGTGAATAAGTGCAAGGTGATGCATATAGGGAAAAACAACCCATGCTATAGTTACACAATGTTAGGTTCCATATTAGGTGCTACTACCTGAGAAAGAGATCTAGGTGTCATAGTGGATAACACATTGAAATCGTTGGTTCAGTGTGCTGCGGCAGTCAAAAAAGCAAACAGAATGTTGGGAATTGTTAGAAAAGGAATGGTGAATAAAACGGAAAATGTCATAATGCCTTTGTATCGCTCCATGTTGAGACCGCACCTTGAATACTGTGTACAATTCTGGTCGCCGCATTTCAAAAAAGATATAATTGCGATGAAGAAGGTACAGAGAAGGGCTACCAAAATGATAAGGGGAATGGAACAGCTCCCCTATGAGGAAAGACTAAAGAGGTTAGGATTTTTCAGCTTGGAGAAGAGACGGCTGAGGGGGGATATGATAGAGGTGTTTAAAATCATGAGAGGTCTAGAACGGGTAGATGTGAATCGGTTATTTACTCTTTCGGATAATAGAAAGACTAAGGGGCACTCCATGAAGTTAGCATGTGGCACATTTAAAACTAATCGGAGAAAGTTCTTTTTTACTCAACGCACAATTAAACTCTGGAATTTGTTGCCAGAGGATGTGGTTAGTGCAGTTAGTATAGCTGTGTTTAAAAAAGGATTGGATAAGTTCTTGGGAGTAGTCCATTACCTGCTATTAATTAAGTTGACTTAGAAAATAGCCACTGCTATTACTAGCAACGGTAACATGGAATAGACTTAGTTTTTGGGTACTTGCCAGGTTCTTATGGCCTGGATTGGCCACTGTTGGAAACAGGATGCTGGGCTTGATGGACCCTTGGTCTGACCCAGTATGGCATGTTCTTATGTTCTTATGTTCCTGAAACATTTTTCTGCCTATGTTGTCCAAGAATCTATTGTCTTTATCTGGTGGTGTAGAAGAATGAGGCTTTATTCATTTGGATTTCTTTTGTGCTGACTCAACTACTACTGATTGATGAGGTAGTTGAGTCTTCTGGAAGCCTGGGATGTGTTGGACTAGATATGTGGCATCAGTCCTTTTATTTACTGGTGGTATGGTGCATGGGTGCTCCCATAACCTGGGTTTCAAATCAACATGTACTTCGTGAACTGGTATTGCTAACACTTCTTTAGGTGGGCCCACGAACTGCAACACTTCCAGGGTCTTTTGTCTGGTGTCCTCCTCAGATTCCAGCTGGAAGGGGATGGTGTCAGCCATATCCTTAATGAAATTTGAGAAGGATAGGTCCTCTGGAGGGGATTTTCTTCTTTCCTCTGGAGGAGAGGGTCCTGAGAGTACTTCCTCTGAAGAGGTATCAGTATTAGGATCATCCCAGGTATCAGGTGTATGTGGTCGAAGAGGTGTAGATGGTAATGGTACCGTTGGCATCAACTGTTTTTCTCTGGGTTTCGAGGGGAACAGTGGAGAAAATGGTGGACATGGTTGTGGGACTCCCGATGGGCCTGGGAGTGGCTTTGGCTTCGGTACTTCCTTTGCTATGTCCTCTTCCCTCTGTGCTGGCATCGGTAATTCTGGAGATTTCATCGGAATGACGTCAATAAGAGTATCCAGTTTTGCTAAAATCGGCGCAAAAAATGATACGTCCGGCATTGGCATCGACGGAATCGGTACTGGCATCGGTACTGGCATTGGTGTGGGCGCCGGTGATGATAGTGGAACAGGTATCGGCGATGGTGCTGGCCTTGATGGCGGAGTCGGTGCTGGCATCGGAGTCGGTGCTGGCATCGGAGGCACATCGATGTATCCATCCAGTTCCGCTCACATAGCTGGTGAGATCAGAGCAGCTATGGGGGGAGGCAGCAAAGGCGATACCAGTACCTCCAAAGGGGCCCTGTGGAGGTACAGTTCCCGGCACCGATATCGGTGGGGATCGCCATGGAGTGGAAGGCCTCGGCGCATCATTGTCTCTCCGAGGTTTCTTAGAAGCTGATTCGGGATCCATCGATGGAAAACCAGGTATCGGATTGGTCTCGGGATCATGAGGCCTCCGATGCCGATGCTTCTGCTTGTGCTCGATACCTGTTTCGATGACCGATGTCAATTTTATGGACGACCTTGAAGGGATTGGTGACGGCCGATCCCCCGCTTCGTCCGGTCTTTGTTTTTTTAAGGACAACCTTCCGTATCACTCCAGATGGAGACAACTGCGTGGATGTCGATGTTGAAGGCATTAACTGGAGATGGAATAGGTGCTCCATTTTCTCCATCCTTAGTCTTCTGCCTTTCGGCGTCATCTTGGTGCATTTACTCAGGGTTGTAAAGTTTGACCTACCATCTTCTCAACCCAATATGCGTCTATTCCGCTCCAGGCACAGTTTCACATGAACTTCCTGGAGCTTGTAGCCATGAGTTATGCCCTTATGCCTTTCAGTACTGCCTCTGCAACAAATCTTTGTGCATACAGACAGACAGCATAGGGACAATGTGCTTTTCCAACACACAAGCACCCCTAACCTCTTAGCTGCTCTGCTAGGAAGCTCTGCAGCTCTACCCTTGGCCCTTGCTCGCTCCATGCATCCTCGGGTCACTTATCTGACAGACTTACTGAACGCACTAACAGACTTTCTCCATATAGGTTTCCATCCTCTTGAATGGTCTCGGACTACATGTGTAGCGAGAGAAATCTCTAGCGCCGAGGTCAAACTAACTTGCCCTCTGCGGCCGATTCGAATCAACTTGGTCTTCTGCCTTTCGGCGTCATCTTGGTGCATTTACTCAGGGTTGTAAAGTTTGACCTACCATCTTCTCAACCCAATATGCGTCTATTCCGCTCCAGGCACAGTTTCACATGAACTTCCTGGAGCTTGTAGCCATGAGTTATGCCCTTATGCCTTTCAGTACTGCCTCTGCAACAAATCTTTGTGCATACAGACAGACAGCATAGGGACAATGTGCTTTTCCAACACACAAGCACCCCTAACCTCTTAGCTGCTCTGCTAGGAAGCTCTGCAGCTCTACCCTTGGCCCTTGCTCGCTCCATGCATCCTCGGGTCACTTATCTGACAGACTTACTGAACGCACTAACAGACTTTCTCCATATAGGTTTCCATCCTCTTGAATGGTCTCGGACTACATGTGTAGCGAGAGAAATCTCTAGCGCCGAGGTCAACCTAACTTGCCCTCTGCGGCAGATACGGCTCCGCGCGTATCTGCTAAAAACCTGGATCGGCGCGCGCAAGGCTATCGATTTTGTATAGCCGGCGCGCGCCGAGCCGCGCAGCCTACCCCCGTTCCTTCCGAGGCCGCTCCGAAATCGGAGCGGCCTCGGAGGGAACTTCCTTTTGCCCTCCCCTCACCTTCCCCTCCCTTCCCCTACCTAACCCACCCACCCGGCCCTGTCTAAGCCCCCCCCTTACCTTTGTCGAGAGATTTACGCCTCCCAGAGGGAGGCGTAAATCCCCGCGCGTCAGCGGGCCTCCTACACGCCGGGACGCGACCTGGGGGCGGGTCCGGAGGGCGCGGCCATGCCCCCGGGCCCGCCCCCGGAACGCTCCCGACACGCCCCGAAAACCCTGCGCGGTTCGGCCCCGCCCCGACACGCCCCCCCCCGACACACCCCCTCCGAAAACCCCGGGACTTACGCGAGTCCCGGGGCTCTGCGCGCGCCGGTAGGCCTATGTAAAATAGGCTTACCGGCGCGCAGGGCCCTGCTCGCCTAAATCCGCCCGGTTTTTGGCGGATTTAGGCGAGCAGGGCTCTGAAAATCCGCCCCTAAGTGTGGGTCCGTAATGGACATGGTACGGCAACAAATCGGGCATTTTTTAAAACCTGTAGCCATTTTGAGAGTCGGGCAGCCATCGACGACTTTCAGGCTAGAATTAAACGGTTGCAGAACCGACAGAAAAAATGGAAAGACTTACCGTGATGGTAAAAAAGGGAGACCCCTACGGTGTCGAAAGTTTTTCTGAGTTTTTATCAACTTTTTTGTATGGTGAAAATTCACCACACAGGACTCCTAGAACCGCAAGGCTAACGGCTTCGCAGAAAAAAGAAGACTGAAGGGAGACCCCTGTGGCTCGAGGGATCATGGCATGCTGGACATGCTCAGTAGGCTCAGGATGCCAGTCAAAAGTTTCTAGAAACTTTGACAGAAAGTTTTCCGGAATAGGGCTCTGTCAGTGATGTCATCCATTTGTGAGAACTAGCATCCTGCTTGTCCTGGGATAAAGTATTTTTTCACTCAGTGCACAATTAAACCATGGAATCTGTTGCCAGAGGATATGCTGAAAGTAGTTAGCATATCTCAGTTTAAAAAGGGTTTAGACAAGTTCCTGGAAGAAAACACCATAAATCATTATTAGTCTTGTAGACTTGGGAAAGCCTGGTTATGAGCAAGAAGGATAAGAAAATTATTATTTACCTGCTAATTTTCGTTCCTGTAGTACCATGGATCAGTCCAGACCGTGGGTTATGTCCCCATTCCAGCAGATGGAGTCAGCCAAAGCTTTGAGGGGGCGTCACCATAAGTACTACTACCCCCTCTGCAGGAGTTCAGTATCGAGTATATCAAAGCCCGAGTAAACAAACAAACCCCCGTATTGGATCAAGTTTAAAGTGAACGGCAGCAAACAGCCGCACAACCAAAGAATGAACTGTAACCCTCCCACCAACGGGTAGGAGGACATGAATACAGCGTGCCAACCCCAAAAGGGACTGCGAAATACAGTGAGAACTGAGAAATCGTGAAAAACAGGAATGATCACTATCGCCCCATAGAAGACAGCTGAGCAGGATTACAACCCAAAAGTGGTGGGCGTCTGGACTGATCCATGGTACTACAGGAACGAAAATTAGCAGGTAAATAATAATTTTCTTTTCCCTGTACGTACCTGGATCAGTCCAGACCGTGGGATGTACCCAAGCTTCCCTAAACCGGGTGGGGTCCTGCGAGGCCTGCTTGGAGAACCTGCTCGCCAAAATGCCCAGAGACAGAAGAGGCGAGGTGTAGACGATAGTGTCTCGAGAACGTATGTAGCGACTTCCAGGCGGCCGCACGACAGATTTCCTGTGGGGAGACCGAACGAGTCTCCGCCCAGGAAGCCGCCTGCGAACGCGTAGAATGCGCCATGATGCCGGGCGGGGGAGTCCGCCCCGCCCCAATGTAAGAAGCGGCAATGCTGGCTTTCAGCCATCGGGCCACGGTCGTCTTTGAGGCCTGGGAACCCTTCCGAGGACCGGACCAAAGTACGAAGAGATGGTCGAAAGTCCGGAACTCATTCGTAGCCTCCAGATAAATACGCAGAGTGCGCTTGACATCCAGAAGTCGGAGAGCCCTTGGTTCAGACGACGAGAAAGACGGCAGTTCCACCGTCTGATTCACATGGAACGCAGACACCACCTTCGGAAGGAAGGAGGGAACAGTGCGGAGCGAAACTCCGGAGTCAGAGAAGCGGAGATAGGGTTCTCTACACGACAGGGCCTGCAGTTCCGAGATGCGTCGAGCGGAGCAAATGGCCACCAGAAACACTGTCTTGAGAGTGAGGTCCTTAATCGTCGCGTTGCGCAATGGTTCAAACGGAGGTTCCGACATAGAGCGGAGCACGAGGTTAAGACTCCAAGCGGGACAAGGTTCCCGGACCGGAGGTCGCAAGTGCTTGACACCCTTGAGGAAACGCATAATATCCGGGTGCTGAAGCAGGGAGCCCCCGTCGCGCAGGAGCGACCCAAGGGCGGCCACCTGAACTCGCAGTGAATTATAGGCGAGCCCCTTGTCTACCCCCGCTTGTAGAAACTGAAGGATCTGAGGAACCGAAGCCTTTGTGGGTCTCGTGTTCTGGTCGGTGCACCACAGTTCGAAAACCTTCCAGACCCGACCATAGGTCGCCGACGTCGAAGTCTTCTTGGAACGCAAGAGCGTTGACACTACCGCCTCCTGGTAACCTCGGCGGCGGAGACGTTGCCTCTCAAAAGCCAGGCCGCAAGACAGAAGAGTTCTGCCAGGTCGAAAAATACCGGGCCCTGATGCAGGAGGCGAGGGGGATGTCCCAGGCGGATGGGGCCGTCGATCACCAGTTGGAGAAGGTCCGCAAACCAGGGTCTCCGTGGCCATTCTGGTGCGACGAAGATCACGAGTCCCCGATGAGCTTCTATTCTGCGGAGTAGTCTTCCCACCAGAGGCCATGGCGGAAACGCATAGAGAAGAAGATGGTCCGGCCACGGGAGCACCAGGGCATCCACACCCTCTGCTCCTCGCTCTCTTCGACGACTGAAGAAACGGGGAGCCTTTGCGTTTTGCGCGGACGCCATTAGATCCATGTGGGGAGTTCCCCACCGGCGAACAAGCAGCTGCATCGCCTCGTCGGACAGGGACCATTCCCCGGGGTCCAGGCGCTGGCGACTGAGGAAATCCGCCTGGACGTTGTCCCCGCCCGCGATGCGCGAGGCCGCCAGACGGACCAGATGTCGTTCCGCCCACTGCATCAGCATGGCTGCTTCGAGCGCGACCTGTGGACTGCGAGTGCTGCCCTGCCGGTTGATGTAGGCCACCGTGGTCGCGTTGTCCGATAGGACCCGAACCTCCCGATTCCGTAGGAGTGGTAGAAAGTGGCGCAAAGCTAGTCTGACCGCCCTGGTCTCCAGACGATTGATGGACCACTTCGTCTCCTCCGTGGACCACGTCCCCTGCGCAGAGCTGCGTTCGCAGACCGCCCCCCAGCCTACGAGACTGGCATCGGTGGTGACCACCACCCAATGTGGGAGATCGAGGGACACGCCGCGAGCCAGATTCTCCGGATCCATCCACCAGCAGAAGCTGTTCCTGGCCACCTGTGGAAGGGGAAGGAGCACCTGGTAGTCCTGCGAGAGAGGTTTCCAGCGGGATAGAAGCGCCCTTTGGAGGGGCCGGAGGTGAGCGAACGTCCACGGGACCATGTCGATGGTGGAGCCCATCACCCCCAGGAGCTGCAGGTAGTCCCATGAGGTGGGAACTGGTAACGCAGAGAACCGCTGTATGTGTTCCCGCAAGGCGAGCGCCTTGTCCTGTCGTAGAAAGACCGCGCTCAGACGAGTGTCGAAAGTCGCCCCCAAAAAATCCAAGCGCTGTGAGGGTACGAGGGAACTCTTGGAGAAGTTCACTACCCATCCCAGGGACTGCAGGAACTGTATTACCCTGGACACCGCCGCCTGACCAAGTGTGAAAGATTTCGCTCGAATGAGCCAATCGTCCAGGTAAGGATGAACCAGAATACCCTCCTTCCGAAGGGCGGCCGCCACGAGCACCACGATCTTGGTGAAGGTGCGCGGTGCCGTCGCCAATCCGAACGGGAGCGCTACAAACTGGAACTGTTGGTCCAGAATCTTGAACCGGAGAAGCCGATGATGCTCCCGACGGATGGGGATATGAAGGTAGGCCTCCGTCAGGTCCAAGGAGGCCAGGAACTCCCCCCGAAGCACTGCCGCAATCACCGAGCGCAGTGTTTCTATCCGGAATCGGACCACCCGGAGGGATTTGTTGACTTCCGTCAAGTCCAGGATGGGTCTGTGGGAGCCGTCCTTCTTTGGAAACACGAAGTAGATGGAATAATGGCCCAAGCCCACCTCTCCGGAGGGCACGGGCACAATGGCTCCTATCTCCCGAAGACGGTCCAGTGTCGACTGCACCGCCCTTCGCTTGGAGGCTGAGCCACATGGGGAGAAGATGAACCTTCCCTGCGGGGCGCGGACAAATTCCCAACGCGTAGCCGTGTTCTATGGTATCCAGGACCCACTGGTCCGAAGTGATCCGCGCCCACTCCTCGTAGAAGAACGCCAGCCGCCCTCCAATCCTGGGGACGATGGAGTGGGCGAGCCGAACATCATTGGGAGGACTTAGGAGAGGGCTGCCCTGATCCGGAGGCGGGACGCGCGGGCCTGCGCCCACGAAAGGAGCGCGACCAGGGCTGTGACCTGGTGGCGGAGGACCTGGGGGCCGCCGGCCTGTAATTCCTGTAGCGCCGTTGCGCCCTGGCCCTGGTTCGTGAAGATGAGAACGCCCTGGAGGGCCGGTACCTGTCCTCCGGCAGACGATGGACCGCGTTCTCCCCCAGGGACTTGATGAGCTGGTCCAAGTCCACCCCGAACAGGAACTTACCCCTGAAAGGCAGGGACCCCAGGCTCGACTTGGAGGACGTATCCGCCGCTACCGAGACCATTGATCGAGCCAGGACCCGAAACAGGTCGTAGGAGGCATCAGCCCCATACGCCACCGCAGCTTCCAGCCGATCCGCCTGGGCGGCCTCTCCGGCCGGCAGAACCTGAGAGGTGAGAAGCTGTTGCACCCAGAGGAGGCTCGCCCTCTGCGCTAGTGAGCTGCACATCAGCGCCCGCATCCCGTAAGGCTGCGCCACCCGTGACAGGTATGGTTGTCCTCTTCGTGACTGCCAACACCGCGGGGTCCACTTTCGGTACCTTGATGAGATCCAGATAATCCTCCGGCAGCGGATACAGTTTTCCCATAGCACAACTGACCTTGAGGGAAGCCTCGGGAGCGTCCCATTCCCTAGTGAGGAGCTGCAGGAACGACTCGTGGATGGGGAACGCCCGAGCCCTCGGACGAAGGGCTGCCAGCACCGGGTCACCTTTCTTAGTCGAAGTGACGACAGCGGGCGCTACGGGAGCTGGTGGATCCGGCGGTGGATCGAGGTCTAACTCCTGGATGATTTGCGGGATAAGCTCCTCCAGCTCTTCCCGCTGGAAGAGACGCAGCGGGCGCGGGTCGTCCCACTCTGCCGAGGAGTCCCCTTGCGCCAAATCCACCAGGTCCGGCCCCGGGGACGCTGGGCCCGGCCCCCCGCCTCCGACTCCCACGGGAAGCCGGCTGCGGGCGGGAGGCTGGGGGCCCCCACTCCCGCCGGGACGGGGGGGGCCTGAGGGGGAGACGAGGGCCACGGGACCTTAGCGGGGGGCGGACCCGCGGGGGCGTCCAGGCCCTGTAGATATGCAGTGTGCATCAGCGGTATAAATTCCGGGGAAAGCCCCGGCCTACCCGAGGGGGCCCCGGTGGGGGGGACCCCGTGGAACCCGTGTCCACCAGATCCGGTTCCGGCAACAAGCTCGGGGGGGAACCCTTGGGGGAATCCCTGTCCTCCCGCGCTGCCTGAGTCCCCTCAGGGCGCAGGGAATGCAATATGGCCGCCGTTCCCGCCAAGAATGGGGGAGGGGCCGGCCCGCACCGCCCGGGCAAACCTGCCAAAAAGGAAAAATCGTCCCGGGACCGCGACGTGCCTTCCCCCCTGGGGAGGCACCGAGCGCAGATCCCTTCGCGCGAAATGCGCGATCCCGGGTCGCCGCAGGCCGAACAACGCAACGGCCGCGGCATCGGGAGCGCTGGCGAAAACGGAGCAGGCAGGCAAAAAAAAAAAATTCAGAAAGCCTCGGGGGGGCCGAGAGGAGAAACGCCGGTGCGGGGGGGCCCGATCGGCCTGCACTGCCCGCCGGCTGAAAAACGGCGCCACGGGGGGGCCTTCCTGGCCTCACAACCCGCCGAAGAAGAGCTCCCTGCTCCCTGCTGCAGCCCACGAGGCCGCGGAGGGGCCTTCCTGGCCTCACAACCCGCCGAAGAAGAGCTCCCTGCTCCCTGCTGCAGCCCACGAGGAGCCGGCAAGATGGCCGCGGGAGAGGGAGAAAACGGTGGGAGGCCGGTTCCACCGGCCGCCGCGTCCAAATAAGCTGCAAAAGAAAAATACAGCAAAAACCAATACAACTTACCCCGGTGAACAACAACAGCCTAGTCGCCGGGAAAGGAGAGAGAGAGACAGCACCAAAAGGAAGCCACGCCTCTCCAATTAAACCAATTAACTTTTTTTTTTTTTTTTTTTTTAAAGAACAAACTTGATCCAAAACAACTAAATATAATAGACAGAGAAGAAAAACCCAATCAAGGGAACAATGGTTACAGGTAATCGGGAGCAAGCCCAGATTCCCCTACTCGCATCTGCTGGAGTCAGAAGATACTGAACTCCTGCAGAGGGGGTAGTAGTACTTATGGTGACGCCCCCTCAAAGCTTTGGCTGACTCCATCTGCTGGAATGGGGACATAACCCACGGTCTGGACTGATCCAGGTACGTACAGGGAATGTATCTATTCTTTGGGATCCTGCTGGGTAGTTGTGACCTGGATTGGACATTGTTAAAGACAGGATGCTAGGCTTGATAGATCTTTGGTCTGACCCAGTAAGGCATTTCTGATGTTTTTATGCTATTTGAAAGCCCAAGCATACTTCTAGCCACAGCAAAGAGGACAAGTTTCATCCAAAGAAATTCAGCCAGGTAACTACTTACTTATCCAGCTGCATCCTTTCGAAAAGTCTCCTCTTAATGTATTTATTTATTTATCACTAGCGGTACCCGGCCACGCATTGCAGTGGCAGAGTCAGGTTCTTTATCCTCCCTCCCCCTTCCCCTTGCTCATTCACCTCAGTCACTCATCCTCCTCCCCCTTGGTCACTCACCCCCCCCCTTCCCTCCCCTGTCCCCACTCCAACTCTCTCCCCTCACACTAACCTTTCCCCTCATTCTCCCTCCCCTGACACTCACCTCCCCCCTCATTCTCCCTCCCCTCACTGTCACCTCCCCCCACCTACTGCCTACCCTTCAGATCAGAAAACCTTTGTCTTTCTATTTCTGTGGGAACCCCCCACCCCAAACCCCCCCCCCCACCAATCCCAACCCTTTAAATCAAATAATAACCCCCCACCCTCCTGCCCCCTCCCAAGACCTGGGAAATTAAAATTGTTGGTGTTACATGTGGTCTGTCCCTGGGCGTCTGTGCGCATTATGTAGCCAAATAGGGGAGTGCCTAACCAAATTTGAACTTCCAAATTTGTTTTGTGGTCTGGGGAGGGCTATTTTGGTGCGTTCCCGAGATCGTGCAAGTTTAGTGTATGTATTTGTGTGTGAACCTCCCCCTTCCCCCAAAAAACAACCCTATGAGAAAAGTTGTCTTAAACTAACCACCCCACACTCTCCTGCCCCTCCCCCCCAGCCCTGCGAAAAACAGTAGCCCATCCCCCTGCCCCCCCAGAGTTGCTGAATGAATGAAACCTGCCCCCCCTCGTGACCCCTCCCCAAGATGTTCGCAATAAATTCATTACCAACCCCCACCCTCCAGACCCCCCGAGACCTGATAAAAATGTCAGTCGGTGGAGCGGGCGCTCAGGAGCGGTCCGGGAGCGATGTATTGGCGTTGGTCCATCAGCTGCGAGCACTGAAACGGATTCAGACGGCCCTTTGCCCTTACTATGTCAGTGGGGTGGAGCAATGGCAGTGGTAGGTCCTCTGACATAGTAAGGGCAAAGGTCCGCCGGCTGCCAGTCCTAAAAATGGCGCCGAGGGCCCTCGCCCTTACTATGTCACATGGGCTACTGCCACCATTGGTGTCCCCGAGTGGCATAGTAAGGGAAAGGGCCGTCGGCGCCATGTTGATTGCTGGCAGCCGACGGCCGTAGTGCAGGAGATGTGTCCCGGACCGGTCCTGGCCCCCCGCTGGAGCCTCCCGGACTTCTGTCAGGTTTTGTGTGTGTTGTGAGGGCCTGGGAAGTAAATAAATTTGGCATGTGTGTGGGAGGTGTGAGGAGGGTGGTTTTGTGTGTGTTGGGAGGCTGTGGGAAGTAAATCAATTTGGCATGTGTGTGGGGGGTGTGAGGAAGGTTGTGGGTGTATTTTATCTGTAAAGGAAATAGTTATCTTCAGGCAAAAAAAGTGCACGAATGTGTTAAAATGGAAGTGAAATGTGGACCTGGACTGGCGAAATGATTAGTGTAGCGTGTGTTAGTGTAAGGTGTAACAGATGGCGCTTACGTCCAGCAGATGTCGCTGTTTTCTCGAAACAATTTTTAAACCTATTTTACCTGTCACAGGTGTGGCACATCTGTAATGTAAGTACAGAAGAACCTTCCTGTATGCGAAATGAAGGTTGTGTCCACATTTGAACACAATCGGTTCAGTGGTTTCTGAGATTAGCGATTTTGTCCAAACTATTTAATATTTTTATTTATATAGATTACTTAATTTTTTATATAGTGCCCTAAATAGGATGCTTTCCAATAAAAATAGCAACAAAATGAGACAAATGTACTACACTTTTCCCATACACACAAAAAATGCATTGTATGGTACAGAGTAAATAATATTAAATACAAGAACAAAACAACTGAAAGAATAGGAAACTGGACTAAACCTGACTGAAAAATGAGTTTGACAGATTATAACCAAGGAAATAGCCCCTTGAACATCAGGAAGGTAGAAGGGTACTAGGAAAGAGAAAGCCCAAAAGCAAAAGGAAGCCCACTTAGTATGAAGGATACAAAGACGATTATGTGATCTGGAACAGAGAGAGGGATAGAGTACAGAGGAACAAGACTACAGAGAGATTTAAAGATGAACAAAGTTTTAAATAGTACTCAAATCTTCATCTGGAATTATTATGATAAGCAGAAGAGCAGAACAGCAAATGAATAATGCAAATTTTAAAGGAAATATTTCCCAAATGGAATGTTAACTCCTTAACAGATTTTAACTTACTGTAGTGACATCTGCAAAGAACTGGCCACTGTCTCCAATACCAGCAACTGAATACAAAGGTGCACTGGAAGCTAGAGCTCCACTCACAATGTCTGGATACTTTAGTCTCATGTAGGCACTCAAAAGCCCTCCATAACTGAGAACAGAAAGAAAAGTTTAATTTCTTAAACTAGATCTTACAAGACAGGCTTCAAAAGAAAACATCATTTGTATCATTCATTTAGAAGAAGTATAGCAATTTAAAACAATAAGACTACTGGGTACTGATGTTTGGTTTTTTTTTACTTAAAACATACTACTGGTAAGATAATTCCCAATGTAAAAATGAAAATGGGTATTGAATAATTAAATTCCTGTTCTTTACCTTGACTGCAGTAGCTGTAACAAGCACTATCATGCCAAAAAAAGCAACCAAAAATGTATTTATCTGACAAATATTTTTGTGCCTTGATACCACCAACACCCTTGCCCTAATAATCTAAGATAGAATGGTTGAAAAAGCAAGGCTAAGTGTACAGTGAATAGTTTGGGAAGAATCAATTGGAATCTGATGAAGCCACAGGGGAAATTTCCACACAGCTGGGGATTTGATTTAATCTCTGCCTACTAGCCAGAGCTCAAAGGAAATACCTGCAGTCTGTACTAGCAGTTCAAGTCACAGAAAATAATTATACAATATTATCTTGTTCTCATTTTTCAAGGTACTAGATGGGAAACATAAGGAACCTGTAGCTGCATTATCTAAAATATGATAAGTTGTTATTTCATAGCAGAACATGAAAATAGCAAATGTTGCTTACCTGTAACAGGTGTTCTTACAGGACAGCAGGATGTTAGTCCTCACATATGGGTGACATCACGGGATGGAGCCCTGTACGGAAAACTTTTCTGTCAAAGTTTCTATAAAGCTTTGATTGACATTGGCACACTGAGTGCACTGAGCATGCTCAGCCTGCAATTATCCCTGTGACCACAGGTGTCTCCCTCAGTCTCGTCTTATAGCAAAAAGCGCAAGCGAAACTAAAATATATAAATATACAGACCCAACTCCGCGGGGTGGGTTTCGTGAGGACTAACATCCTGCTGTCCTGTGAGAACACCTGTTACAGGTAAGCAACATTTGCTTTTTCACAGGACAAGTAGGATGGTAGTCCTCACATATGGATGAGTACCAAGCTGAGGATGCCCAAGAGTGCACCAAATGCACCCAAGACGCGCAAAAGGTGCAATGATGGGGGTGGAATTTGGAACAGAGGGCATCCTGAAACCCTTAACGGGTTGGTGGAAGGATGTTGGGTAGTTAAACCGAAAAGAATAGGAATAGATGGACTGGCCAAACATGGAGCATGCCGGCTAGTTGTATCTAAGCAATAATGGCTGCGAAGGTATGGCGAGAGCTCCAGGTCGCGCCTGATAAATATGTACAAGCAGCACCGGCCGAAGGTAAGCTATGGAGGCTGGGATGGACGGAACAGAGTCTGTTGTAGTGAAATGCCTGCTTGTTGGTAGGAAAAAGAGATACAGACCGTCAATTAGGAGGAATAGGTCTGTTTGCCCACTGGAACTCGCAGTTTGGCTCTTGCCACAGAAGGAAAGAGTTAGGTGGAATTCCTATGGAGTGGAAAAACCCTCTCGCTTTGGTGAGAGAGAGGTCTTGGGAAAGTGGGCAGAGTATATTCTGAGTAAGGTGAGATGTTGCATCTCACCTTATCCTTCTTAAGGTAGACGTTGCGTCTACCTTAAGAAGGATATGAAGTCAAAAACGTAAAACCACTCGGTCTCGGAGGAACACAGGGTCGGGTGAGTATGTAACAAGGTGTGTAACTCACTGACCCTGTTGGTAGAAGTGATGTCCATGAAGGAAAGAGTTCCCCATGGCAGACTGTTAAGTGAGAGGAATGGAAAGGCTCGAACGGAGAACGTATGAGTCTTGTAAACACGAATTACATGTCCCATTCCATGACTAGTGAAAACAGAGGTGGCTTGATCATAATCCATGGTAAGCTAACTCAGAAGGGGTTGACCATTAAACGGGTATCCCCACTCCCAAGTGGTATGCCAATTGGAACCGAGGTGTACCCAAGTGAAGGATGTCTGGGGAGCAGAATCCGAGGGAGTAAGAAAAAAGAGTGGTGTAGAAAAAAGAAAAAGGGTAAAACCCTTTTGTAAGCGTCATGTGGTAAATCATGCCATTTTGAATGGTAGGATTTGGGTGTGGAAGGGTTTTTGTGACGCTACCAGTACCTGAGAACATCAGTGAGTCTATGATATGAGACTGACTTGTGAGAAGGCGAATTGGTTACTGGTGTGATAGACCGAAAAGTATGGGAAGAATACTGGTCTCGGCCAAGACGTGGGTCTGAGGAACAATGAACCCATCCCGTTTCAGCATTAGAAGAGTGCTGGCTATGAGAGGCAGCGGAAGAGACACATATAAGAGGGTCTTGATGGAACAAAGGCGCCTATGGGAACGCATTGGAAACATGTGTAGGAAGGAGAATCCGTGCACCATATGATTCGAATCGGCCGCAGAGGGCAAGTTAGGTTGACCTCGGCGCTAGAGATTTCTCTCGCTACACATGTAGTCCGAGACCATTCAAGAGGATGGAAACCTATATGGAGAAAGTCTGTTAGTGCGTTCAGTAAGTCTGTCAGATAAGTGACCCGAGGATGCATGGAGCGAGCAAGGGCCAAGGGTAGAGCTGCAGAGCTTCCTAGCAGAGCAGCTAAGAGGTTAGGGGTGCTTGTGTGTTGGAAAAGCACATTGTCCCTATGCTGTCTGTCTGTATGCACAAAGATTTGTTGCAGAGGCAGTACTGAAAGGCATAAGGGCATAACTCATGGCTACAAGCTCCAGGAAGTTCATGTGAAACTGTGCCTGGAGCGGAATAGACGCATATTGGGTTGAGAAGATGGTAGGTCAAACTTTACAACCCTGAGTAAATGCGAGCATTAGCAGGAGCAGACTAGGTTTTGGTTCTAGATCTGTAATATGGATGAGGGACGAAAGCGGTTGAACAGCTTAGACCCACTCATAATGAAATTTCACTGAACCTAACCCATAGCAATTTTGGATCTATGAGGAAAGTGCATAGTGAAAAAACCCCATGGCCCAACAATGAAAGAATTGAGGAGCTGAAGTTATGGAATATGCACGCACGGACATATAGGAATTTGTTAGAATGTCTGCGCGGTTGCTGGACAGGAAGGTCGTTGTGCCATAAATCCCTTATAGAACACTTCTGGACACACTTGTGTCCACTTGTGTCCAGAAGTGTTCTATAAGGGATTTATGGCAGTGACAACAATCCCAGTTATTAGATTTATAGTGAGTCATGAAGAAGTTAGAGCTCCTTGCTTGGATTGACTGTGGTTATGCAGCTGTCCATGCAAGGAAAAGCGTGAATGATGTTGTACTCCGTAGAGAAACAGCAGTCACCGATAGTGATTTAATGAAATACCCCAGTTGCCGAAGCTGGTGCAACCGGCAGAGCTTGGGATTGTAATATTGTTGACTCACCATGAAGCACATAGAAAGATTAGAGGCAATCTACTTACTGCGACATGGAAGCATGGTGACGAGAGATACCATTTTACCTGTGCCTTCTGAAGAAAGTTGGTATTTCTGAGGTCCAGGATGGGCGGAGAGTAACTACTTTCTGTTGAAAGAAAGAATAGTGAAATTAAAACTCCCCAACCCCCCTCTCCCTCCTGCATTTTGTAGCATCCGGGGGAGTGTACCGTGAATCTTGGTACAGAGTGAGGTGGCCGCTCTGACATCCAGCAAGTTGAGAGACCCGGAGGTGTCCAACTGGCAGGGCTGATGTAACCTGGATATCATGTAACCTCCCAAGGGAGCATGAGCGGTAAAGTCTTACCCGCATTTCTGTGTGCTGTACAAGAAAACGTCGAGACCTGTCGCCAGGTTTCGAAGTGGACTTGCACTTGAGGCAGTATTTGCTGGATCTCGTGTTTAGCAGATCAGCGAATCCATCTGGAACTTCGGTCCTGAATTAGGAACCAGAAGCCAGAGTATTAATCAGTACAGGGTCCCGTTGCTGACAACGGGAGGATGTCCTGATGCAATCCCAAATAAATGGTAGAGAGGTTCTCTTGGTATGGTGTCTGACATAGCTGGCAATAGCTATATGTGACACTAATATGGTTCTTGGAAGACAGACGCCCTAGAACCTTTCGAACCATGTGGCTCGAATTAGAGAACAGATCTCAATGGGAATGCCACTGAAGTGGGATTAGAGTACTTACCATCGGATCGCCGAAGGACGAGCCGGTGAAGATTGATGGCTCAGTGGATTTCAGGAGTCATCGAGGGGTAGCCTGTCGGACGTAACGTCCGTCTCAACTCTGAAACCTGGTATGGTAGCGCAGGTATAGAGGAGACAGGCTGAGCATGGCTGGCGCTACCACAGTAATTTGTGGAGGGCCACAATCCTTCACCGATGTCAGTGGGACACGTCTCAGGTACAGGGGAACCATTATGACTCGTGAACCCGGCCCTCATTGCAGCGGCTCAATGTGTCGTGACGCCAGTCCAGAATTCTTCAGAACTCGTTCTGATGTTTCTGGAGCACCAAGGACTGCCAGCACTGTGCAGAACAGTGGCGATGGCAGTGGTGATGTTGCTCGGCCCGGGCATTCTCCAGCACCGAGAAGGATAGCACCGAGGTGCTGGATGGCATAGGTGGCGGACAGTCACCGTACCGGTGACAATGAGTGCCATGGTGCTCGGCCCGGTCTTTCCCCAGCGCCGAGGTGGATGCCCTCGCTGTCTTGGATGGCGAGGGCATCCACGTCTGCACTGCTCCTGGCACTATGTAGTGTCGTAGGCTAATACAGGGCTTTAAGAAGAACCCAAAGCATGGAGCACTGTGTTTAGGCGAGGGCATTACGTCGAGGTGCTATGTCGGTATTGACGGTGTCGATGATGGCCGAAGCGGCCTCGAGGGCATCGTCAAAAATATATATATGAAAAACGTCGATGACCCGGGCAGAGCAAGGAAAACAGTGACGAAAGCACTGATGGCATCGGCATAGGTATCTATGGAAACGATGTGGCAACGAGAAACTGAAAAACATCATTGGCATCGGAAAAAATGATGCCAGCACCGCATCGATAGGAATATCGAAGACATCAATGGAAATGATGTGGGCATTGACAGCATCGATGTATGGCGGCAGGTGCCGACGGCATCGGTGGCATGGCCACAGGCATTGACGGCATGGCCACGGGCATCGACGGCATTGATGGGATTGACTTGGGCACCAATGGCGTCGATGGCATTGATGGTACCAGCATGGGTATCAACAGCACCGACATGGGCACCGATGGAATCGACATTGGCATCGATGCCACCGATGGAATCAACATTGGCATCGATGCCATCGATGGTATCGACCCGGGAATCGATACCACCGATGGAATCGACCCAGGCATCGACCTAGGCATCGATGCCACCGATGGAATCAACCTGGGCATCGATGGAATCAACCTGGGCATCGATGACATTGATAAAATAAACAATGGCATCGATGGAAATGACCCTGGCATCGATGGAAGTGCCCTGGGCGACAATGGCATCAACCCGTGTATCGATGGCACCGACGACTCAAGGGTGTGCATCGATGGCATCCATCTGAGCAATGATGGCATCAATGAAACCCAGGGAAAAATCAGTGCCATGGATGAAAACATGGATGGCACTGATAGAATCAATGCAGGGAATGATGGCATCAATGTACCCCGGGGGAGGGGTACCGATGGCATCGAAGAATGCAGTATGGTCTGGAAGGGGGTACCGACAGTAGCGATGGGGGCAGACTGTGCGAGGCTACTGAGGAATCGAAGGACCTGGATTCGACAGAGGCCCTGGCGGCAACGGAAACCGTGGAAGTCCCTGTCCCACTAGCGCTAATAACCAGGCAGAGTGTCACCGAGGGACACTCGTAGGCTATGTGGCTAACTATGAAAACATAGGGAGAGGGAAGGCCGCAGTCAGTTGGCAGGCCAGGGAGGTGACAGGAACCGACCGAAAAACAGGGCATAGTACTCACCAAGCGTCGAATAAATGTACGCGAAGGGAGACCCGTGCAGGGAAAAAGTGTTTGTGAAGTAAAAGTTTAAGTGTTTCCGTGAGGAAAAAGTATTAGAATTTTTCACAGAGCTCCTAACCACTATGCTTACTGCAGAGCGGAAAAAAGAAGACTGAGGGAGACACCTGTGGTCACAGGGATAATTGCAGGCTGAGCATGCTCAGTGCACTCAGTGTGCCAGTGTCAGTCAAAGCTTTATAGAAACTTTGACAGAAAAGTTTTCCGTACAGGGCTCCGTCCTGTGATGTCACCCATATGTGACGACTACCATCCTACTTGTCCTGTGAGAAATACATTTACGATATATTTTCAGCAATTTATTCTGAAAGTATTTCTTGTATAGGCAGCTAAGAAATTGCAAAAAGCTTGGGAATTCCTGTTTAAAGAAATTATTCTCTGCAAACTATGTTACATTTATGCATAATTTTTTGTAAACAAAATTCATACCAAAGTGGTTTACAGTAAAAATGCAATAAATAAAATAGGTATACAATATAATACAAAAAGTGCATAATAATAATATAATGCATTAAAAAATACATTGCTATAAAACACAAAATATACAGGAATATGTTTTGTGATACAGGGTTGTAAAAATGTATGCATGGGTCTTACAAGATCGCATGAGGAATCTGCAAGCTGAATCTAGATTCTTGGAGGTACATAAACAAAATATCTATAATGTTAATAGGGAAAAATTGAATGCAGGCAGTTAGGAAATGAGGCCTGCTAAAATGCTGGGAGCTGAAAGGAGTGATACCATTGCGACATGATGTTTGTGATAATTGTTTTTATATATTTAAAGATGTAGCCCGCCCTTGTGTATTCATCACCAAGAGGGTGTCATTCTTGAGGCTGCTGAGGACAGGCACAATTCACTACAGTCCCAAACAGGGAAAAAGCAGAGCTTCAGGACCCTTAGGGTTAGGACAGACAGTCGCACCCATTTCCAAAAAAGTATACTCCACTCCAGCTTTAGCTGTTCCAACAAATATGGTTTTACTTGAAGTTCAACTTCTTCAATGGAAATAATCTGACATAAAACACATTTCTTATGAGTAGAATCCCTTGATTCATAAATGGTACATTGAATGACACATTCTGTTAGGAACTCCTTGGGCAA
This sequence comes from Rhinatrema bivittatum, assembly GCF_901001135.1. NCBI lineage: Eukaryota > Metazoa > Chordata > Amphibia > Gymnophiona > Rhinatrematidae > Rhinatrema > Rhinatrema bivittatum. The sequence continues at coordinate 133,927,647 of NC_042622.1, read as the reverse complement.
TGGATCTAAGGGCTTCTTTGCACTAAAGGTCACCCACTGTACCTGTTCTCCAGTTCTATGATCCACTCTGGTCTCCTTTCTCCTCTTTGTAATACTAGATGGGCACTCTCTCCTTTAGATTCACTACCAAGTTCTAAATTTCAAAAATACAGACTTTCTCAAAATGGGGATGTTCTTGGAGGAAGACCTAGAAAACTGGGAGAAAATAGGTGACGTAGAACAGCAGTGGGCCAAGTTAAAAGGAGCTATTACAAAGGCAACACATTTTTATGTTAGAAAAGTAAACAAAAGTAAGAGGAAAAATAAACCGATCTGGTTCTCAAAAAAAGTGGCTGAAAAAATAAAGACAAAAAGAACAGCATTCAGGAAGTACAAAAAGAGGAACACAGGGAAGAATACCTGATGAAGCTAAGGGAGACAAAAAAAGAAATCAGGAAACCAAAAGGTCATGCAGAAGAAAGGTTTGCCAAAGAGGTCAAATGAGGTGACAAAACATTTTTCAGATATATCAGAGAAAGAATGAAGGCCAGAGGTAGTATAGTAAAACTGAAAGGTGAGAAGGAGCATTATGTGGTGAAAGATGAAGAAATAGCAAAAATATTAAACAAATACTTCAGTTCAGTGTTCACTAAAGAAGATCCTGGAGAAGGACCATTGCTGGTCAACAAGACCATGGATGAGAGCGGGGTAGATGCAACCACATTTACAGAAAAGAATGTATGGGAAGAGCTAGGAAAATTAAAAGTTGACAAGGCCATAGGCCAGATGACATATATCCCAAGATACCGAGGGAGTTCAGAAATGTGATAACAGGTCCACTTAAACACCTGTTCAGTAGATCCCTGGAACTGAGAGTGGTGCCAAAAGATTGAAGAAGAACAGTCATGGTCCTGCTTCACAAGAGTATTATTCTGCTTTTCAGCACTTCAAAGTGGATTATATTCAGATACAATAGGTATTTCTCCATCCTTAAAGAGCTTGCAATCTAAGTTTCTACCTGAGGCAATAGAGGGTACAGTGTATGCCTAAGGTCACAAGGAGCAACAGTGAGATTTGAACACTGGTTCACAGCCTGCTGCTCTAACCACTAGACTACTCTCCACTCTAGTAGCAGACAGGAGGCTGGAAACTACAATTCGATTAGCTTCACCTCGGTAGTAGGAAAAGTAATAGAAATTCTGCTGAAGAAAAGGATAGTGAACTAGCTACAATCCAGTGGGTTGCTAGACTGGAAGCAGCAGGGATTCACCAGGGGAAGGTCCTGTCAAACAAATCTGATTTCTTTGGATTGAGTGACTAAAGAACTAGATTAAGAAAGAGCGCTCGATGTGATTTACTTGAATTTCAGCAAAACTTTCAATACAGTTCTGCATAGAAGGCTCATGAATAAAATGAGAAGTTTGGAAGTGTGTGCCAAGGTGGTGGAGTGGATTAAAAACTGGTTGACTGACAGGGGACAGCATATAATGGTAAATGAAACCTACTCTGAAGAGAGAACAGTGTCAAGTGGAGTGCCACAAGGATTTGTTTGGGATTGGTTCTGTTCAATATCTTTGTAAGCAACACTGCGGAAGTAACAGAAGGAAAATTTGTCTTTTTGCAGATGGTACTAAATCCTCAAAAGAATTGACACACCTGAAGAGTAGAAAGAATGAAAAGTGATTTAAAAAAGCTTAACGAGTGGTTCAAGATTTGGCAGCTGGGATTCAATGCCAAGAAGTGCAGAGTCATGCATCTGGAGTCCAGTAATCCAAAAGAGTTGTATGTAATGGGGAGTGAAAGACTAATATGCATGAACTAGAAGAGGGACCTTGGGATAATAATGTCTGGCAATCTGAAGGCAATGAAGCAATGTGACAAGGCCAGAGGGAAGTTTGGTTGCATAGAGAGGAATAACCAGTAAGAAAAAAGGAGTTGACAATGCCCTTGTTCAGGTCCTTGGTGAGGCCTCATTTGGAGTAATGTGTTCAATTCTGGAGAGCTTATCTCAAAATGGATAGAGACAGGATGGAGGCAGTCCAGAGAAGGGCAACCAAAACTGTTTTGGGTCTGTATCGGAAGACTTATGAGGAGAGACTGAAGGATCTAAATATGTATACTCTGGAAAAGGGAAGGTACAGGGGAATATGATACAAACTTTCAGATACTTAAAAGGTTTTAATGATGCATGAATTTCGAATCTTTTCCATTGGAAAATGTAGTACTAGGGGGTCATGAAATGAAACTCCATGGGGGACAATCAGTTTGTGATTTAACTATACCACACTGAATTATATTGTGTCATTATAAATTTGATCACCTCTCCTGTCATTCCCCTTTACAGATCATTTATAAATATATTAAAAAACATTGGTCCAAGTACAGATCCTTGAGGCACTCCACTGTTTACCTTTCTGAAGGCCCTTGGAGTGAAGCAGCGTCTAAGTGTGCAGCTTAGAGTGGTCAGAGTAGCTAAACCAAAGTCCTTGCTAACTCAAAGGTGGTAGCGAAGCGGAGGCTTGATATACCTGGAGGTACTGATGTCATGCAGTGGGGCCGCCCCCGAGGTTCCCGCCATGATGTGTATTTGAGGATAGGAGATGTGCGCGCTCGCGCCCTAGGAGGCCTCGGGAGTGAGCATGGCGGACTGGAACGCCCATGTTAGGTTGGAGATGCCGAGACCCTCGGCACTAGGCACCAGAGGCAGCCATCTTGCCCAAGGAGAAAGAAAAAGGAAGAAAAGAGGTAAGGCAGAGCGGTCGCAGCTGTCTGCGACCGACGGACGCAACAACCTTGCACTTATCCACATTAAATTTCATCTGCCATCTGGATGCCCAATTTTCTAGTCTCACAAGGTCTTCCTGCAATTTATCACAATCCGCTTGTGATTTAACTACTCTAAATAATTTTGTATCATCTGCAAATTTGATGACCTTACTCATCATATTCCTTTCTCAGATCATTTATAAATATATTGAAAAGCACGGATCCCAGTAAAGATCCCTTAGGCACTCCACTGCCCACCCCACTCACTGAGAAAATTGTCCATTTAATCCTACTCTATGTTTCCTGTCTTTTAACCAGTTTGTAATCCACGTAAAGACATCGCCACCTATCCCATGACTTTTCACTTTTCCTAGAAGCCTCTCATAAGGAACTTTGTCAAATGCCTTCTGAAAATCCAAATACACTGCATCTACCGATTCACCTTTATCTACATGTTTATTAACTCCTTCAAAAAAGTGAAACAGATTTGTGAGGCAAGACTTGCCTTGGGTAAAGCCATGCTGACTTTGTTCCATTAAATCATGCCTTTCTATATGTTCTGTGATTTTGATCTTTAGAACACTTTCCACTATTTTTCCTGGCACTGAAGTCAGGCTAACTGGTGTGTAGATTTCCAGATTGCCCCTGGAGCCTTTTTTAAATATTGGGGTTATATTAGCCACCCTCCAGTCTTTAGTTACAATGGATGATTTTAATGATAAGTTACAAATTTTTACTAATAGATCTGAAATTTCATTTTTGAGTTCCTTCAGAACCTTGGGGTGTATATCATCCGGTCCAGGTGATTTACTACTCTTCAGTTTGTCTATCAGGCCTACCACATCTTCTAGGATTACCGTGATTTGGTTCAGTCCATCTGAATCATTACCCATGAAAACCTTCTCCGGAATAGGTATCTCCCCAATATCCTCTTCAGTAAACACCGAAGCAAAGAAATTGTTTAATCTTTCCGCTATGGCCTTATCTTCTCTAAGTGCCTCTTTAACCCCTCGATCATCTAACAGTCCAGCTGACTCCCTTGCAGGCTTTCTGCTTCGAATATATACAGACATTTCAAAGTATGTTTTTTGCTTGTATTAACACCTGCTTTTCAATTGACAGGGATAATTTTGAATCTTTTAACTAAGGGTTCTTTACTTATAGACACATGGACTACTTTTGCTTTTATTGGAACCTCTCTTTTGGGATGTCCTAACTCTCCTGTTTCGTTAATATCCTTCGAAATACCTCCCTCTGAACCATACGCTGCTGAGCAACTGTTGGCTTTCCCCCATATTCTAGTTTAAAAGCTGTTCTACCCCCTTTTTAAAGATTAGCACCAGGAGCCTGATTCCATCCTGGTTAAGGTAGAGCCCTTGCGGACTTGTCCTTGGGCTGACAGGATAATGCATCAATTGGAGTGCAGGTTCTTGCTACAGAATCACTTCCTGCTACACGAGGACGATGCTCTCTGACCAGATGACCTTCCTCCTCCAAGGCAGCATTAGGGCTGCCAAACTGGAGATGGAACTTGGCTGTTATGTTGCTGAAGGTCTCCTCTATAAACCTTGCTGTCTGCCTCAGCTTCTTCAGGTCTGCCATTCTAGCCTCCAGAGATTGGGCTCTTTCTCTGAAAGCCAGGAGCTCTTTGTACCGGGAGCACACAGACAACTTCATACCAACAGGTAAAAAATCATACATGTGGCATTTGATGCAAAAGACAAGAAGGTCCCCCCCTCCCCCCAGCTGCTGGATTGCTGTCTTCATCTTGATTTTTGTTAGTTCTTAATTAAGTTTGCTAAGGGAATGGAATGAGTAAATTAGAGTCCTTTAAATTTATATCGGGATAATTAAATTCTTGATAAGGGTTGGGGTAAGTGGTTCTATTTGACACTTATCCAGCTATCTTATTTAGCTGGATATGTAGCGCTTTTGAGACTTATCCAGCTACGTGGCAGTAAAGCCTCTACATAGCTAGATAAATTGGATCTTATCCAGCTAACTTGAATATCTATTCATGTTTATTTTTTAAACATCATGAATGTTGCAGGGAGGAATTACATATACATGATACACATAGGTTATAAAATAATGGGGTAGATCTGCATGCAACCATATACACACTTATGTGGGTACACACACAGGTCTTTGAAAGTTGTCCTCTCTGAATACAAAAATGCCCTGGTCAAATCAAAGTGCAACTGTCACACTATTCTCTAAAAGGTGGATTTTTAAATCCGTGCGCAGTTCCCAGTGCGCGCACATGGACGATCTTTTATAACATGCAAGCGTTGATGCACACGTTACAAAATCCACTACCCACAATTTTATATCGGCACAAGCATGTGTACAAGTGCCATCTCGTGCACGTAAGTGGGGGTAATTTAGTAGATGTACGCAGCGACGGACTAGGCCTTTTCCCCGGGTCCCTCCCAGTCTGCTCCAACAAAGGAGCACACTGGGAGGGAACTTTCTAAAACATCTACCTAACACCTTGCCTCCCTTTTCCCCTACTAACCCTGACCCCTAAAATCCCGCTAACTAACCAATTTTATTTTAAATTTACCTGCTCTCCAGAGCAGTAGCAGGTTGCGTGGTCTGGCAGGCTGCCTAATGGCACTGTCCCGGCCCGCCCACACTCAGACGCCGCTCAAATCCTGCCCCCGGCCCGCCCCTTTTTCCAAAACCCATTCCTCTGCATGTAAGGGCAGATACGCGCATGGCTGCGTGTATTTTTTTGCTTTCTTCATTGCAGATTCAACAATTAAGGCCAGATTTTAAAAACCTGGCGCTCCAAAACAGGCCATGCATATATCTGCCCATTTAGGTTTTAAAATCTGGCCTTAATTTTTGAATCTGCAATGAAGAAAGCAAAGAAAATAAAAGCTTGTTCAAATTTGGCGCCAGGAAAAGACCCAAGATTAATAGATACAATAGGAAAAAGAGTTTACCAGGAAGCAACATTGCAATCAACAATTGGTATGCATCATTTGCAGATGATCGAATATTTGTACAATAACCGTGAAAAACTACAGGACGCACAAAGAAAATACCAGAGGATGACTTGAAATTCTTCAATGACATAATGACAAAGACAACAGACTGTGGAAAACAGATGACTCATTCCATTTACGATTCTTTTGATATTGCCCCAAGAATATCATCTACTGTCATAGCAGCAAAGAGATCTGCTTGGCTAAGGGCTTGAGGCCTAAGAGAGGATGTGTATGAAAAGCTAGCAAATACATAATGTACAGGTGACAATTTGTTTGGAAAAAGTGAAAGAAACAGTAGAGGCAATTAAAAAAAAAAAATTTCAGGACAAGATCAGCATAGAGGAAGAGCTAGGCTCATGTGGTTTCATTAGCGCACAGGCCAGCACACAAGGAGGACAGCAGAATGGCTCCCAGTGGTATGTGTGTGTATGTGAGTGAATGAATGAAGGAGAGCCTTGCTGGGGTGAAAGGGTAGGATGTGTATGAATGAGGGCCTTTTTGAGGTGTGGTGTGTATGAATGAGAATCTTATTGGGGTGTGGGAATGTGGTGTGTGTGAATGAGAACCTGACCTAGGGGTGTAGTGTGTGTGAATAGGAACCTGACTGGGGGGGGGGCTATGTGAATGAAAGCCTGACCGGAGTGGGGAGTATGTGAATCCCTTGTGTGCTGGAGAAGACTATAGTGATAGGAGTATACTACTGTCCACCTGGTCAAGATGGTGAGACGGACAGTGAAATGCTAAGAGAAATTAGGGAAGCTAACCAAATTGGTAGTGCGGTAATAATGGGAGATTTCAATTACCCCAATATTGACTGGGTAAACGTATCATCGGGACATGCTAGAGAGATAAAGTTCCTGGACAGTTTTATGGAGCAATTGGTTCAGGAACCGACAAGAGAGGGAGCAATTTTAGATCTAATTCTCAGTGGAACACAGGATTTGGTGAGAGAGGTAACGGTGGTGGGGCCGCTTGGCAACAGTGATCATAATATGATCAAATTTGAATTAATGACTGGAAGGGGAACAGTAAGCAAATCCATGGCTCTCGTGCTAAACTTTCAAAAGGGAAACTTTGATAAAATGAGAAAAATAGTTAGAAAAAAACTGAAAGGAGCAGCTACAAAGGTAAAAAGTGTGCAAGAGGCGTGGTTATTGTGCTACGTGCGCCAGCCGTGGCAGACCCGCGACTCGGCCCCCTCACCTCTATCAAAGTGATCCAGCACCTGGTCCCTCATCTCTGGCGGCTTTTGGCCACCGGCTCTGTCCTCGGGCTGCCCCTGGGGCCTCCGGCTCTGCTATAGTTCCTGATGCTCCGCGGAGAAACGCCATCCCAACGCTGAGCTCCTCCCTAGGCGCGCGTGTGCACAAGCAGATCCTTTAATAGGGCCCATGGTGGGAACCTGGCCTCGGCCCCGGATGATGACGTCGGCTAAGCTCCGGTATATAAGGCCGGGCTCCATTCTCTCAAATTGCCTTTGCAACAGGTCCCCTCGATAGTCGAGTGCTCGTTGTTTCTTTTGTGTGACTGGGTGAGTGTGTGTGTATGTGTGTAAGGATAAAGTTTGTATAGCTCCCCATCCTTCAATCCACCCCAGTCTCAGAGTGACTGGAAATTGAAATATCCCAGGTTTGAAGAATGGGAAATTTCAAAAGTCCTTCTTAGTTTCATTATTAGATGTTGTCTGATATATCTGCTGTTTTGAAATATTATATTGGTATTTTGGGACATTTTATAAACATTTTTATGAGGTTTTAATTACTGGATGTTCTATTCATCAGTTTTTAAATATTTATTTGTTTTATTAGTATGGTTTTATTTTATGATCAGTGTTTTATATTTCTTTATTTTTTGTTTGTTAGTTTCTTATTTTGCCTTAAGTAAGGTCTGTCTTTGTTCTGTATGTGTGATCGAGGTGAGAGATTTTACCAGTGTATAATTTCTGTGTAGGGGTCTATAGCAGTCTGTCTTGTTCTGTTTTCAATAGGAGTGTATTGGTCTTCTAAGACCTAATGTAATATTTGCAGTACTACTCTTTCCTGTGTAGGATTGTTACTGTTTGAGTCCTAGGAGTTAGTGTTGTTTTGGTATGGCAGATTTGTCTCGGGGTAAACTGTATTCTTGGCAAGCTGTGTTTCATTTTTATTGGATCTATGCAAGTATTATCCAAAAATATTGTATGTGAGCTATTGAGACAATGTAGGACATCTGAAGGAAGGAATTTTAAAAGCTTTTGTGTTAAATATTTTAGGTACATGTATTTTTTTAATTTACAGGTGCTTTAGGCAGCTTGGCTTATAGTGTTTTCTAAGTAGGAGGTATACTGGTGTTTTAGAGCCTGATGTGATATTTGCAGTGTTGCTTTTTTGTAGGTAGGGTGGTTACTGTTTGAGAGCTGACAATTAATGATGTTTTTCATATGGGAGATTTACTATATGGTAATTGTTTATTTATGGCTTTCTGAGGGTCAAGCCCATGTTACATTAAGCGGTTACAACAGGCCTAATGCCATATGGGTTCCAAGTGTCTTTTGTCTCTAGGGGAGAGAGGGTGAAGGGATGAGGCTGCTGTAGACCGGGGATGAATGGGGGGAGGGCAGGTGAGCGAGACTGAATCCCCTGCTATAAATGTCACTGCACATCACTGTTTACCTGTAACAAGTGTTCTTCATGAACATGCTGAAGACACAGAAGACTGGACAAGGCTGAGGACACGAAAGGCTGGATGAGGCCGAAGACGAGGGTAAGACAAGGCTGAAGATGGAGTCTGAAGCAGCAACGCACACTACCAGAAGATAGTCAACCCGGTGCTGAGGCACCTTGTATTGCACAGCTGGGGGTTTAACTACCCAGCCATATGATGTCATCAGGAAGTGCTGGCGAGCTGGTTTCCAACCATGAGGCTTTAAGTGCTAGCACACACACACCTACAGGTAGATTTTAAAAGCATTACACCCACAAAAACAGAGAGTTTTTGAACACCAGAGGGAGAGAGAATCTGACACTCTATATCTCCCACTGTAAGAGGAGCACTTTCAACTCAGGATGGGTTTTGGGGCAGGGGCGATGTTACATTGGTCTGCCTAAGGTACAAGGGTCGGTAGACCCTTCTAATACCGCCCCCCAAAAAAAAATCCAGCCTGAGTTAATAGTGCCTCTCTTACAGTAGGAAATATAGAGTGTCAGATTGTCCCTCTAATAGAGTCTCTCTCTCATCATTTGTGTAAGCACGTTAAAATATGGATATTTTAAATAATATGCATGTATTCACATGCACGCTATAAAATTAAATGTATCTTTGCTCCTTTTAAAATGTACCTGCTAGCGAGCAACAGGGATAGGAGGATAGTGGTGTGTTTGGAGGCTGCAGGAGCTGCTTCAGCATTGGGCTGAGTGAGCTGGCTTGCAGCCTGTCTCGTGAGTTGGCAAACGTAACACTCGGGATGCAATGAAAAACCCATAAGCAACTTTTACTGAAATAACGGCTTCTCTGAAACAAAGTGGTGTGGGTGTTTCAGCATGTACAATAAGGAAAAACTTGAACAAAAATGGGCTGAATGGTAGAGTTGCCAGAAAAAAGGCATTGCTACACCAATGCCACAAAACAGCCCGCTTACATTACTCCAAACAGCACCTAGAGAAGCCTCAAAACGTCTGGAACAAAATTATTTGGAGTGATGAGACCAAAATTGAACTTTATGGTCACAACCATAAATGCTATGCTTGGAGAGGAGTCTACAAGTGTTATGACTTCGCTGCCCGTTGGTCTTCCCGCGAGCAGGCTCACTCACCCCATGCTGCTCCTGTCCCCGACGTGGCATGGACGCCGCCGTCGGGCCTGCACTACGCTGCTGGAGCCGCGACCTGAAGTTCTTCATGTGGTCCGGAGGCCACCCTGGATGTCTTCTTCACCGCGGCTGGAGCCGCGGACTTTCCTGCCCTCCATTGCAGCCAGATACCGCCGCTGACGTCTCTTCACCTTTGCGGCGCTAAGGCCGCAGCCCCGGGCTGGGGTAGCGGCTGGAGCCGCCTCTGGGGCCTCCTGCAGCGGCTGGAGCCGCTGCCGACGTCAGAGCCTGCATCCAGGCTCGGTCCTGACTCTCTCTGCCTTGTGCGTCGGTGCAGGCCGCTGTCCGCGGTCCTGCACAGCTTCCTGCTTCCCTTAGGTGCCGGCGCGAGCCTCTCTTCAAGATTTAAAGGGCCAGGCACAGGAAGTGTGCTGGCCCCACCTGTTATTGGACTTCCTGCTTTAGCCCTATAAAGGGCTGCTTCGTCAGTCTGTTCTTGGCCTTGCATCGTGATGACTTCCCTCTGGAGGCTCCTGCCTGCCCAGCCTTGTAAGGTCTTCTGTCTTCGTGGAGCTCCTCGTCTCGTCTGCCTTCTACCACGTCTTCATGTTCCGCCTGAGGTCCCGGTCCATGTTGTGATGTCTCGCTATGTTCCTCCACGTCCTGATGTGTGTTCCTGCGTCTCGTCTTCCACGCTCCTGAGACTTCTGGTCCTGTGGCCCGGACTCCCTCGGACGATGTCTTTCACGGGTTGGAGTGGCCTGCAGGTGGACTGGTGTCCTGCGCTCTCGAGCCGACATGTCCTGGATCTTTCCTGCGCTGTCCCATTCTCCTCGTGGTCCATGACCAGCCTGCCTGGGCTGTGTAGGGCACGCAGTGGGACAGAGTGGTCCGCGACTCAGTCCCGCGGGTGGCCTGAGTAGGGCGCCCTGAGAGAAAGTGCCAATGTCCAAGCCTTGTGTTTTGCCTATTTGGATGTCAAGTTCTTCGTCATGGATGCCGTTGCATCAGCCATGTGTCTTCGTCATGGATGCCGTTGCATCAATCCTCTGTCTTCGTCCAAGGATGCCGTTGCATCAACCCCGTGTCTTCGTCCAAGGATGCCGTTGCATTAATCCAGTGTCTTCATCTAGATGCCGTCGCATCAATCAGTGTCATGTCTTTGTGTCAAGGCCGTCTGCCCTCAACCTCAGGCCAGGCCTGCTGCTCCATGCTGTTCGCAGCAGGTCCGAAAGGGCTCGGAATGGTCAGAGGACCATTCAACTTCCAACATCCTCGGATGTTGGCCTTGGGAGCTTGCCGGCCTGGCAGAGGGTAAGACCGTCAGCCATGCGGAGCCACTGTCAACCCTCGGCTCGGCCCTGAAGGTCTGGGCCCGGGCTGAGGCCCAAGGGCACACTAAAACCACCCGTTCTCAACAGAATGCAAGGCCTTTCGAGGCCGCTCTCAACAACAAGGCCTATGAAGAGAAGCACAACATCCCTATTGTGAAGTATGGAGATGGATATCTGCTGTTTTGGTGGGGTGTGAGCTACAGCGGCACATTCTGTCATCAGTCAAAACTGACGACAGGATGAATGTAGCTTCTTATCAGAATACTGGAGGAGAATTTGTATTCCTCAGCCAGAAAGCTGCACATGGGGCACACTTGGACTTTCCAACATGACATGTTGCCTGAAGACCTAGGGTCGCGTGCGTGCACTCTGATTGAAGTACCAGCAAGAGCGCGAACCTCAGGGGCTTCCGCCTGAGATGACGTCATCTGCTTCCAATATTTAAAGGTCTCTATTTTCACTATCTAACTGAGTTAGCAAGGGGTTGGGTATGGGAATGTGTCTCGCTACCTACGGACTACTCCCCCCAAGCTACTCTACCTCCTCGGACTTACCAGAGGTACCCACTCCTCGGGGGCCTTGCTCTTTTTTCTTTACTTTCAGATTACAGATAGGAACCAGTACTCGCTCCTCGAGGGCCCATGTTCCTGGTCACTCTGAAAATTCTCTACTGCTTGGAAGCTATCGCTGCTACAAACAATTGTGAATAACCATCGCTCTCTCAGAGCTTTCCCTGGAACCAGGAACTCGCTCCTCGAAGGCCTAAACCATTCCAGCACCTGAGCTTCCTTGAGACCTTATGTGAGTTTTGTCATCTCGTTCTGTTCATCAACTCTGCCTACTCTGCCTATTCACTTTCTACAGTTTCTCAACAGCTCAGCCATCCTGGATCGCTGTTCCAGTACCTGAGGGACTATAGCCATGCTGGGCATATCAGATCACTACTGCCACCTCTGGTGGTTTCAAAACCTGTTTAATAAAAGAACTAATGTGTGTCTGTCTCCATACTCAAGCCTAGCCGGTGGTCCTTCTCAGGATATCCTCCCGGGGGCATGGTCATCTGCCACCAGCCCAGGGATCCACCCACAACTATATCAGATTGCTGACTCCTCCTTCTTTAGGAGCCAATAAGAACAGATTGCTACTCCGCAGTCTAACTAACAGCAGATTTATTACAGGCATGGAGCCAGCAGCATTCCAGGAGGCAGAGTCTGGTCCCCCAGGAGGGTGTGGACCCGAATGACAGACTGGGAAGCAAAGTTAGGTCCCCAGGAGGGAATTGACCTCAGTGTTGGCACGGACCTTTCAGTGGAGCGGAAGTGGCGCACAAGAGATGGCAGCGGTTTAGATACAATGGACCCCCCCCCCCACCCCAGGCCAACACTGCCCACCAGCCCAGTTGCATCTTTTCACATGGGTGAGATTTTGGATAAGAAAGGGGAAGGATAATAATAATAATTGACTAAGCAGGAACACAAGAGGTCCCTTCTATTCTATTTGATGGTATACTGAGGGAGTCAGAACCCCAAATTACCAAATATGAAATGTTCTTGCTATCTTGCTGAAATGTAAATAGTTGCATGGCCTGAGACTACTAACTGTTGCGACCATCGCTGCTCGACGTCCTCACTCCGCCCTCTTTACCTCTGTGGCGACTCCCTCCGGGTCTGATGGACGGCTGGCTGCCGCGGCGTCTCTATGCCGTCTCAACTCCGGCGTCCCCAGACCAGCTCGATGTTGCAGATCTGCCATGTTGCCTGAAGACCTAGGGCGTGCGCGTGCGCTCTGATTGAAGTACCAGCAAGAGCGCGAATCTCAGGGGCTTCCGCCTGAGATGATGTCATCCGCTTCCAATATTTAAAGGTCTCTATTTCGCCATCTAACTGAGTTAGCAAGGGCGGGGGATTGCTTCGGCTACACCTCCCAAGCTACTCTGCTTCCTCGGACTTACCAGAGGTACCCGCTCCTCGGGGGTCTCGCTCTTTTCTTTATTTTCAGATTACAGACAGGAACCGGTATTCGCTCCTCGAGGGCCCATGTTCCTGGACACTCTGAAGATTCTCTACTGCTTGGAAGCTATCGCTGCTACAAACAATTGTGAGTTACCATAGCTCTCTCAGAGCTTTCCCTGGTACCAGGTACTCGCTCCTCGAGGACCTAAACCTTTCCAGCTCCTGAGCTTCCTTGAGACCTTATGTGAGTTTTGTCATCTAGTTCTGTTCATGAACTCTGCCTACTCTGTCTACTCACTTTCTACAGTTTCTCAACAGCTCAGCCATCCTGGAATCCTGTTCCAGTACCTGAGGGACTACAGCCGTGCGGGGCATATCTGCTCATTACTGCCACCTCTGGTGGTTTCAAAAACCTGTTTAATAAAAGAACTAATATGTGTCTGTCTCCATACTCAAGCCTAGCTGGTGGCCCCTCTCGGGATATCCTCCCGGAAGCGTGATCATCTGCCACCGGCCCAGGGATCCACACACAACTATATCAGATTCATTACAGATTGCTACTCCTTAGCAAGATGATATCTGAGACTCTACAAGATTGCTGACTCCTCCTTCTTTAGAAGCCATTACAACAGATTGCTAACTCACAGTTCTATTACAGAGCTTTCTTAACAGATTATTAACTCCTATCTGATTGCTCCTCCCACCAGATAGTGGTTTCACAACACTAACCACGAGTAGATAAATGTACTGTTTGACATCCTATCAGCCATATTCATGTAGAAATGTACATATTTATATAGTCTAATAAACCTGTATATATTTGTACATACTGCCACCCTTGTTCACAGTCCCATTTGTTTTCCTGGGGTGAAGGGAGGGAAATCCCACCCACTAACACCTACTTCCCTAGGTGGGGGCACCAGGTGCAAAATACATGAGGACCGACAGAGTCTGCCCTAGGGGAGCTCCTTCCAGGTCAGTCCCAGACCCAGGAACATCCCACAAGGCAAGCGGTCAAGGAGGTGATACACCAATTAGTGTATCAGATCACCTAGTCCATTTGTAGAACATCAACCCCCTCCTGGTTCTTCAGCCTCAACTGCCTCCATTTCACCCAAACTCCTCACCCAGTCAGTATTTCACATTTAAGATTTTTACTATCACTTACCCCAAATATAGAGCAGGTGTACATATTAGGGATGTGTATTCGTTTTAGACAAAATTTTAAATAAAGACAATATTTCCTATTTCGTCGTGGATTGGGGATCCCCGAAAATGATGGGAAAACCCCACGAAATTTCATGTGGTTTTATCATTTTGGGGGGGGAGAAAGGGCACACAGAAAAAAACCCCCAAACCCACCCTAACCCTTCAGATCTAATTATTTACAATCCCCTACTCTCCCGACCCCCCCCCCAAAACTTGCCTAAAGTCCCTGGTGGTCCAGCGGGGGTGCCAGGAGCAATGTCCCTCTCTCGGGCCGTCTAAAAGTAAAATGGAAGTCAACAAATCCCTTAAAATATTAAAATAAGAACCTGCTACAGTGAATTTACCTGCCTCCGAAAACAATCACAGGAGTATTCTTGGCATGGTACTGTGCTTTAATATCTTTTATAAGCAAAGCATAATCAGCCAGAGCTTGCTCCACAGAAAGCAGACCAATGTTTTCTCTCTCTGATGACCTATTCTCATATAGAAGTGATTTGCCATAATATCTCTGAAAAATAGGTAAGATCATCCAACTATTTAAAATGGTCAACCTCCACATTCTAGCAAATAAAAAATATATATTATTTTTTACCTAAACCCCATTAAGTTGCATTTTTTTCTGTATATCATTGCAGATTACAAATTACTTTTGGAACAGAAACTGTGTCCTGTAGGTTCTACCTTCTCCGGAGTCTGCAACATCACAGTCTTGTCCATGGTAGGGAACTATGTGGAGAGGGAAAGGGGACTGGTTATTGAAGATCTGTATTTGTAAAGAAATTGTCTCCTGTAGGTTCAGCCTTCTCCTACTGCTTCCTTCCATTTTTGATGTGACAAAACATCTATGCAGTCGCAAGGCTCACAAATTCCTCCATAAGGTAACAGAATTATAGTATGTATCATAAACTATTCAGGTCTTTTGGTCTAGAGTAACAAAGACATGCTGAGCTGTTCTAAGTAAGGCACCTTGTATATAAAGTCATATAGCATGGAAAGTTTTGTAAGTTATTGTGATGTTACAGACAATGAAATTCTAGTGCCGCCAGAGGCAGGAAAAGAAGGCTAAATCTAAAGAAGACAGTTTCTATTACATACAATATATCAATTTTCATTAATCAGTTTCAGAATTTATAGAAAGGAAATGTCAAAAAGTATGTTATGGGGGTTAGGTAACATATTTGTTAAAATGTGCTATCTTTTTGTATTTGGCATTCAATAAAGAACATTCTAAATAAGACCATAAAGCAGGAACAACCAACTCCAGTTCTCTAGAACAATGGTTCTCAACTTTTTTCCCATCATGACACACCTGACAGACAATGCTCAAATGTGTGACACACTGCTCATTACAATCCATGGTGGAAATAAAAAATAAAGGTCCAGTATTACTATTATTGTTAAGAATAACACAAGGGAAAGATAAGTTACTCCTGGGGGAATTCTGTGCAAACAAATTTTAAATTCTGCATGCAAAAACAAAATTCTGCAAAATTCTGAAAATTTTATATTGGTCAAAATAACACAATTTACATAACAGTCTTTAAGTAATTACATTTTAAATTAATACAGAAAAAAGTTATTACTTAAAGATGCAGAATTTTAAATATTTTGAGCAAAATTTCCCTAGAAATTCACTGTAAGAGTGTCCCTTCCACTCGCTCTCCCTACTACCCTAGCCATTTTGCCCTCTCAGGCCCCAACTCCTCCACCTGCCAGTATCCCTCCCCTCCACCTCCAGGCTCAACCCCTTCCACTCTATCGTCAGTCCCAGAATTTGACCCTGTTCTCGGTACTGCCCCTCACACAGGCTCCCTCTGTCCCTCCCTCCCTTCTCACACACATGCTCCCTCTCTCTAGTACATACCCTCATACAGGCTCCCTCACTCTCTCGCATACACACACACACACACACACATCCCATCATATAGGGTCCCTCTCTCTTGCATACACACACACACAAGCTCCCTTTCTCACTCACATATATATCCTCACACAGGCTACCTATGTCTTTCTCTCACACACCCCTTCACATAGGCTCTCTCACACATACACAATCCCTTTACACAGGCTAGCACCCTCACATACACACGATCCCTTTTTCATACGCACGAGCTCCCAATCTCTCACACACAAACACAGTCCTTCACAATCTCCTCATATAGGCTCCCTCTCTCTGAAACCCACACTCAAGCATCCCCCCCACCCTCTTACCTCCCATGCTCTTTCACCCTTCCCTCTCCCTGTTCTCACCCTCCCCTCTCTCACCCCCTCCCCTCCCCTTTCTCACACCCCTCTCCCTCTCAACTCTCACACACACACACATTTTCTCTCACCGGGGCCTTTATCTTCACTGCAAGTGGAGCACACTCCGTTCGCGGCACACAGGCCTTCCATCTTCACCGTGAGCGGAGCACACTCCATTCGTGGCACACTGGGGCCTTCCATCTTCACCGCGAGCGGAGCACACTCCATTCGCGGCACATGGGGGCCTTCCATTTTCACCACGAATGGCAAGCCGGGCCTTCATCTTCGCAGCGAGCAGAACACGTCGCCTTCATCTTTGCGTGCTCTGTTCGCGGCATGCCAGGGTCTCCTCTGCTATTTTCTGCACAGGGGGGAATTCTACTCAAATTCTGTGCTCTGCAGTAGCACAGAATTCCCCAGGACTAATAAGTACTCTGTCTAAACAGAAATTACATAAATAGTAATCCTCCCATACTAAAACAGCACCAACTTCCAGCATTCAAACAATAACACCCTACCTAAGAAAAGGCAACAGTGAAAATATTACACCAAGCCTTAAAACACCAATACACCTCCTATTAGGAAAACAGAACAAGTCAGGCTGCTATAGAGCCCTGATTGACAATAAATTCTTTAAACACAAAAAGAAACTACACAACAGCAGAATACCTCACCAGTCAAATGTGCCAGACCCTCACCTAACAAAGAATAAAGAGATCATAAAGCATAACTAGAAACATGCAGTCAAAAACTGAACTGGAAACCACAACAAACCAGAGTCTCTGTATGCAGTGCAACAACAGAAAAAGAGAAATCACCAGTTCTCATAAAATAAAGCAAGAAATATAAAATCAATAGCAGTAAAAACATACGAATAAAAAGAACAGATTATTTCAAAACAGCTGATGAATGAAATATCCAATAATTAAAAACTCAAATAAAAAATCTCCAGACACCAATAAAATATTTCAAAACAGCAGACACAAAGAACAAATAATTAAAAATAATAAGGATAAAAAAAATGCTTTGCTCTCCATAACATAACATTTGATATCCAGGTGCTCTGAGATTGTTTTAGTTAGCAGGAAGGGAGTAGTTTGCTTGCAACTTTCTCCTCTTTCTCAGTCACACACAAGCTCTCTTAAACAGGCTCTCATTCATGCACATATATGCATGTTCTTTCTCTCTCTTACAAAGGCTCTTAATCATTTACTCACATATTGTCTTTCTTACACTTACACACACACAGGCTTTCAATCACATACAAACATGCTGTTTCTCTTTCTCTCACTTAGGGGCCGATGCAATACAGTGCGCTCAGATGGGCACACTATTTAACCTGCAGTTGGACGCGGGTTGTGTAGGCGCAATCTAATCCCCTTATACAAATGCATGTTGATGAGGTTATTACTCACCTGAAATTTAAAACAAAAAATGTGTCCAATACGCATCTGAGCACCCCCAAAAGTTTACAGAAAAGCAGAAAATACTACTTTTCTATACATCCTCCGACTTAATATCCTAGTGATGTTAAATTAGAGGAATAGCCTAGTGGTTAGAGCAGTGGATTATGAACAAGGAGACCAGGGTTTGAGTCCTGCTGTCGCTCCTTGTGACCTTAGGCAAGTCACTTTTCCCTTCATTGCCTCAGGTACAAAACTTAGATTGTAATCCCTCTGAGGAAATACCTACAGTACCTGAATGTAAACTGATGTGATATCTCAGATCAAATGTCAGTATATAAAAAAATAAACAAAAAGTTTTTAAAAAGTGCTGGAAGTCAGATTGGGAAAACAGACACTCAATTTACCAATGTCCATTTTTCCGAACCTGTGACTGTGCACTGGTTAGGAAAACAGATGCCAATAAATTCAGCGTCCGTTTTCTTTACTGGCAGATGGCCGTGGACAGCCAGCCTCTCCCGGGTGCACGCTATCAAGGAGGTGCTAGGGGTGTGCAATCAACCCTAGTGCCTCCTTGACAGCGTGACCCCTAATTAGAATATAGCATGGCATCCCCAGGAGGGGTATCTGGGGGTGCATTAGGAAAGTGGGTGCTGAACACTCAATGCCCACTTTGTGCACATTTTAATTGCATCATCCCCCTAGACACAGACTCTCATTC
Organism: Rhinatrema bivittatum; assembly: GCF_901001135.1. Classification (NCBI taxonomy): domain Eukaryota; kingdom Metazoa; phylum Chordata; class Amphibia; order Gymnophiona; family Rhinatrematidae; genus Rhinatrema; species Rhinatrema bivittatum. Next base: position 133,909,256 of record NC_042622.1, on the reverse strand, counting down.
ACACATAAGCTCTCTCTCTTTCTCTAACTTACACACAGGCTCTCAATCACATACTCACATGCACTCTCTCACCTACATAGGCTCTCAATCACACACAGACAAACATGCTCTTTCTTTCTCTTACTTATACACACAGGCTCTTAATCATACTACACATGCTGTCTCTCACACATATAGGCTCTCAATCACACACTTACATATATGCTGTATCTCTCATACACAAAGGATGTCAATCACACATAGACACACACAGGCTCCTCAATCACATAGTTACACACATGCTCTCTCTCTCACACACACCACACAGGCTTTCAATCATACACTTACATACATGCTGTCTCAAACACACATGCTCACTCATACTCTCTCTCTCCCCACTTAAGAACAACTGGTGGCAGCAGCAGCAGCAGCCTCCTCTTCCAACCCTTGTGGCCTCAAGAAAGGTGTCTGACGGGGGCTGACATTGTTACTCTTTTTGCTCCAGGCTGATGCTGCCTGCACTTGTAAATTACCATGGTCTCTTCTTCCCTTGTGTGCAGCTGCTAACATCACTTTCTCTTCTGGGCCATGGGGGCAGGAAGAAGAGACCATGCTGCTAGTGCCACCGACTCCAGCTATTCTGCCTTGTCCCTCCCAGGCTATCAGCATTTCAAGCCCGGGCAGAAGAAGAATTTGCATCTCACTGGGGAAAAGGGGAGCAGCTGGACCAATGGGGGACCGGGAAGTGTGGTGATACACTTGTGTGTGCTTGGCGACAAACTGGTGTGTCATGACACACCAGCTGAGAACCGCTGCTCTAGAACCACAAACAAGCCTAGTTTTTAGGATATCCATAATAAATAAGCACAAGATAGATTTGCATGCACTGCATCCATTGTCGATATCTTGAAAACCAACCTGTTTGTGGCTAAGAGCTGGAGTTGCACACCCCTGCCATAAAGAATTTAAATAATTTATCATTATGCATATCTATTTATTAAGTTATCAGTGTTTCTCAATCCAGTCCATGATGTCACCAAACAGGTCTCAAGTACAGGGTAACCTAAATATGCAGTTTAATGTGTTTATTAGACCATTTGTAGGTCATGAATATTTATTGTGGTTAAATACCAGGTTTGTTTTGGATATGAAGAATTAGATTTGAGAACTTGTAAGTTACATTCATGATTGAGATTTTTGAGACCCTTCTAGCTTGTAGAAATTTGTAGAGACAAGAAAATGAAGCTTGACTTCAATCAGCTTACTGATCTTTATCACCTCATGGCACAATTATTGAAATTTCAGTGCCTGGAAGCTCTAGAGATAGCCATGAGTCTTTTAACATTTATAACTGGGACATGTCGCTGGGAATTATTTTCACTTAAAAACATCAACATACAATTAATACAGGGGTAGCCAAATCCAGTCTTCAAGAGCCACAAACAGGCCTAGTTTTCAGGATATCTACAACAATGCACTGCTTCCATTGTATGCAAAATCTCTCTCATGCATATTCATTGTGGATATCCTGAAAACTAGGCCTGTTTGTGGCTCTTGAGGACAGGAATTGGCCATCTTTGTACTAATATCAATCTTAATTATTGTAAATCACCTAAAATATTAAATTATTCAGATCACTGGACTAATTGGACATTTCTAAGTTTATAATTTTAATTGAAGAAAGGAAAATTGGTTCTTACCTGCTAATTTTCATTCCTGTAATACTACAGATCAGTCCAGACAAGTGGGTTTTGCATCCCTACCAGCAGATGGAGGCAGAGAACAAAATCTTTGAGGCACTGCTACATATCTGAGAGTGCTACCTGCAGTCCCTCAGTACTGACATGTACCCAAGCCAATGAGTAGACACCTTCCCCCTTTTCAGGGCAAACAGGTAACTCAGGGTTGGAATACCCTGACCTGGCACCCTCCAAGCTTCCAGAAAAACAAATACTGATAACCAAATAACCCCAAAACATAAACTCATTTACAATGTGTAAATTTCTGCAATTAGTACCAGGATATTCAGTCTTTCAGCAGCAAAAATGAGCTGGGCCTCTGGACTGATCTGTGGAATTACAGGAACAAAAATTAGCAGGTAAGAACCAATTTTCCTTTCCTGTTCATACCCAGATCAGTCCAGACAAGTGGGATGTACCAAAGCACCCCTAAACTGGGTGGGATCCCGAAAGAACCGCATGAACACTGACACCAAAGGATGCATCTTGTTGCGTCTGCAGATCCAAACGGTAATGTTTAGTGAAAGTATGAAGCATTGACCATGCCACCACCTTATATATCTCCTGCAGAGATACCAAAACTGACACTCTGCCCATGAGATCGCATGTGCCCTTGTAGAATGTGCTTGCAAGCCCTCGGAAACCATATGACCCTTACACAAATAAGCAGAGGAAATGGTTTCCTTCAACCAGTAAGAGATCATAGCTTCTGAGGCCTTAGCCCCTTTATGCACACCCCTAACAGCACACAGAGGAAAAATAATCAGTCCAGAGGCCCAGCTCATTTTTGCTGCTGAAAGACTGAAGGGAGGAGGAGGAATAGCCTAGTGGTTAGAGCAGTGGACTATGAACCAGGAGATCAGGGTTCAAGTCCTGCTGTTGCTCCTTGTGACCTTGGGCAAGTCACTTTACCCTCCATTGCCTCAGGTACAAAACTTAGATTGCCCTCTGGGGATAGGGAAATACCTCCAGTACCTGAATGTAAACCGGTGTGATATCTGAGATTGAATGTTGGTATATAAATAAATATGAATGCTGAAAAGTATCCTTATGTTTATGCAACAGGGTCCTGCGCACATCCAAAAGATGCAGCTCCCTCTCTTGTGAAAACTCCCTATACCAGTCTGGAAAAACTGGAAGCTCCACCATCTGGTTCAAATGAAAAGAGGAAACCACCTTCGGTAAAAAAGGAAGGCACCATCTGCAACTTCACCCTGATGGTCTCAAACTGGAGAAATACTATCCCTCGAAGATAAAGCCTGCAGCACCAAAATCTGCCTGGCCGAACATATGGCTACCAGAAAAAAAACAGCCTTCAACATCAGAACCTTCACCGATTCTCCCCTTAAAGAGTCCCAAAGAGCACATGCAGTACCAGGTTGAAGTTTGAATCCAGACACAACTTCCTCACCGGAAGCTGAAAGTGTATGACTCCTATCAGAAATCGCAAAACATCTGGATGGGACCTGTCCCTAAGGCAACCCAAGTTGGAAACCTGAACTCAGAGAGAATTGTAAGCTAGACCCTTTGACAGCCCTTACTGCAAAAAGTTCAAAATGCAGGAGATGCTCACAGATAGGGAATCCAGTTGTTGCTGAAGGCACCTAGCACCAAACACTTTCCAAACCCGGCTTAAACCCTAGAAGTAGAAGGGCATCTAGCCTGGATCAAAGTGGAAATGACTGTCTCCGAATATCCCTTTAAGTACAACTTCCGCCTCTCAAAGCCAAGCCGTGAGACAAACGTGATCCTCCTGATCTGAAAATATGAGACCTTGCCAAAAGAACCCTGGCAGGTGAGCCAACCTGAAAGGACTGTCTAGCGCTAGTCCTACCAGGTTCACGAACCACAGCCGCCGCAGCCACTCCAGTGCCACCAGAACCATCTGCCTTGGATGTGCCTCTACGCGCCACAACATGCAACCAACAAGCGGCCAAGGAGGAAAAACATATAGGAGAATTCCCGTTGGCCACGGGTATGGTACAGCATCCAGCCCTGCTTACCCTGACTTCCCTTCTGCGACTGAAGAATGTCGCCACCTTCATGTTGGCCCTAGTTGCCTTTAGGCCCAACTGAGGATCTCCCCACCCGACACATAGGCAATCCCAGGCCTCCGAGGAAAATTCCCATTTCCCCAGATCTACCTGTTGCCCACTGAGGAAGTCCACTTGCACATTGTTCAACACCACTACGTGAAATGCTTATACCTTCGAGATGATGCTCTGCCCAAGTAAATAACTGCTGAGCCTCCAGAGTCACACCTGACTCTTTGTACCTCCCTGACAAATAATGTAAGCCAATGTTGTCACATTGTCTGAGAAGATTCCATCCAACCCTTGACCAAAGGAAGAAAAGGCCTCCAGGGTATGTGTACTGCCCTTGTCTCCAGGCGATTGGTCGACCAGGCCATCTGTGCTGAAGACCAATGCCCTAGAGCAGACTACCCCTGACACATCACCCCACAACCCTTGAGGCTGGCGTCAGTGAAGACCATTATCCAATCCAGATCCACTCCCTTCTCCAACTTGGGATGGGAGAGCCCCCACGAGAGACTGGATCTGGATTCTCCCAGAAGAAATAAAAGCTGATGATACTCCTCTGACAATGGATTTCATCTGGACAACAGCCCCTTCTGCAAAGGACGCCGGTGAGTCAAGGCCCACGGAATCAAATCCAAAGTGTAAACCAAGGATAATACTCCAAGACCTTCGGTACTGACAGATGGAGCAGATGCTGCACTTGTGCTTGCAACTTCAACACTCTGTCCACGGGCAGAAAGACTCTGTCTTTTTTCTGAGTATCAAATTGCACTCCCAGATATTACAACGATTGGGTCGGCACAGATAACTCTTGGTTGCATTTATCACCCAACCCAGAGAACTCAATCAGAGCATCATTCGCTGTATGGAGCGACTGCACTCCTCCTCTGACTTCTCCAGGAAGAGCCAATCGACCAAATATGGGTGGACCAAAATCCCTTCTCGCTTAAGGCTGACACTTTCATGAAGGAGCGGGGCACCGTGGCTAACCTTAAGGGAAGAATTAGAAACTATAAATGCTGGCCCAGCACCATGAACTGTAGAAACTTCTGATAGTCCCTTCGAATGGAATTATGGATGTAGGCTTCTGTCAAGTCCAATAACACCAAGAACTCTCTTTGCAGCCCGCTGCTACAACTGCGCACAACATCTCCATCCAAAAATGTGGAACCCGCAAGGCTACACCTCTTGCAAATCCAGGATGGGCCGACAGGAGGCCTCCTTTATTTATTTAAAACCTTTTCTATACCGTCGCTAAGTTATATACCATCATAACGGTTTACAAATAGGCACATAGACTAAGGTATGTAAATGTAGGTTATCGTACATTCTAACAGGTGCCAATAAAATTCGGTTACAATTTCATCAATAAAATCAATATTTGAGTAATGTTGGTCTAGTCCAGGTGTATTATTGAGTTACTATCTCTTTGAAGGAGTTAATAAACATGTGGATAAAGGTGAACCAGTAGATATAGTATACTTGGATTTTTAGAAGGCGTTTGACAAAGTTCCTCATGAGAGGCTTCTAGGAAAAGTAAAAAGTCATGGGATAGGTGGTGATGTCCTTTCGTGGATTGCAAACTGGCTAAAAGACAGGAAACAGAGAGTAGGATTAAATGGGCAATTTTCTCAGTGGAAGGGAGTGGACATTGGAGTGCCTCAGGGATCTGTATTGGGACCCTTACTGTTCAATATATTTATAAATGATCTGGAAAGAAATACGACGAGTGAGATAATCAAATTTGCAGATGACACAAAATTGTTCAGAGTAGTTAAATCACAAGCAGATTGTGATAAATTGCAGGAAGACCTTGTGAGACTGGAAAATTGGGCATCCAAATGGCAGATGAAATTTAATGTGGATAAGTGCAAGGTGATGCATATAGGGAAAAATAACCGATGCTATAATTACACGATGTTGGGTTCCATATTAGGTGCTACAACCCAAGAAAGAGATCTAGGTGTCATAGTGGATAACACATTGAAATCGTCGGTTCAGTGTGCTGCGGCAGTCAAAAAAGCAAACAGAATGTTGGGAATTATTAGAAAAGGAATGATGAATAAAACGGAAAATGTCATAATGCCTCTGTATCGCTCCATGGTGAGACCGCACCTTGAATACTGTGTACAATTCTGGTCGCCGCATCTCAAAAAAGATATAATTGCGATGGAGAAGGTACAGAGAAGGGCTACCAAAATGATAAGGGGAATGGAACAACTCCCCTATGAGGAAAGACTAAAGAGGTTAGGACTTTTTAGCTTGGAGAAGAGACGACTGAGGGGGGATATGATAGAGGTGTTTAAAATCATGAGAGGTCTAGAACGGGTAGATGTGAATCGGTTATTTACTCTTTCGGATAGTAGAAAGACTAGGGGACACTCCATGAAGTTAGCATGGGGCACATTTAAAACTAATCGGAGAAAGTTCTTTATTACTCAACGCACAATTAAACTCTGGAATTTGTTGCCAGAGAATGTGGTTCGTGCAGTTAGTATAGCTGTGTTTAAAAAAGGATTGGATAAGTTCTTGGAGGAGAAGTCCATTACCTGCTATTAAGTTCACTTAGAGAATAGCCACTGCCATTAGCAATGGTTACATGGAATAGACTTAGTTTTTGGGTACTTGCCAGGTTCTTATGGCCTGGATTGGCCACTGTTGGAAACAGGATGCTGGGCTTGATGGACCCTTGGTCTGACCCAGTATGGCATTTTCTTATGTTCTTACTTCTTAGATGTAGGATTGAATAAATTCATTCTCATCTGCGTTTCCCTGTACTTTCATTCTCTACCCTCTAGACTCTTTAGTGAAGGCTTTTTTAAACAGCCATGTTTTAAAATTTTTCTTAAAAGTTTTTGGAGCCACAAAATAAATGGAGTACCTCCACTGTCCCTGTTCGACCAACGGGACCAGAACTATGGTGTCCAACATATCTAACCTTTGCATAGTCCCCTCTGCTTTGAGACACACATTGGGACTCTAGACAGGCCTCCCTGTCAGAACACAAAATTCTAACGCATAATCGTCTCTTACCACTGCTAGAATCCATTGATCTGTGGTAATTCCAGCCCATGCCCCATAAAAGCAGAACAACCTGCCCACTTCTGGCTCCACAGAGGAAACGACGCAACTGGCCTAATTTTGTTGACTTTCTGCCTCCGGTCCCCTGAACGGCACTGGCTCTGGCAGAACTGCAGATCCCTTGAAAGGAGCACCTTGCAGGTTCCACATTTTCAGATGGAGACGTTGCCTGCCCAGAGTCTGCTTCGACCTACAGAAGGCACTCTTGCCTGAACAGAACCGTCTCACATCTTGAAAACAGGACTGGAGAGGGAAACATCCTTGCCGCCCCTCTTAACTTCATGCAATTTATTTTTCTTTTGACTCTCCCAAAGTATTCTGGACCCAGCACAATTAGGCTCTCTGCATCATAGTGCTACAAATCACCACCCTCAGGCTCAAGGCAGAAACTTCAAACATTCGCTTCAAGTGAATCTGCAATTTATGGTCCTAAACAACCTCCAGAGTTGCAGATCCTGCCACTGGAATCATTGTCTTCTTAGTAATGGTGGACACAGCTGCATCCACCTTAGGAAGCCGCAGGAGATCCAGCATCTCTTCTTCAACGGGTACATTTTCACCATTGCGAGCATGACCATCAAGTCTGCTTCCTGGAAGTCCCCGTCCCGGTTTACCAGATTACAGAACTTTTTAGACAGAGGAAAGGCACTAGGACCCTAAGCCGGCCATCCAGGAATGGGTCCAGCTCTCCCTTATCAGACTCCCCCAGGGCTACCTTAATCCCCATTTCCTCCAGAACCTGGAGAATAAGAGGGCACAACTCCTTCTTAATGAACAGACAGACCACTATGGGGACATCCCCCTCTGTTACCAGGAACTCAACTGCAGCAGGATCATCCTTATTCCCACCAGGATTAGCATGCAGATCTGCGTCGACACCCACATCCGGGTCCACTACCCAAGGATCTGCAGGGACCCCATGCCTATCATCTGAGTCATCTCGGCCTCAGCGTGACCAAGACCCAGATGCCTCAGCAGGACTCCAGAGCCACCAGAAGGTCCCACTCTCAGCCACTCGACCGATCGTGAGGAGATCTTCTCATAGGAATGTTTCCCCCCACCCCCTTTCATGCCAGAAAGGCTTTATGCAGGAGGAGGACAAACTCCAGATAAAACTCCTCCGGAATTTCAGCACCCTGATCAGGCAGATGAAAACCAGATTCCCCCTCTTCATCCTGAAACTCTGCAGCCACATGCTCCACAGGCAAGAACGGGGGAGGAGAATCTCCAGCCTCCCTATGGGGCGCAGAACCGTTGACTGCGGTACTCTGCCGGTCCGGCCAACCAATTCGATCCCCCTGGGACCACAGCTGCAGCCCCCAACGCCTTAGAGGCCCTCCTTTCACCCGCTACGCCCAAAGAGGTTCCTTCCTTCCCTGTCACACAACCAGTGCTAAGGGAGCGTGCATTGAACTGTGCCGCCCAAAGGCTGCAGACCCTGCATGCCGTCATGCGTGGTTTTGGCGCCATTCCCCCCCACAGCACCAATCACTGCAGGGAAACAAAAATATCAGCTGGATTGTGCCACTGAAAACAACTGGGCCACACATGTGGTCGGCAACAAGAGCCGTGCCGCTCTGAACAGAAAGCGAGACAGCTCCTCCCACCCTGGGATCCCCTGATGGAACACAGGAAATATGGACTAACCATTCACTTCCCATAAGCGGTGCAGACAGCCCCCGCTGCCGCAAGCGCCTCACCGCCAATCTGCCTCGACTGAAGTGATGTGCAGAAAAACTAGGCTGCACCCGCGAGAGCTGCACTGTGCCCCAGCCAAACCAAGCTGCGTGCAGAAATAACTCCTTCAGTCTCCCCGGATCCCCTGGAGCAAAGGAACAACCGCATGGCACTCACTCTTCAATCCTGCGGGTGCTGACCCACTCCCGCAGTCAAAGGCGCCCCAACCGCCGAGTCCTGACTGCAGTTCCTGCACTGTCAAATTAAACTTTTCTTTTTCTTTTTTATCAAAAACTTAATACAAAGAGGAACAGCAATAAAGGGTACTTCACTTCAGGGACTGGCAGCTCGCAGGCGGAGACTTCAGAGGTTGCAAGGGAGCCAGTCCCCTGGCTATCAGGACCTCCAGACAGCAGCGGGCTAAATCAGCAAAGATCCCAAAACCCCGGTCGCCTGGCTTCACCTGAGGAATGGTCCATAAAGGAGCCTAACACCTTAGGGAGCCTCCAAAACCAAAATTTCTAGTCTCTCTAACTTCTATTTTTTTTAGTCAGACTGCAGGGTTGAATGTCTACCATCTGCTGGACACAGAGAAATACTGAGGGACTGCAGGTAGCAATCTCGGATATGTAGCAGTGCCTCAAAGTTTTTGTTCTCTGCCTCCATCTGCTGGTAGAGATGCAAAACCCACTTGTCTGGACTGTTCTGGGTATGAACAGGAAAGCACATTTCCTTTCACTGCAGTGAACAGAAGACAGTTGTATGTGTTTGAACTACAACACTTTTTTACAGATTCAAAGTGCTATGTTAACAACTTTCCAGGGCTATGGCAGAATGCTTACAGTTGAAGACAGTCTTGTTTGGTTCATGTTAATGACAGCCCTGATAAAAATGTTTCACATAACTTACACCACAAACTTGTCCCTCTCACAAAAAATCCTATAATTTAGTTGAAGGAAATATCCAAAGAGGGTAAGTTTCAGAAGGATTTTATAAGGATAAACACGTTTATCAGCATAAAATAGGGTTTTGAAAATTGCCCAGCCTTACTGCGGGTAAAAGGGATGTTCTTAGTGGCAGGGAGATTGAAAGGATGCAAAGAGATATGATTTTTACATCTCCATATGTACAGTACTTTTCCCAGCAGACCCAACCCGCACAATGAAGTGGCAAGGAGTTTCCCTTTGAAAATTGCCCCAAAATCCAAAATTCCAACTGTATGAATAATGGCCTCTATTAGGAAACATTCCTGAACCATGTAAATGACTACATATTTTCTGTGGCATTTTTTTTTATGCTGCCAAAAGATATTCAGGGATGCACTTTTGTGCATCCCTAAATATCTTCAAATTTCACAGACTACAGGACTTTGGATCTATGAACAGGCAAATGCTGAGCACAAATTTTGTTAAATGCTGCTTTGGAGCCTCCAATTAATGCTTTGTTACTTATCAAAATGATTATATTTATCTTCATGTAATATCTATATAAAACCTATTTGCTCTTAAATTTTTGTTCAAGGGGAGGTGACACAAATTATTTTTTTATTCTATGTGCCTTAACTATCATCTAAACAGGAAAATTAGTTCCTACCTGTTAATTTTCGTTCCTGTAATACCACGGATCAGTCCAGACCATGGGTTGAGCCTCCTTTCCAGCAGGTGGAGACAAACCAAAACTGAAAGGGTATCCTATATGAGGACAGAGCCTACCCTGTAGCCCAGAGCTTTCCAAACTTTTCATGTTGGTGACACACTTTTTAGACAAACATAATTTCGGGACACAGTAATTCAGTCTACTAGCAAACCAGAGGTTAAAGGTTAAACGAACGAAACATATTTCGACAATTTATGTATGTTTCCTTAAATATATACATAAATAAAATGTTTCACGACACAACCTATCTCATGAAAACCTTAAATTTATATTAAAAATATATATTCCAAGATTCATGTTATTGTTATAATTTATGAGAAACAATAATAAAACAAATTGTCTGTCCCCCACACACTCATCTCTCTCCTCCCCCCAGCACATGTCTGGCCCCCACACACTCATATCTCTCCCCCTCAAGCACATGTCTGTCCCCCCAGCACATTTGCCCCCCACTCACTCATCTCTCTCCCCCCAGCACATGTCTGGCCCCCACACTCATGTACCTCGTCTTTTTGATTGTTGCCAGTTAAGTGCTTCACTCCCTTCCATGATCACCAGACACTGCTGCTTGCAGTCAGTACTCCTCATGGCCAGGCCTCATCGGCGGCAGCAGCCAATGCAAGGATGGCTGGGCTCGTTCCACCCACCAAGCCCCCCAAAAAAACGCGATTGACAGCAAAAATCACCCAATAATAAGCAACCCATAAACTGAAAAAAAAAAGTGAATCTCTAGAAAAAAAAAAAGCCCAAACTTGCGTCAGAGTTGACCGGGCTTGCGCGACACACCTGCACACTGCAGGCGACACACTAACGTGTCCCGACACACAGTTTGGAAAGCTCTGCTGTAGCCCTTCAGTAAAACCATTGTCAAAGCAGAGAAGATAAACACCATGGAACAAGCAAGTAACAGAAGAACTCAAGCAAACCACAAGAGAACTCTGAACAAGGAACAGCAGGGAATAAATGAATGAATGAATGAACTCCGTGCATGGACACTCTTGCATAAATGCCCACCATCATCACATGGATGCTTCCGGTGCCTCCAATGAGGAAATACATAGCATAAGGATCTTCGAGTGGACAGGATGATAGAAAGGGAAGGGCATCTAGACTGATCTGTGATACTACAGGAATGAAAATTAACAGGTAAGAACTAATTTTCTTTTCCCTGTATGTATCCGGATCAGTCCAGACCAAGGGATATACCAAAGCTTCCCTAGACAGGGTGGGACATTGACAGGCCTGCTCGAAGTACCTGCCACCCAAAAGAACCAAAAACTGGCACGTGAACATCAAGGCGGTAATGTCAAACAAATGTATGCAGAGACTTCCAGGTAGCTGCCCTACGTATCTCCTGCGGGAAGATCGACTGACTTTCCGCCCAGGAGGCCGCCTGAGAACGCAAGGAATGGGCCTTAAGGCCCTCCGGGACCGGGCGTCCCTGACAGATATAAGCCGATGATATTGCTTGCTTCAGCCAACGAGATATCATAGTCTTAGAGGCCTGGTTGCCCCAGTTGGGGCCACTCCATAAGACAAAGAGGCAATCCGACACTCGGAGTTCATTAGTTACCTCCAGGTAACGCATGAGAATGCATTTCACATCCAGAAGGTGTAGGTCATCCCTGCCAGGGCTTGCAATGTCCGCAGAAGAGAAAACAGGGAGCTCGACCGACTAACTGACATGAAAAGAAGACACGACCTTCAGTAAGAATGATGGGACCGTCTTGAGGGAGACCCCGGAATCCGAAAAACGTAAGAAAAGCTCGCGGCAAGACAACGCTTGGATCTCAGACACTCGTCTGGCGGAGTAAATAGAAACCAGAAATACCGTCTTGAGCGTCAAATCCTTGAGAGTGGAATGGTGAAGAGGCTCAAAGGGAGCCCGACAGAGCGCCTGAAGGACCAAGTTCAAACTCCACGAGGGACAAGTAGGACGCAACAGTGGCTTCAAGTGTTTGACGCCTTTGAGGAAACGGATAATATCTGGGTGAGACGCAAACACGTGGCCATCGAGGTTTCCCAAAGAGAACCGAGGGCAGACACCTGAACACGGAGCGAGCCAAAGGAAAGACCCTTAGAGAGACCTCGCTGGAGGAACGAGAGGACGAGGAGACTGGGGCCGAATGCGTCGTAACGCCTGCTTCCACGTAGGCCAGCTCGAAAACCTTCTAGAACTGGACATAGGCAAAGGAAGGAGAAGTTTTGCGGGCCCGCAAAATAGTGGAGATGACGTCCTCAGCATATCTACGCCGCCTTAGCCTTCGCCGTTCAAAAGCCAAGCCGCAAGACAGAAGCGATCTGCCTGGTTGAAAAATACAGGACCTTGACTGAGAAGGTGCTGAAGATGGCCTAGGTGAAGAGGACCGTCCGACACCAGGTTGACTAGATTCGCGAACCACAGTCTGCGTGGCCACTCGGGAGCTACGAGAATGACCGTGAAGCTCTATGCGTCTGAGCACTTTTCCCTATGAGGGGCCATGGAGGGAACACGTACAGCAGGACGTTGCTCGGCCATGGAAGGGCCAGGGCATCCACCCCTTCCGAGCAGTGTTCCCACCAGCAGCTGAAGAACCGGGGAGCCTTGGTGATGTTCAGAGTTGCCATCAAGACCAGGTGCGGAGGACCCCACCTGTCGATAATGAGGTACATGGCGTCGGACAGCTCCCACTCGCCTGGGTCCAGGCGCTGACAACTTAAGAAGCCGGCTTGAACTTTGTCATTGCCTGCTATGTGGGAGGCAGTCCAGGTGCCGTTCCGCCCACTCGAGAAGGCGACTTGCTTCGAGGGCCACTAGTCGACTTCTGGTGCCCCCTTGGCGATTGATGTACGCCATGGTGGTAGAATTGTCCAAGAGCACCTGGACCGCCCGTCGCCAAAGTAGAGGGAGAAAGTCCTTGAGTGTTAGATGAACCGCCCGGGTCTCCAGGCGGTTGATGTGCCAGAGAGACTGGGCTGGGAACCAGTGCCCCTGCGTGGTCTGAGACTGGCAAACCGCTCCCCAGCCGGACAGGCTGGCATCCGTCGTGACTACCATCCACTGCGGGAACCGAAGGGACATTCCACGGAGGAGATGCTTGAGAGAAAGCCACCATTGTAATTCGCTGATGGTAGAGTCTGAAAGCGGGAGCTGCATCTGAAACTGCTCTGATACCGGCTGCCAATGAGCCAGCAAGGCTCTCTGTAACGGTCGCATATGTGCAAACGCCCAGGTCGATCATGGAAGCCATGGTCCCCAGGATCTGCAGATAATCCCACGCCATAGGGAGAGGAAGCCCTGGAGCTGATCCATCAACTTGAAAGCTCTCAAGTCCAGGAGAAAGACCTTGCCGACGCGGGTATCAAAGCGAGCCCCCAGGAGCTCCAAGACCTGAGACGGATGGAGATTGCTCTTGGAGAAGTTGACTATCCAACCTAGGGACGAGAGGAGAGCGAGTACGCGGTCCACTGCCCGGCGGCACAGGGTCTCTGACTTGGCCCGGATTAACCAATCGTCCAAGTATGGGTGGACCAGGACACCGTCCTTCCGGAGGGCTGCTGCCACCACCACCTTGGTAAACGTGCATGGTGCCGTGGCAAGACCGAAGGGCAGGGCCCTGAACTGGCTGACCCAAGATACGGAATCGGAGGAACCTCTGATGTTCGGGACGGATCGGTATATATAGGTAGGCATCCGTCAGATCGAGTGAGGCCAAGAACTCTCTGGGATGTACAGCCGCTATCACCGCCTGAAGGGTTTCCATCCGGAAATGGGGCACTTTGAGGGCCTGGTTCACCCTCTTGAGATCCTGCACCCTGAGATCATAGAGAGCATCAGCCCCATAGACAATCGCGCCTTCCAGCCTTTCTGCCTGTTCTGTCTCTGCAGACAGGAGGTCCTGGGTGCTGAGTAATTGTTGAACCCACCTGAGGCTTGCCCGCTGCACGAGACTGCTACAAACTGTGAAGACCGAACCCTGAGCTCCACCAGGACTGCAGGAATGAGGGGTTCTAACTCCTCCCTCTGGAACAGACGTACCACCTGAGGGTCATCACCCTCCAAAGAAGCCTGTTTCCCTTGCTCCTCATCCATGCCCCCCCCACGGGAGGAGGAGGAAAGGCTCCAGCACCTGCAGCTGCACTGCCCGGCACGTCCGGAGCGGCAGACCCTCCTGAAACCACCGTGCCTTTTAACTTCGCGACCCTTAGAGACGCAGGAACATCGGCACGCTTGGCTACCTTGGGGGGGCAGTCCCTGCGTAGGTCTGACTGGCAAGGCACCACCTTGCAGAGACCTGGGAGCCAAGAAGGCTTTATGCATAAGGAGGACAAAATCTAAAGAAAAGGAAACAGAATCAACATCCTGATCTGGAAAAGCAGGGTCCTCCTGTAAAAAAAAACCTGATCCTGAGTTGCATTCTCATCAGGAGTTGCAGGGACTGGATACAATGTTGGAGGAAGCTCCCCCCCCCCCCAGCCCTTGCCTGAGCTGCATGACATGTGCTTAAGACATGTGCTTGCTTAAGATGGCTGCCATCCCTGCACTGAAGGATGGTATTGGTTAATATCACATAAAATATCTAATGCATAATCGTCACGGGTATGCAAGATCAATCCTCAGACTTCTGCATTGAACGCTGTAAGTTAAACTGTTTGTAAATTTATTGATCATTTCCCAGGCTTGATAACATACATGGTTTAATCACAAATATTCCTGTTTATAAAAGTAGATCTCAAATGTATTAAGTAGTTTTTTGGTTTCAGTTACTGTTAAATGTACTAAGTTGTTGTATATGTAAACCGGAGTGAAGGCATCTAGTTATACTTCGGTATAAAAAAAACCCTTAAATAAATAAATAAATAAATAAATAAATAAACAAACAAACAAACAAACAAACAAATAAATAAAAGACCAAGTCTGAGCTCCTGCGGAGCCTGACATTTTTGAGCCCCATGAGGCTTGGCTGTTGCTGCAGACCCTGAAAAAAAAAAAGAGCTGCCCACTCCCCCTGGAAGGCACCTCGAGCAAATTCCAGTCCGAGAAAACCGCGCGGCCAATTCCTCACATGCTATACATCTGGATGGCCGCGGCATGGTGGGGGGAAAAAACGGCTCACAAAATACGAAATTGGCCAAAAACGCAGCGATTCAGGTGGGCAGGGGTCCTGGATTGCAGCTGACCAAAAAAGAACATTTTTTTTTTTTTACACAGTGCTTAGACACACACGGGTGAAGAGAGGGACTGGACCACCAGTAATCATTTCCCCGACTGCTTACCTTGCTGGAGCCTGCAATGAAAAGCGTGGGTAAGCTGTGCCTCCGATGGTCTTTTTTTTTTTTTTTTTCAAAGAAACGAGCAGAGGAATGGGAGCCTTTCTGCTAAAAGTCCTGAGGCAGACGCAAAAAGGGGGAGTGACTGGACCACCAGTATCAGCCTGTTAAGCCAGGCAAGTGGTCACCGGGAAGAGGGGTCCCAGGCTGAGTACTCAAAGGGAAAATCCCCCCTGGGACCCTGTAAGAGCTGTGAGACAGAGCTGTCTCACATAGACAAGAAGTTTGATTTCCCTCAAATTCTTTTTTTATTTTTAAACATATAGAAATTAATCAATACTTGCTTGATCCTGGAAACAATCAGAAGAAGAAAGAAAGAAATCACCACAGTGTAGAAAACAGAGAAAGCTAGGGAGCTGCAGGTTCAACTGCCTGCCTCTAGGGGGGGTTCGGGGTCAGGGTCCGGTAGGGGAGAGTGTGGGAGGCTCAAATCGAGGGGGAGGGGTCATCGGGACCTCGGAGGAACCTCCCCCCCCCCCCCAGTAGGCAACATGAACAGAGCCCCTCCTGCGAAAACCTGACTGAGGAATCCCCGCAGGATAAACACATCAGAGATCGTGGCATGGCTGCTGGGTGGGGGAGGGGCAGCACTAAGATAAGCTGAGCTGCCGGTGCTGAAGGAGCGGAGGCACAGAATGAACTGTGCACGCTCTCAATTCACTCTCTCAAGCTACAAAAGTAAGTAAGGCAGGAGCCTTCTGTTAATGTTATCAGGGACTCCTTTAGGTAAAATCACCTTTTATTTACTCTTTGTTTTTTTGTTTTTACAAAGGTCCCTGTCAGCAGCTACAAAAACATGGATCCCAATGAAGGGAGAGCAGTACAGAAGAGGAGAGAGGAAGCTGAACAGAGGGAGTGACTGGCACCACCAATTTTCACCCCTGCAGCCGAGGATCACCGGGAAAAGGGAGCCTAGGCTATATAAAACAAGGGCCCAAGCCCCCCTAGGCCCCCGCAAGATTGAGGAGACAGGGACTGTCTCCTGTGAAGGATCCACAGAGTTCACACTTTTTTTTTTTTTAAAACAATAACTCAGAAATACTTGCTTAATCCAAACACGATAGACACACAGAAGAAAAAAAAAAAAAAAAACGCCCAGAAGGGACAAGTAGAAGTTAACAGGGAACCACAGGGTGAGCTGTTCCACCTGCTGGAGACAGACAAATACTGAAGGGTTACAGGGTAAGCTCTGTCCTCATATAGGACACCCTTTCAGTTTTGGTCTGTCTCCACCTGCTGGAAAGGAGGCTCAACCTATGGTCTGAACTGATCCGGGTACGTACAGGGAATGGATGTTAGTATTTTTCTGGCATTTCCCATATGCTGCTATTCTTTTTTCATATTTAAATATTTCTTTTTCATCTCTGTTCTACACCATTTTCCACCTCAGACAGCATCTCTTCATGACTCAAGTACTGTTCCCAGTCCAGTGGTTGGAAGGAAATCTCCTCTGATACAAATCCCCAGTGCCTCTGTTTGGTTAACTGGGTCACTCCATTAGTGGCAGATGTCTTCCCACCCTCACAGTATTTATCATGTCACCTCTGTGTCGTGCCTAAACTCTGTCTGCCCTTCAGACTCACAACTTATGTTTATGGGGTACTGTCTATCAGGAAACATTTGCTCAGCTGTGCATTATTGTAAAAGTAATTAAAGAAAAAGGAAAATAAGTCTATAAACTCGCACATGTTCAGCAAATACAACCAATGCTTTCTGTTCTATTGCCAGTTCAACAATGAATGTTGAGGTTTTTGCAGAATCCCAGATGTCTCCTTCATTTCCAGTGTAAAAGAAGAGTGGGCCAATTGTTTTATTCCAGTATTGATCTGTAAAAAAAAAAGCATAATGTTAAAATACGTAGCAGCCTAAAATTTAAAAAATAGATATTTGCATAGGAGATGAAGAATGAGGAAAACAAGCAGTATATTAAAACAAAAGGTAAGAGCACATGCATTTAACAAATTACAAGCTAATTAATGTAGTTTACAGGGAATTTTAAATGCAATAAGTCCGATTTTTTTAACTATTTTATTTTTCAGTTATTTTTGCAAAACAGGGAAAGAGAAAAATCTACAAGACTTGGTATTTTTATATACTGCATATAACGTCTGATGCTGAATTTGGGCTTTCATAATTGTTTCCATAATAGCAGCCTGTGATGTCATAAATATAGGAGTGAATTTAGTGCCCTATCAAATCACAAGGGGATGCTGGGCAGTGAATGAAAATACTCTAATTCAAACACAGATATCTCCAGTAGGAACCAGAATCATACTGTGATCTTGTCTAATTTTACTGTGCTTTTCCAACTATGTCTGGTACTGCTGTAGAAATGATAAGTAGTAGTAGTCTCTATGGGGCTAATTTTCAAAGGGATTTCCATGCGTAAAGAAGTGTTTACCTGCAGAAAAACATAGTTGTTTGAATGTTGCACACACACCCCTCTAGTGCAGGAAAAAATACGTGTACTGTCTATAGCATGCCCATGGTGGAAAAGAGCAGTGCTGGAGGCCGGGGCTGTCCCATCAAAGTACACATAGGCCTGGATTTTCTAAGGTCGCTGCTGGCTTTTGCACCCAAAAGCGCCATCGTAAAAAGTGGTGCTATTGGGCGCGAAACTAGCAGCGAAAAGGGCCCTTACCTTTTCGCTGTCAGCGACGTCTTCGTGGCATCCGCCCCGGTGCCGCCCCAACTCCTCCCCTTCCGGTGCGGAGCCGGAAGGGGAGGAGTCTTCGTGGCATTGGGGCGGGTCTTCGTGGCATCCGCCCCCAGAACCCGCCCCAATCTTTTTCGCATGCGATCCCTTTTGAAAATGACCCCCATAGTTTATTTTTAACTTCCTGTGTGTAGTGCCAGGCAGGGAGTTTGCACCTGTGGGCCAAGCCAGGAACGGAATTTTCAAAGGAAAACTTCCCAGGGATTTGCCCTTTGAAAACTAGCTGGCAGGCCTGCTGATAAAAAATACCCCTGGGTCTGCAAGCTACACAGAGAGCTGAAAATAGCCCTCTCTCAAAGGCAATTTTCAAACTGCCTGCATTGTTGCATATCCTAATTTTCAAAACGAAAATACACATGTACTCTCACTATGAAACTTACCGCGGGTGCAAAGTACCCACAGACATTTGCAACTGCTTCCTTTGCAAGTACTTTTCTCATAGAAAGTAATGTGCATAGATACAAAAATACACACATTATTTTTCTTCTCCAATCTCGGCATGCCCCAAGAACAACACCTACTGATGTGGAACCCCTTGCATACTTGTAGCCAGCTTAAGGGTAAGCAATTTCCAAACAGACCTTTTACACATTGGGGTAGATTTTTTTAAAAAGCGCGATCGCGTACTTTTGTTCGCGCAGCAGGTGCAAACAAAAGTACGCAGGATTTTATAAGATACGCGCAGCCTGCCTCCGTTCCCTCCGAGGCTGCTCCGAGGGAACTTCCTTTCACCCTCCCCTTACCTTCCCCTCCCTTCCCCTACCTAACCCAACCCCCCGGCCCTATCTAAACCCCCCCCTTACCTTTGTCCCTAGATTTACGCCTGCGAGAAGGAGACGTAAATCTACGCGCGCCAGCAGACTGTTGGCGCGCCGTCTTCCGACCCGGGGGCTGGTCTGGAGGCCTGGACTATGCCCCCGGTCCCGCCCCCGAAACACAGCGTCATCCGGTCCCGCCCCCGACACGCCCCCTTCAAAAAACCCCGGGACCTACGCGCGTCCCGGGGCTCTGCATGCGCCGGCGGCCTATGCAAAATAGGCACGCCGGCGCGCAAGGCCCTGCTCGCGTAAATCCGGGCGGATTTACGCGAGCAGGGCTTTTAAAATCCGCCCGATTAGGTACTAGTAGTCTATGGGTACATGATCAATCAAACTGATTTGACAGGTGAGATAAGGATGACAGCATTACTTTGCATTGTCTTTATTAAATTGCATCTGCCGTCTGGATGCATAGTTTCCTAGTCTCACAAGGTCTTTCTGCAGTTCCTCACAATCTGCTGCTGTTTTATTGATTCGAAACAATTTTGTGTCATCTGTGAATTTGTGTCACTTCACATGCTGCTTCTTTTTCCAGATCATTTATGAAAATTGATCATTTAGTCCTTCTCTCTGTTTCCTGTCTTTTATTCAGTTACCAATCCATAACAGGACATTGCTTTGTATCACATGACCTCCCAACTTCCTAAGGAGTTTCTTATGAGGCCTTTGTCTGGTTCCCAACCTAGGGTCCATGGACCCTAGAGGTCCATGAGCCCATCACATGGGGTCCACCAGAAAGAAGGTATCCAAAGTACAACTGCTGAGAAACAAAGTAGGCTGATCTCAACTCTGAGGAGTTCTGTTCTAAGGCTGCTGCTGCCTGATCCAATCCGAAGAGAGGAAGATCCCAATCTCAGGAAGCCCAAACCAGTGTGGAGAGGAGGCAGGGAAGAGTACGTTTTAACTGTCACCAAGAGAAGCCTGAAGGTATGTCAAAAGGAAGATATATGCTGCCACCAACACCTTCTATAGCTGCTGTGCCACAAGACCAGAGGTGGCAGCAAGCAGGGTAATAAGCCAAAGGAGTATTTCTGACAACTGCTACATGTGCTCTGGCTGTCCTGCTGGCTTGACAGTGAGGGAGCAAAGCTGCACTAAGGGAGTAGTAATGTTGTGATAATAGGGGGTGGAAGAAAGGAGGCAGGTAAGGGGCTGTAAGGGGAAGAGGAGAAGAGGCAAGGCACTTAGGTAAGGGCCATAAGGAAAACGAAGCAGAGAAGGAGGGAAGGCACTTTGGAAGGGATTGTGGGAGTGGTGGTGGACCCTTGGCCCAAGGTGGGGTTGATGCTACCCGTAGGGCAAGCCCCAAGGGTCCCCACCGTCGGGAGGTGGAGCAGACCGGGTGGCAGAGGCTGACTGGAGCTTCACCAATACCAGCCTTTGTTCCCCACAGGTTGAGCCCTTGGGTGCCGGGGCCGGCTGGTCTTAGGCAGGCCTCCGTTAGATGAATCCCAGTAGATGTTCAGAGCAGGCAGCCAGGAACCAGCAGAGATATCGGAGGGACCTAGGCAGGTCCAGATGAGGCAGGAGGCCAGAGGCCCGGGCGGCAAGGACGTACCCGAGTGCAAGGATAGGTGACGCCCGGGCAGAAGAAGACCGAAGCCTAACAGGGCCAAGTCCAGAAGCGAGGTCAGGAAAAGGCTGGAGTCGGGGCAGGCAGCAGTGCTAGGCAAGGTACAGCGGAGCAAAGGGTCAAAGCCAGAAATCAGTCCTGAGTATGGTCCAACGAAGCAAGGGTCAAAGCCAGTAATCAATCCTGAGCGTAGTTCAACAAAGCAAGGGTCAAAGCCAGTATTCAGTCCTGAGTGTGGTCCAATGAAGCAAGGGTCAAAGCCAGTAATCAGTCCTGAGCATGGTCCAATGAAGCAAGGGCCAAAGCCTATAATCAGTCCAAGGCAAAGGCTAGGTAGGAACCAGGAACAGAGTCAGGAACAGGAACCAAGAACAAAGTCAGGAACAGGAACGAGCAGCAAAGCACGCGACTAGCATGGAGACCTGTTGCCAAGGCAAGGAATGAGTAGCGGGCCCTGCCTTAAGTAGTGAGGCTCGATGATGTCATCATCCGGGGCCGCGGGTTAGTTTCCTTTAAGGGCCAATGAGATGCATATGCACGTGCACCTAGGAGAAGGCAGGATGCTGGATGGCAGCGTCTCCCCGCGGCACACGTGGGGAGATGAGCCGGAGGGGTCCACGGAGCAGCCGGGAGCATCCGAGAAGGCAGCGGGAGCGCAGATGGCTGCCCACCACCACCAGTGAGGACGGGCCTGGTCCGGGAGCCGGGCGCTGGAGGTGAGTAGGCCATGTTGCAGGCCTGCCGCAGCCGGGACATGCAACAAGTGGCGCACTCAGAAAAGGACAACCCACACTAGGAACCCTCCTCAGTATACAAATTTACATCTAATCAACCATCATAATAGGCATTACCGATATAAAACCTTTATTGCCTTATCCTTAATCATATGGCTTCATCTGGCAATGTCCAAGAATATTTCATTTTTTAAATTTTTGTTATATATTGCCAGTAAAATTACTTATCTTAACAATTCAGCTTTTGCTGTCATCCCGTGAACAATTTTGGATTTATTTTCTCAACACTGTAACACCATATGGATTGAATTTGGATACAGAATGATACTCAATTACCTGTTTTAATTTTCATTTTAAATACTACACATTGCATTGTGCTATATAACCCTCTTGAGTTAGGTTTACTTCCAGCTTTGAACTGGCACCAAAATGATACCAGATGCTCGCATTTGAAAGGTGAGTGATTGCTTTGTAAGTTCTGAGGCACGAGGATACTAACATAGCTCATTTTACATTTTTGTTTTATATTTTAGACTAAAGAATTCATGTATATGCAAAGAATTCACATATACGCAACATTGTCCTGATGGCCCCCTGATGCAGAAAACAATTTCAAAATGTGGACCGTAAAAATAGGATAACAGCAAAAGCTGAATTGTTAAGATATTTTACTTGCAATATATTAAAAAAATTTAGAAATAAAGAAAATATTCTTGGGCATTGCCAGATGAAGCTATATGATTAAGGATAAGGCAATGAAGTGTTTATACTGGTAGTGCCTTTTATGCTAGAACATAGAAGCATGACAGCAGAAAAAGACTGTATGGCCCATCTAGTCTGCTCATCTGTCCAATTAATTTAGCATTATAATTCTCATCACTTCCTTGGAGATCCCTGTATTAATCCCATGCTTTCTTGAATTCAGATCAACAGATGTAACTTTGTATACTGAGAAGGGTTCCTAATGTGGGTTGTTATTTCCTTCCCTTGCTTGACTTTGACACCACTGTATTGTTTTGGGCACTCAGAAAAAGACCATGGAGGAAGGGGTGACAAGAGGGAAAGCACTGGGGAAGGGACCAAATGAGTAAGAGGTCAGAAGGAAAGGCATTGGTGAAGTGGCCATGGGTAGCAGAGCTGGAAGAGAGGCCCTCGGGAAGGAGAGAGAACAGAATTGCGAGTACTCGGGAAGGGGTCACAGTGGGAGGGCAGGAGGGACAGAACCAGAGAAGGGGCTGCAGGGGGGAAATGCAGGAGAGAAAACACTAAGGAAGAAGCTGTGGGTGAAGGAAACCAGAGCAGTAGGGAAAGTACAGCTTGGAGAAGAGACGGCTGAGGGGGGATATGATAGAGGTGTTTAAAATCATGAGAGGTCTAGAACGGGTAGATGTGAATCGGTTATTTACTCTTTCGGATAGTAGAAAGACTAGGGGACACTCCATGAAGTTAGCATGGGGCACATTTAAAACTAATCGGAGAAAGTTCTTTTTTACTCAACGCACAATTAAACTGGAATTTGTTACCAGAGGATGTGGTTAGTGCAGTTAGTATAGCTGTGTTTAAAAAAGGATTGGATAAGTTCTTGGAGGAGAAGTCCATTACCTGCTATTAAGTTCACTTAGAGAATAGCCACTGCCATTAGCAATGGTTACATGGAATAGACTTAGTTTTTGGGTACTTGCCAGGTTCTTATGGCCTGGATTGGCCACTGTTGGAAACAGGATGCTGGGCTTGATGGACCCTTGGTCTGACCCAGTATGGCATTTTCTTATGTTCTTATGTTCTTATCAGAAACCATTCCTTACAGAATATTATGGAGGGAATTTTCAAAGGAAAATGTAAATATGACATATTATCGTAGCAATTTCCAACAGCCCATTTACCCATGTAAAGTGCACTTTTTGCAGGTAAATAACCTTTGAAAATTGCTTCGATAGTATGTTACATTTACATGTATATTTTCCTTTGAAAATTACCCTGTAAGTTTTATATATTACATATGGTTCTGGAGTGCATATTGTTATTAAATGAATCCTTTTTTGTATGGCATTTAACCGCATGTAAAGCATGTGCCACAAGATTTTTGGAGTTTGAAAAGGGTCCATCCTCCCCAAAAAGTTGGGAACATGTGTACTATATATCAACCAGCTCACCTTATCACATATTTACACTTTCATAAAAATCTGGTATATTGTTTATTTCTCAGTTCTTATAATACGCACATTAGATCTGGCCAGAGTGGTTTACAATTAATGCACAATAAAATACATTTGAAATAAAAAATACCAAAACATTAAAAACTCCCAAATCTTTTGGTAAGGCAAGACTTCCCTTTGTAAAAACCACATTGCCTCTCCCTCAGTAAACATGTCTAACTATGTGGTCAATTAATTCTGTTTTTAAGGATAGCTTCTACCATTGTGTCCGGCACTGGCATTAAGCTCACCGGTCTACAGTTCCCCAGATTACCCTTTGAGCCTTTTTTAAAAGCTGGCATCACAATGGCCATCCTTCAGTCTTCAGGTATGGTGATTGTTTTAAATCAGGGTTTCCCAAACTTTTCACCAATGTGACCCTGTTTTAGCACTTGAAACTTCACAGGACTCCAGATGACCAAAACAACAATCACTCTCCCTTACTGCATTCCAGTTGATCCTCTCTCTCAACTTCCACCCTCTCTAATCAGTCTTCTCTCTCAACCTCCACCCCCTCTAAAGGACATCCTCCCCTCCAGCGGACGCCCTCTCACCTTCTGCCCCTTTAGCTGATCCCTTCTTACATCTCCCAGATGCTCTCACCTACCCAGCGCATTGCTTCACTCTGATCCCCACTAGCCTTTTTCATATCCCTCTAGTTGATCCTCTCTTATTCCAAGCCCTCTGTCATGCCTCCCTCTCACCCTATTCCTCAACCTCCATTCCTATCTCACTCTCATCCTCCTTCCTCTCTCATACATCCCTCCATCTGATTACCTTTTACCCCAAGCTCCTCTTACATCCCCCAGTTGAGCTCCTCAAAATCAATCCCTCTCCAGTTGATCCAACCCTCAAACCTCTCCTGTATCTGCGCCCTTGCTTCAAACAACCCCTTCTCCAAGCATCCCTCTGGCCAAGGACAGTGACAACATTCTCCTTTGGGCCCATGGCCAAAAGTGGATGACAACTGGTGGGGAGAGACAGAAGTTGATAACAGAGGCAACATTTTTCTCTTGAGTAAGTTCAGTGTTAGGTGAGGAGAGAGGAACAGTGCAATCTCCAAGGGCCCCTGCACATACAGCTCACCCCTCCCCTCCCTTCATGACTGGTCCCAACAAGACAGTGATCTGCAAACAGCAACAGCTTTAGTAATGAAAAATCCAAACGGGCTTGTGAGCCAATGCAAGCTCACAGGCCCTGCAACAGCCCTAAACCCTCCTCATGAAGGGCTTACCATTACCACATAAATTCATACAAGGGCAGGGCCACTGCAGGGCCTATGAACTGGCTCACAGGTCCCATGCTAACTTATACTACTAATGCTGATGCCAGTTGAGGCACTTGGGACCTCAGATGAAGGTTTTGTGAATTCACAGTTTGGTAGCCCTTTTTTAAATGATAGCTTATAGAGCACGAGAAAAAGGTCTGCAATTTCTTAAGAACATAAGAACATGCCATACTGGGTCAGACCAAGGGTCCATCAAGCCCAGCATCCTGTTCCCAACAGTGGCCAATCCTGGCCATAAGAACCTGGCAAGTACCCAAAAACTAAGTCTATTCCGTGTTACTGTTGCTAGTAAAAGCAGTGGCTATTTTCTAAGTCAACTTAATTAATAGCAGGTAATGGACTTCTCCTCCAAGAACTTATCCAATCCTTTTTTAAACACAGCTATACTAACTGCACTAACCACATCCTCTGGCAACAAATTCCAGAGTTTAATTGTGCATTGAGTAAAAAAGAACTTTCTCCGATTAGTTTTAAATGTGCCACATGCTAACTTCATGGAGTGCCCCCTAGTCTTTCTATTATACGAAAGAGTAAATAACCGATTCACATCTACCCGTTCTAGACCTCTCATGATTTTAAACACCTCTATCATATCCCCCCTCAGCCGTCTCTTCTCCAAGCTGAAAAGTCCTAACCTCTTTAGTCTTTCCTCATAGGGGAGCTGTTCCATTCCCCTTATCATTTTGGTAGCCCTTCCCTGTACCTTCTCCATCGTAATTATATCTTTTTTGAGATGCGGCAACCAGAATTGTACACAGTATTCAAGGTGCGGTCTCACTATGGAGCGATACAGAGGCATTATGACATTTTCCATTTTATTCATCATTCCCTTTCTAATAATTCCCAACATTCCATTTGCTTTTTTGACTGCCGCAGCACACTGAACCGATGATTTCAATGTGTTATCCACTATGACGCCTAGATCTCTTTCTTGGGTTGTAGCACCTAATATGGAACCTAACATTGTGTAACTATAGCATGGGTTATTTTTCCCTATATACATCACCTTGCACTTATCCACATTAAATTTCATCTGCCACTTTGATGCCCAATTTTCCAGTCTCACAAGGTCTTCCTGCAATTTATCACAATCTGCTTGTGATTTAACTACTCTGAACAATTTTGTGTCATCTGCAAATTTGATTATCTCACTTGTCGTATTTCTTTCCAGATCATTTATAAATATATTGAAAAGTAAGGGTCCCAATACAGATCCCTGAGGCACTCCACTGCCCACTCTGGGATTAATACTATCCAGTCCCTCCTTGAAAAAGGAAAAAGTATGCACTTATCACACCAATGCCTCATTATTTAAAAGTTTCCTTCTTTGTGGTCAGTTTTCTACTGTTTGGGGTAGATTTTCAAACCCTGGTGCGCGTAAACACTGGGATTTACGCAAGTGGGCGGGCCTGATGTGCGCTGGGCCAATTTTCAAACGGCCCGGCCACATGCGAAAACCCCAGGAGGCGTGTAAGTCCCGGGGCAGGGCTAGAGGCGCCCAGCACCGTGGCCATTTGCCGTGGTGCCAGCACGCGCAACTTGCTCCTGCTCCTTGGCAGGAGCAAAAGGTAAAATAGAAAAGTTTGGGCGAGTTAGGATAGGGATAGGGGGAGGGCAGGATAGGGGAAGAGAGAAGGAGATTAGACTAGGGGAATGGGAAGTTCCCTTCCAGTCCGCTCCTTAATTGCACACTCATGTTATAAAATTGCGTCCATGTGTGCACGCCGGGTAGCGTGCGCACATGGACGCACACGCGTAAGTTTTGAAAATCTACCCTTTAATGTTTATTCAGACTTCACTAGCTTAAAATAGTATAACTATTCAAAAAGAAATTTCTTTCAAAAACTTAAAAATAGTATGAACACTAGACAGAAAAAGTAGATTGGTCAGGTTCTGATAGTTCTGTCTCCCAAATTATATTTCAAAAGTTAACACTCCTGCTTAAATCTTGACTGGCACACATATTCACAACAAATAAAATAAAATTACATACCTGTAATTAAGTATCTTTGGAAGAAGGTCTTACTACCGTGCATTTCAAAATCGAAGTGGTCTAAAAGTTGTCTGAAAAACTTCTCCTGGAAATCAAGTTCTTTGATTGTTTTATCTGTTTCTGTCTCCTCATATGCTGCTATTTCCTCATCTGCTGCTGTCTCCTCATCCACATCGTCATCCAATGTCAATGTCTCTTTATCTGTCATAAAATGAGACAGCACTAAGACCTGTATATCAGTAGCTGCTTTGATCCTGCAAAGAGTCAGCAAGTTTGCTATCACTCACAACAGTGCATCATCCAATCCACTATGGGTTTCTATATCAAAGTATATACCGTAATTCAGGATGCACAGCAGACTAGTGAGATGTCGCCATAACCATGATGAATAGAGCAGGGCATTTCCTAACTCAGAGATGTCTGGTGATGTGTCCACGTAACATTGGATGAAGAGTCTCTAGACCCAGAATGGGCTTTCAGACAAAAGTTAATTTTGTACTATGCATCCCAAACCATGGTTATTTTCTAAATTGTGTGACCTAACAATATTCATTAAAACCTATATAAGCTTGGTAATGCCTGTCAGACCCATGATGTTTTGGTGATGCAACGTCTCACCTGCATTGCAATGGTGATGCATTGCCAGACCCACTATGACTTGTTGAAACATGAATAAACCCAAGGAGGCCAATGTACTAAGGTGCACCAAAGTTCACAAACATGTTAACATATAATAAATCAGCAATAATGCATGTGATTATATTTACAAAATTCTGAATGGATTATTTACAGTCTTATATAACAAAAGAATATAAGAACATAAGATTTGCCATACTGGGTCAGACCAAGGGTCCATCAAGCCTAGTATCCTGTTTCCAACAATGGCCAATCCAAGTCAAAAGTACCTGGCAAGTACCCAAACATTAGATAGATCACAAGCTACTATTGCTTATTAATTACCGTCATAGCAGTTTATGGATTTATCCTTTAAGAACTTATCCAAAACTTTTCTAAACCCAGTTACACTAACTGCTGTAACCACATCCTTTGGCAATGAATTCTAAACATTAGATAGATCACAAGCTACTATTGCTTATTAATTACCATCATAGCAGTCTATGGATTTATCCTCTAGGAACTTATCCAAACCTTTTTTAAACCTAGTTACACTAACTGCTGTAACGACATCCTCCGGCAATGAATTCCAGAGCTTAACTATGTGCTGAGTGAAAAAGAATTTTCTTTGATTTGTTTTAAATGAGCTACTTGCTAACTTCATGGAGTGCCCCCTGGTCCATCTATTATATGAGAGAGTAAATAACTGATTTACATTAACTTGTTCATGATTCTGTAGACTTCTCTCATATCACCCCTCAGTCGTCTCTTCTCCAAACTGAACAGCCCTAATTTCTTTAGCCTTTCCTCATAGGGCAGCCAATCCATGCTCCTTATCATTTTGGCCTTAGTATACATTATTTAGCTATCAGTGCAAAATCTATGCAGCACAACATATGAATTATGCAATTCAGCTTATTCCATATGTTCGATTGCTAAATAACTTGTGTTAAAATGTGTGAATGTCAATGCAAAACTGTCATCACAAGAAACTATACCTAAGAGGGGAGTAGGTTAGATTTTTTCTTATAATGGGGAGGTTAATACAAGAAATTTAACAAGCAATATTTACTTCCAAACTAATTTGCATGCAATTACCAAGGGTAGTTATTGTGCATTAATTAACATGCAATAATGACACATTTTATCACAGCTTAGTACATTGCCTCAAGATCTGAAGATGCTTTCAGATTTGTGGTAGAATAAAATAACTTCTACAACCCCCTGGTAGCACAGTGAAAGGCTCCCAAATCCCTGATGTTATGGTAAAGAGTTTTCAAACCCTTACTAGATTATTTCAGGACCTAACATTTGATTTGGATGAGGATCAGGGTTTTTTCAGTGGCTGTGCCATTATGGAACAGCCTAGCCTTGCTCTTGGTATTAGATTGGAGTAAAATTATCTGCATTTTCACAAGGGGAAGACCTGGTTATTCCCTGCAAAGTATGGCATTAGCAGGTAAGCACTGGGACATGGCCCTGGGAAGTCTGGGGCATGGTCTTATGTGAGTTTTCGGGGAGGGTTTTAAGTATGAGGGGAGATCTGGGTTTCATGTCTGATATTTTCTTGGGTGCCCTAATGGATTCGAGGGGTGGGGGTGATTAGTGGTTGATGCTGCTGGTGTTTGCTGATTTAGCTGGCTTTGTTTGTAATTGTATTAAGAACATAAAAAGTTGCCATACTGGATCAGACCGAAGGTCCATTAAGCCCAGCATCCTGTTTCCAACAGTGGCCAAACCAGGCTACAAGTTCCTGGCAAATACCCAAACATTAAATAGATCCCATGCTACTAATACTGGTAATAAACAGTAGCTGTTCCCTAAGTCCAACATGATTAATAGCAGTTTATAGACTTTCCCACAAAGAACTTATCCAAACCTTTTTTTAAACCCAGCTACACTAACTGCCCTAACCTATATTTTCTGGCAACAAATTCCAGAGCTTATTTGAGCTTAATTTTCTATTTGTTGTAAATGTGCTACTTGCTAATTTCATGGAGCACCCCCTAGTCTTTCTATTATCTGAAAGAGTAAATAACCGATTCATATTTACCCATTCTAGTCCTTTCATGATTTTATAGACATCTATCATTTCCCCCCTCAGCCTTCTCTTTTCCAAGCTGAACAGCCCCAACCTATTTAGCTTTTCCTCATTGGGGAGCCATTCCATGCCCTTTATCATTTTGGTTACCCTTATCTGTACCTTCTCCAGTGCTACTATATCCTTTTTGAGGTGCGGCGGCCAGAATTGCACATAGTATTCAAGATGCAGTCTCACCATGGAGATTGAGATTTAACTACTCTGAATAATTTCATGTCATCTGCAAATTTGATCTCCTCATTCGCCATACCCCTTTCCATATCTTTTATAAATACATTAAACAGCACTGGTCCAAGTACAGATCCCTGAGCACTCCACTGTTTACCTTTTTCCACTGAGAAACCTAACCATTTAATCCTACTCTCTGTTTCCTGACTTTTAACCAGTTTGCAATCCACAAAAGGACATCATCTCCTATCCCATGACTTTTTAGTTTTCTTAGAAGCCTCTCATGAGGACCTTTGTCAAACATCTGCTGAAAATCCAAATACACTACATCTACCAGATCACTTTCATCTGCATGTTTGGTAACCCCTTCAAAAAAATGTTTCAGATTTGTAAGGCAAGACTTCCCTTAGGTAAATCCATGCTGGCTGCATCCCAATAAACCATGTCTATCTGTGATTTTCTTCTTTAGAATAGTTTCCTAGATTTTTTCTGGCAGTGAGATCCAGCTCACAGAGCTACAGTTTCCTGGATTACCCCGTAGCCTTTTTAAATATTGGGGTTACATTGGTCACCCTTCAGTCTTCAGCTACAACAGATTATTTTAATGATACATTACAAATTACTAGTAATAGGTCTGAAATTTCATTTTTCCTAGGATGCATACCATCCGGTCCAGGAGATTTGCTACTCTTCATTTTGTCAATCTGGCCTAATCCATCTTCCAGGTTCACTGTGATTTGGTTCACTTCATCCGAATTATCACACTTGAAAGCCATCTCCAAATGTTTTTCAAGGCTGATGATTCACTTGAACTGAACCAACACTGTTTTCAACTTTCCACTATTTAGCCATGAATTTCACCTTGGGTGGTCTAATACTGGCTGGGGCAGTGGTTAATAAATTTGTTTAAATAAATGATGATAGGTCTCCCGACCAATGGTCCTATGACAACTGGCTCCAAGTCACATGGTATGATGGAGGCAGGAAATACTGGCAAGCGCAGTCAAATATCTGGGAGTATGATGCTGGCAGCTAGACCAAAAGAAATAAGGAGGGAATAATAACTCCTGACATGAACAAGTTTGGTTGCCTGTGGCAGGAGTTGCCATCCCCTCCCTATGTCTGTTTAGTCTAGCTGCCAGCATCACACTCCCACATATTTGACTGCTCATGCCAGTATTTCTTGCCTCCATCATATCATGTGACTGGTATTAACAAGAACTGCTAGACCTGTGGGTTTTAAACAATAAGCTGTTAGACCCAGAAAGCTCCTGTGAGAGATATAATGGCAACCTGTCAAAACCATTTAGGGTTTGCACTGGGTTGCCAGATGGTAGCTGTGGTGGTTTTTGTAGGGGAGGGATTGAGGATGGGCTGCCAGATCCACTATTATAATGAAGGCCTGTTAGAACCCTGAAGGTTTTATCATGGATTGCCACTTGCACAGCCCATAGCCATTTTATGACGGTACATAGTAAAGGGTTGAGAAACCCAGAGGGATTTTTGAACCATGCCTCCAGGGCCGTTGAGCATAGTGATGGGATATCAGGTTGAGGGCTCTGCTATGCCATTTTAACAAAAGATACTCAGGTTCAGCATGCTTTGAGACTAGACCCTGGACTAGAGAGTTGATGATTTGACCATGAGCCACTAAGTGTGGCCCACCCCCAACCCCAAGCTATTAAGGTGTGTGAGTGCTGGGGGAGGAACCCCTCTTCTCCCCAACCCGAAGCTTGATAGTCATGGCACCCTGATCCTCAGTAGTGACCCAACTCCTCCATCTTCTTCAGGCCCAGGCTACCTGCCGGCCAGACAGTCTCCGCGCCGGGCGGGGTCCTCCTCTCCAGGAGGCAGCGGACGAGAAAGAGCAGCAGCAGTAGTAAGGATCTCGCCACTCTCATCCCTCTCGCCGCCCGGCCCAGGCTGAGCGGCTCCAGGTGTCCCTCCTTCCGTGACCGCCTCGCATTACTCCGCCGCGCCCCTCCTCCACTCTCAACCCGGCTCCGCCCCCTTCACCAGCGGCCGTTAAGAGTCGCCAGGCCTGGCTGAGGGACGATCACGCGCCCGGCATCTGTCGCAGAGAACTCGCGCATGCGCGAGCTCAAGGGCAGGCACTCGAGTGCCCTAGGATAATTAGTTGGGTGCTAGGCGCAAGGCATGCGGTGCTGCAGTTTGAGAGGAAAAGAGAAGGGTAATAGGTTTCAAGGCACTGATTATTATCATCGTCATTATTATTCGTCTAGAGGAGCTGCTGCTTATAAAGGGAAAAACATTTTGGTGTTTCCGTCAGAATTATTTTTAGAAGTATAGGATGCAGAAGTTCACACGAAAAAGAAAATAGCAATCCGAACCTTGTTTTCCAAATATTAATACTAATTTGAGGTTCTTTGTAACTCTAAATAAAAAAAAATGGGTTTTTATCTTTCCCAAAGTCTCAGTATATTGCAATGTGAATGCGTTTTATTAAAATCTCCTCTCTCCCACATAGATTCTTTCAAAATTAGGACCGTGTAGATAATTAACTTCAAAACACTTTTTTCCGTTATAAAGCAGCACCTATTTATTTTGACTGGCAAAATTTGGTTTCACTGATATGTTTTGGAAATAAAAAATATATATATTTTTTTTTTTAGCAAACATTAGGTGGTGCGGCTAGGGGTTCCCTTGCTAATGGGAAGAACAATTTTCAAAGCAGTTTACACCGGTAAATAATGATTTATGTTATGTGTGTTAATTGACTGTCTGAAAATTGCCCTCCTTCAACACATCTAAAAAGTAAGTGTGATGGTCCATAACGTGTTTAGTTTTAGTAGGATTTAGAGGAGGTGACCCCAGGGGCAAGACTAGATTTATAATGTGGGTGCTCATAGGCAGCAGGGAGAGGGAGCCAGGTCAACTCCAAGTCCCCCACTGTAGTCATCAGAAGTACCGGGGAATAAGAAGGTAAGAGATTCCAGACTGACCCTGTCGGTTTTCTCTCTTTTCTGGTTCTTCCCCTTACCTCCGACCCATGGTGCTCCACTCCAGCAGCAGCAGAAACTTAAAAAAAAGAAATTCAGAGCGGGGCTTCCAGTCAGCACTAAAGGACCTGTGGCATCCTCTCCTCCCATATTGGCTCCCTATTACTATGGAAACCCATGTGAGGGGCAGAGTTGCTACAGGGCCTCCAGTGCAGGATTGGGGAGGCTGGAGGCTCCAAACTGAATTTCCTTTTAAAGTTGAGTTGCTACTGTTGCTGGATTGGAGTGCTGCTGACTTTTGAAGGCAGACCTGGGGTAAGGCCTCTTAATTTCGCTCTTACCTCCGTTGGTCCGGGCCCGACCACGCGGCTCCCAGGCCGTCCTCCTGCCGCTCCGAACGCCGAGAAGGCCCGCCCCACACCAGCAGCCAGCCAACCACAAGGGGCCCTGAGGCTCCTTAAAGCCAGCTGCAGCTCCGGAGATCCCCCTCTTGTATTGGCAGCGATCTCCCTCCACGGCGGCGATCTCCCTCCAAGGCGGCGACCTGACCGAGCGAAGGCCTGTGCAATCGGCGCCACAGACCCACCGGGGTAAGGCCTCTTAATTTCGCTCTTACCTCCGTTGGGTCCGGGCCCGACCACGCGGCTCCCAGGCCGTCCTCCTGCCGCTCCGAACGCCGAGAAGGCCCGCCCCACACCAGCAGCCAGCCAACCACAAGGGGCCCTAAGGCTCCTTAAAGCCAGCTGCAACTCCGGCGCCGCACATCAAAGGAGTGCGACAAAGGGGCCCGCCCCTATGAGCGCCCCTTCGAGCAGCCCCGGCAGACAGCCCAGAAGGATTTCGTGACTGTGTCCAGGCGGTCTCTAATCTTATGCAGGCATCGCCAACGTGTTTCCCACGCACCTTTTTCCGGAAATGGCAGCAAAGTTCCCGGATGACCAGACCAAGCATTTCTAGACTAAACAGTAATATTGGTGAAGTATCTTAGACCAACCATTCTCGAATGTCATTTTGAATTTATGAAAGATATATCCTTGAATTGTCTCCCATCCCTTGCTGCTAAATATGTATGCTACCTAATCCTCTGAACCATTCCTGTCTTCCCTCTATCCACGATAGTTAGGTTAACACTTCAATTGCTCCTTCCTAAGACTTTTCATGCTAGTCTTGCTATTTATCACAACATTTGATTGTTTGTAAATTGCATCTAATTAGTTCCTTGTATTCTCCATTTATACCGGTATCCATACCTGTATTCATAACTGTGCTTTGCATCTTGTTGTTTCGCATTCATTCCTGTATTCGCCTAACCCTGCTACTTGCTTTTATCTGTAGTACAACAATGCCTCCTTTTCTCGGAGATTGCGCCTTAACATATCAAACAGGATTCCACCCATATGCTGCCCTTTCATCCACTCATCAAACCACACTCCACAAAACCCCTCACAACAACAGAAGACTTATCCCTATACACACCATCTCTCGCACTCAAGCTATCAGCCTCTCTCTCATTTCCATTATCCTTTTCAACGCACAATCCCTCCAAAAGAAAACCCATCTTCTACATGACATTCTCACTGATTCTAATCCAGAAATATGCGCTATCACTGAAACCTGGTTCAAACAACATGACACTCCCCTCATCAACCAATTACCCTTAGATATCTATGATGTTTTCTCAATCCCGAGGAAGAAGAAGAGAGGAGGCGGCATACTCCTGGCTGTAAAAAAAGGACCTCCAACTTCTATCCCAGAAATGTGATATCCCATATCAATACGAAATTGGCTTCTTCAAATCAAAATCACTCCAACTGTGCCTCATTTATACCCCCCCCCCCCCAGGTCTCCTAGAGAAAGATTCATCACCCCTTATTGAATTCTTTGCAAACGCACTATCACCTGACGTTCCCACGATTCTCCTAGGAGATTTTAATTTACACGTGGATACCTCGCCACAATCCCCCGCATGTGAAGCTTTCCTTTCTTCACTCGAAGCTATGGGTTTCCAACAGATAGTGAACTCTCCTACACACAAAGCTGGCCACACCCTTGATCTGATTTTTATCAACTCCCCCATCAGCCTAACCAATCCTCCATCATGTATGGCAGTACCCTGGTCTGATCACTCCCTGATCAAGACTAAACTTACACTTCCTGAAAGTTCCATTTCTGCGCCCCGTCAGCCCATATCTTTCAAATATCGCAAATCCTGCAACGTAGAAACCATCATACTAGCATGCTCAGACATAGACAAGCAAATTGACCTATCATCCCCAAATAACGCATTCTCCACCTGGGTTAACCTCACCCTTAGCATTGCCAATAAACATTGCCCCCTAATAACAAAAACTGTCAACCCGAACCGTAAAAATAGGAAACCCTGGTACACGCCTGTCCTCAGAAATCTTAAAATCCAACTCAGAGCTGCGGAAAGGTCATGGCGCAAACACCAATCCCCCGCAACCAAAACTCTATACTATCAACGTATGCACAAGTATAGAAATTCCATCCTACAATCTAAGCGTGAATACTACGCCAAAAAAATTAATGGTCTGCAATATAACCCCAAGGCCCTTTTCGCTATGGTTGCTGACCTGACTTCTCCCACACACACACACAACAACCAGCTAACTCCTCTAAAAATCGTTGCAACGAGTTAGCACAATTTTTTAAAAACAAGGTATCTTCCATCACGTCACAATTCTCGCACAACAACCTCAATAGCTGTCTTCCCACTATCAACTCTCCAGTCTCCCTCTCCTCTTTTGAATCCTCATCCTCACTAGAAGTAGAGAACATACTCAAGAAAATGAAACCCTCAACACATCCCTCTGAAACCATCCCTTCTAAACTCCTACTATCTATACACAAGGTGATCGCCAAACCTCTATCAAATATTCTCAACTGTTCTCTAGAGCATGGCATTGTCCCTAATTTTCTCAAACAAGCAGTAGTGAAACCGCTACTCAAAAAACCTAATCTTGACCCCGCCACCCTGTCTAATTACAGACCGGTTTCCAACCTACCCCTCCTAGCTAAAGTTCTTGAAAAACTAGTTAATTCACGCCTCTCCGATCACCTTGAACAAAATAACATCCTCCCTTCCACCCAATATGGTTTCAGGAAGCATTTAAGTACTGAAACATTGCTCCTCTCCCTACACGATACTCTTATCAGAGGAACCGACTCAGGATCCTCCTATCTGATCGCCATGCTTGACATCTCGGCTGCGTTTGACACAGTCAATCACGATATCCTCCTCAACATCCTCAGGAGTATTGGGATAACTGGCAATGCCCTCGCCTGGATTCAATCGTATCTCCAAAATCGCTTTTTTACTGTACTAGTGGACAACAATGAATCTGATCCCATCAGTCTCCCCCAAGGTGTGCCCCAAGGTTCTTCACTCTCCTCTACGCTATTTAATATATACATGATTCCCCTTACCACGCTTCTCACCAACCTGCACATCAAGCATTTTATTTATGCTGACTATGTACAACTCATCTTCCCTTTCTCTGACTCTATCCAAACTGCCTTACAAAACTGGGAATCCTGTCTTTCCTCCATCAACCAACTCCTAAATGACATGCACCTAGCTCTAAATCCCAACAAAACTGAACTATTAATTATATCTAATAGGCAACCGCTCCCAGACATCCCACTTGCTTACTCATCCACCAATTTCCCATCGCACACTCGCAATTTAGGTGTCATTATTGATAATCACCTTTCTTTTAAACCATTCATTAAATCCATCATAAAGGATTGCTATTTTAAGCTACAAACGATAAAGAAACTCAGACCCCTACTACACTTCACTGATTTCCGTACAGTACTCCAAGCTATTATTTTATCTAAAATTGATTATTGTAATGCACTCCTTCTTGGCATCCCCGCAACACACACTAAGCCATTACAACTCTTGCAAAATGCCGCCGCTCGGATACTGTCTAATACAAAGAAAAGAGACCACATCACTCCCACACTTATCGAACTACACTGGCTCCCTATACAGTCACGAATTATTTATAAAACACTATCCATCATACACAAGGGTCTGTTAAATTCCAACCTCAACTGGCTCAACCCCCCCGCTCCTCCCCCGCACCTCCAAGAGACCTACCCGCCCAGTCCTCCAAGGAACACTTCGTGCCCAATCTATCAAATCTTTCAAACTCACCTCTACTATAAACAGAGCCTTTCCCTTGCCGGCCCTACCATATGGAACTCCCTGCCCCATGATATTCGCATGGAGACATATACCCCCACTTTCAAAAAAAAACTGAAAACCTGGCTCTTTCAACAAGCCTACCCCATGTCATCCCCTATTACATAAAACTCTTCTGTAATTTATCCACAGATATATTATTATGAACGCCTTTATGTCCGTTGATTTTGTACTATGCACTTTTATGTATATAGTTATGGCTACAGTTCTATGCCATTGCATCTAATCGTTGATTTTTGTTATATGTAAGGGCTCCTCCCAAAAGTTTATTGTATTTTTCCTAGTTCACTAATTATCTGTTATATGTAAGGGCCACGCCCAAAAGTTTTTGTTTTTTGTGCACCGATGCGATGTGCGAACGGACATCGGTATAGAAGAGACGTTAAATAAATAAATAAATAAATAAAAATAAATAGAGGCTTGAGAACAATGGCATTGCTCCTGTGCTGATCAAACTTTGACACCAGAAGCAGTTGCCTGTGTGGCCTGTGCCTAAAACCAGGGCTGCCTACAGGTGAATTTAGGTTGGGAAAGGAAAATAAGGCACATAGATTTCATTTTCAACTCTATGTGCATTATGTGCCATGATAAAAGTACCCCCACAAAAAGCAGGTGCAAATGTCTGCAGGTACTTTGTGCCCAAGGCAAGTTTCAAAGTGAAAATGCATACATTCTTTCTTTCATTTTGAAGATTGGAACATAGGCCACAGGTTAAAAAGTACCCATGGACTTTGTCTCAGCATGAAAATTGCTCCCAAGGTAACCATGGTAAACTTTCTTCAAGTTTGTTTGCTTTAAGACTATATGGAATAGAGGTTTTCTTCCTATTCTGTGCAAGTTGAGTAATAATGATGCTGCAAAAGACTGATCACGCACATTTCCCTATG
Organism: Rhinatrema bivittatum; assembly: GCF_901001135.1. Lineage (NCBI taxonomy): Eukaryota > Metazoa > Chordata > Amphibia > Gymnophiona > Rhinatrematidae > Rhinatrema > Rhinatrema bivittatum. The sequence continues at coordinate 133,871,496 of NC_042622.1, read as the reverse complement.
TAAGTGTAACCCTACCCCGGTATGCCTGTCCTGCACAGGTGGAGCCATAAAAAATGTGTAAACTCTTTGGGCCTGGAATCTCTCCTGGCTAGCACTAGCATGGCTGTTTCACTTCCCCATGGCTAGGATCCTTGGGGCGGGGGAGTTTACTGCCCAAAAGTGTCAGAGATTCTTTTTACCTTCGTCTTTGTCCCTGGAAAGGGGCACTGTTTCCATGTGTGCTGAATGTGCCAATAACCACATAGAGTCACTTAGTATCCAAAATTAAACTTCTTGACTATTGCAAAAAGTAAGATGAAAATGGCACAATTTAAACTTAATCCTCAGCACCACAGGTTTTGTTTGTCAGTTAGTCTCTTTTCTCTATCTGTGCAGGATTTTCTTGCATCAGAAAAAGGGATCTTCTACCCTCCAGGGCTAGGAAAAAATAATTTCCCAGGTGGACAGGGTATCCCTTAGATGGGCAGGATACCTCTTCCAACTGGCAGTTTGCAGTTGCATCAATGGAGAATCTGCTGAAAGAAAGTGAGTTGCTAGAACTGAGGCAGCATAGATTCACCAGAGGAAGATCCTGTTTTTTGATTGTGACTAGACAATTTGAAAAAGGAAGAACACTTTATTTTATTTATTTATTTATTTAACAACTTTTAATATACCGACGTTCGTATGGCACATCACGCCGGTTTACAGGTAACTCAAATATAGGAGGAAATTACAATGAACAGGGAGCATGGGATGGGAGCAGGCCAGAAAGAGGAGAGGGGAAGGGGAGACAGGAGAAGAGAGGGAAAAGATAGGTAGCATGAGATAGAAAAGAGCAACCGTTAAAGTAGATGGAACTTATTTACAGAGGTATGTATTTACAATAGAACTATTTACCATATAGATTACATTAGTTTAAATAAAACATTCTTGTAAAATTGCAATACGATGGAATGAGAGGGCGGTGGGGGGATGCCTAGGGTAAGGGAAGGTAGAGGGAGATTAGGAGGGGGAGGGCTGGGTGGGTGCGTCTAGGTTTGGTTGGTTTCCGGATAGGCCTTTCTGAAAAGCCAGGTTTTGACACCTTTTTTGAAGGTGGCCAGGGAGGGTTCAAGGCGGAGAAAAGTGGGAAGGGAGTTCCAGAGTGTAGGGCCAGCTATAGTGAAGGCCCTTTCTCTCGTGGATGTGAGATGAGCAATTTTAAGGGAGGGAGTATGAAGGGTACCTGCGAGGGAGGATCTGGTTGGACGGGTGGATATGCGGAAGTGAGGCGAGTCCTTGAGCCAGGGGTTGGTTTTGTAGAGCAGATTGTGAAGGATGGTAAGGGTTTTATACTGAATACGGAAAGAGATAGGTAACCAGTGGAGGTCCTTAAGTATGGGGGTGATGTGGTCTCTTTTTCGGGTGTTAGTTAAGATTCTCGCCATGGCGTTCTGTAGGATTTGTAGGGGTTTGATGGTCGACTCTGGGAGGCCAAGGAGGAGGGAATTGCAGTAGTCCACTTTGGAGAGGATAGTGGTCTGCAGAACTAGTCGGAAAATCTTGTGTGTGGAGAAGGGGTTTTAAGCTTTTTCAGGATGTGGAGTTTGTAAAAGCCCCCCTTTAGAAGGGATTTAATATGGGCTTTGAAATCGAGGCGCTGGTCTAGTTCAATACCAAGGTCTCTCACAGACGGAGATGAGGTGGGGGGAGATGAAGTGTTATTGGGGGGTGAGAGTGAGGGTGAGAGTTCAGGTTGATTAGATATAATGAGTATCTCGGTTTTAGAAGCATTAAGGGCAAGGTGAAGGTTGGATAGTAGTGAGCTGATTGTTGTAAGATAGGAGTCCCAGAGTTGGAGGGTTTCTTTTAGCGTATTTTGGATGGGGATGAGGATTTGAACGTCGTCGGCATATAGGAAAAAGTTCAATCCTAGGTCGGAGAGCAGGTGGCACAGGGGCAGTATATAAATATTGAAAAGGGTAGAAGAGAGTGAGGATCCCTGAGGAACTCCTTGCGTGAGAGAAATGTGCGAAGATTCAGCTTTGTCAATTTTTACTATGTATTCTCTGTGGGAGAGGTATGAGGAGAACCATGATAATGCAGTGCCTGCGATACCTATTTCTGCTAGGAGGGAAAGTAGGATTTGATGATTGACTGTGTCGAAAGCAGCTGAGATATCAAGGATGGCAAGGAGATAGGATGTCCCTTGGCCCATGCCTATGAGGATGGTGTTGGTGATCGCTAGCAGAAGATTTTCAGTGTTACGCTCCTTACGGAATCCAAATTGGGATGGATGTAAGATGTGGTGGTCCTCGAGGACCACCACATCTTACATCCATATTTGTGAATTAACTACCTTCTCTAGTACTTTGGCAATGAGAGGCAGGTTGGAAATAGGACGATAGTTTGCTGGGTCAGTGGGGTTAAGGGAAGGTTTTTTGAGGAGGGGCTTGATGACTGCTATTTTGAGTGGGTCTGGGACTTTGCCAGATGACAGTGAGCAATTTATGATGTCGGCTAGGGATTTAGCTATAGAGGTGGGTATGGAGAGGAGGGTTTTTGTGGGGATGGTGTCTGCTATGTGAGAAGCTGGTTTTATCTTTTTTAGGATAGACTCTATCTCCAAGGTGGATATGAGGTCTAGGGATTTCAGTGTGGGGCCGTTATGATTAGGGAGCAGTGGGGAAGGGATGGGTTTGGGGAGGAAGCGCTTGATGATGTTTGCGATTTTGTCATGGAAATACTTTGCAAGCTCTTCACATTTTTTTATAGGGTTGCTTTCCTGGGATGTGGGATGGGAGGGCTTTGTGAGGTCAGCAACATAGGAAAAAAGGGCGCTTGAATTGAATTGATAGTCGTGGATTCTAGCTGAGTAGAAGTCACGTTTGGCTTTGAGAGTGGCTTGCCTGTATTCACTTGATGTGACTTTCTTTGGATTTCAGCAAAGCTTTCAATACAGTCCCATATAGGAGACTCGTGAATAAAATTAGTACTTTGGGAGTGGATTATAAACTGGTTGACTGACAGGAGACAATGGGTAATGATAAATGGAACCTACTCTGAAGAGAGAACAGTGTTAAGTGGAGTGCCACAGGGATCAGTTTGGGACTGGTTCTTTAAAATCTTTGTGAATGACATTGTGGAAGGGATAGAAGGTAGAGTTTGCCTGATTTTGTATGATACTAAGATCTGCAACAGAGTGGACATGACTGAAGGAGTAGAGAGAATGAAACATGATTTAAGAGAGCTTGAGGCATGGTTGAAAATTTGGCAGCTGGGATTCAGTGCCAAGAAGTGCAGAGTCAAGCATCTGGGGTGTGGTAATCCAAAAGAGCGATATGTGGTGATGGTGGGGAGGGAGGGAGGGGATGAAAGACTAATGTGCACGGTCTGGGTAAGCAACCTTGTCGTCTTAGTATCTGGCGATCTGAAGGCAGGGAAGCAATATGTTAAGGCAATAGCCAATGCCAGAAGAATGCTGGGCTGCATAGAGCAAGGAATAACCAATTAGAAAAAGGAAGTGATAATGCTCTTCTATTAGTCCTTGGTAAGGCCTCACCTGGAGTACTGTCAATTCTGGAGCCCGTAACTCAAAAAGGATAGAGACAGGGTGGAGGTAGTCCAGAGAAGTGTGTTCAGAATGGTGTGGGGTCTGTATCATAAGAATATGAGGAGAGGCTGAAGGATCTGAATATGTATACCCTGTAAGAGAGAACATAACATGCCATACTAGGTCAGACCAAGGGTCCATCAAGCCCAGCATCCTGTTTCCAGCAGTGACCAATCCAGGCCATAAGAACCAAGCAAGTACCCAAAAACTAAGTTTATTCCATGTTACCATTTCTAGTAATAGCAGTGGCTATTTTCTGAGTCAACTTAATTAATAGCAGGTAATGGACTTCTCCTCCAAGAACTTATCCAATCCTTTTTTAAACACAGCTATACTAACTGCACTAACCACATCCTCTGGCAACAAATTCCAGAGTTTAATTGTGCGTTGAGTAAAAAAGAACTTCCTCCGATTAGTTTTAAATGTGCCCCATGCTAACTTCATGGAGTGCCCCCTAGTCTTTCTATTATCCGAAAGAGTAAATAACCGATTCACATCTACCTGTTCTAGACCTCTCATGATTTTAAACACCTCTATCATATCCAGCCTCAGCCCTCTCTTCTCCAAGCTGAAAAGTCCTAACCTCTTTAGTCTTTCCTCATAGGGGAGCTGTTCCATTCCCCTTATCATTTTGGTAGCCCTTCTCTGTACCTTCTCCATCACAATTATATCTTTTTTGAGATGCGGCGACCAGAATTGTACACAGTATTCAAGGTGCAGTCTCACCATGGAACGATACAGAGGCATTATAATATTTTCTGTTTTATTCACCATTCCCTTTCTAACAATTCCCAACATTCTGTTTGCTTTTTTGACTGCCGCAGCACACTGAACCGACGATTTCAATGTGTTATCCACTATGACACCTAGATCTTCTTGGGTTGTAGCACCTAATATGGAACCTAACATTGTGTAACTATAGCATGGGTTATTTTTCCCTATATGCATCACCTTGCACTTATTCACATTAAATTTCATCTGCCATTTGGATGCCCAATTTTCCAGTCTCACAAGGTCTTCCTGCAATTTATTACAATCTGCTTGTGATTTAAGTACTCTGAACAATTTTGTATCATCTGCAAATTTGATTATCTCACTTGTCGTATTTCTTTCCAGATCATTTATAAATATATTGAAAAGTAAGGGTCCCAATACAGATCCCTGGCACTCCACTGCCCATTCCCTCCAACTGAGAAAATTGTCCATTTAATCCTACTCTCTGTTTCCTGTCTCTTAGCCAGTTTGCAGTCCACGAAAGCACATTGCCACCTATTCCATGACTTTTTACTTTTCCTAGAAGCCTCTCATGAGAAACTTTGTCAAACGCTTTCTGAAAATCCAAGTACATTACATCTACCGTTTCACCTTTATCCACATGTTTATTAACGCCTTCAAAAAAGTGAAGCAGATTTGTGAGGCAAGACTTGCCTTGGGTAAAGTCATGCTGACTTTGTTCCATTAAACCATGTCTTTCTATATGTTCTGTGAGTTTGATGTTTAGAACACTTTCCACTATTTTTCCTGGCTCTGAAGTCAGGCTAACCAGTCTGTAGTGTCCCGGATCGCCCCTGGATCCCTTTTTAAATATTGGGATTATATTAGCTATCCTCCAGTCTTCAGGTACAATGGATGATTTTAATGATATGTTACAAATTTTTACTAATAGGTCTGAAATTTCATTTTTTAGTTCCTTCAGAACTCTGGGGTGTATACCATTCAGTCCAGGTGATTTACTATTCTTCAGTTTGTCAATCAGGTCTACCACATCTTGTAGGTTCACAATGATTTGGTTCAGTCCATCTGAATCATTACCCATGAAAACCTTCTCCATTACGGGTACCTCCCCAACATCCTCTTCAGTAAGCACTGAAGCAAAGAAATCATTTAATCTTTCCACGATGGCCTTATCTTCTCTAAGTGCCCCTTTAACCCCTCGATCATCTAACGGTCCAACTGACTCCCTCACAAGCTTTCTGCTTCGGATATATTTTAAAACGTTTTTACTGTGTGTTTTTGCCTCTACGGCTAACTTCTTTTCAAATTCTCTCTTAGCCTGTCTTATCAATGTCTTACATTTAACTTGCCAATGTTTATGCTTTATCCTATTTTCTTCTGTTGGAGCCTTCTTCCAATTTTTGAATGAAGATCTTTTGGCTAAAATAGCTTCTTTCACCTCCCCTTTTAACTATGCCGGTAATCGTTTTGCCTTCTTTCCACCTTTCTTAATGTGTGAAATACATGTGGACTGTGCTTCTAGAATTGGTATTTTTTAACAATGACCACGCCTCTTGCACACTTTTTACTTTTGTAGCAGCTCCTTTAAGTTTTTTTCTAACAATTTTTCTCATTTTATCAAAGTTTCCCTTTTGAAAGTTTAGTACGAGAGCCTTGGATTTGCACACTGTTCCTCTTCCAGTCATTAATTCAAATTTGATCATATTATGATCACTGTTGCCAGGCGGCCCCACCACAGTTACCTCTCTCACCAAATCCTGTGCTCCACTGAGAATTAGATCTAAAATTGCTCCCTCTCTTGTAGGTGAAGGAGAGGTATAAGAACATAAGCAGTTGCCATACTGGGTTAGACAGAGGGTCCATCAAGCCCAGCATCCTGTTTCCAACAGGATACAAGTAACTGGTAAGTTCCCAAACATTAAATAGATCCCATGCTATTAATGGCAGTAAAGACAGTGGCTATTAGTCAAGTCAAATTGACTGATAGCAATATCTGGTAGTGACCTACAAGGGAATGATTAAACTCTTGATAAGGTGTGGGGAATTTCTGAATGTATTTTATTTTTAGTGTGAAAGTGTCACCTGCCTATAAATTAAAGGATGAGAGAGGGATGGGAGGGAGCAGGTCTGGTGCCAAGGATATTAGGTGCCCTTGGCAAACCTTCAGCCTTGCACCCGCCCCTCCTGCAGCTTGCGGCCTGCTGCGTATGGCCCACCAAGTCTTTACTCCTCTCAACCGTGAGTGGGATGGGATCCACTCGCAGCCCTATATGGCTGCTCTATGCCAACCCCAATGGCTGTTGCCCTAGGCGACCACCTAGTTCACCTATTGGGACGTGCCAGCCCTAGGAGGGAGATAAAGACAAATACACAAACTCCTGTTTTTTGCCTGCCTTCTGACTAGCTATTAAATCAGACACACAAACACACTAAAGAATATACTCCAATAGTTTTTACTTCTCCCCAAAACTTTTAAGTTTTTAAAATTTCCCCAAGCAAGTACTTACCAATCTTTACAGCCACCAGCAAGGTGATCCTCTCCCCTCAGTGCAGCAACATACAATATGACAGGGATGGCCAACTCCAGTCCTCAAGAGCCACAAACAGGTCTGGTTTTCAGGATATCCACAATGAATATTTGTATGCAAATCTATCTCATGCATATTCATTGTGGATATCCTGAAAGTCAGACCTGTTCATGTCTCTTGAGGACTGGAGTTGGCCACCTCTACAATTTGAAATTCCCATTTATATGCAAATGTAAAGAAGGAACACTAGAGGGCAGTATTACTAAACAGATCCTGGATCTTGTTTCTAATTTTATTTCCAGAAGAATACAAAAATGATCATTTGGTTGGCTACATAAGAAGGAAAGTGAACAATTGGCTTATTGTGCACCTGAAACCTGTTTGTGAATCTAAATTTGTGAGATCAAAGAGTCTAAAGTTCTCATAATTAAAAAAAAAAAGTCTTTGGAAAAAGCCTATGCTATGGCCTCAGGATCAATGCGAGGGTATCAGGCACCCTAGGCAAACTTTTTAAACTTGCACCCCACCCCCTTATACATCTATCAGCGGCCAGCTCTAGTACAGCATTCCCTTCTCTTGCTCCACTCAGCATCTACCTTTCACTCTCACCCCCTGCCAAGTCCTGCCTCCTTCTCCCTTTGCTCCTGTCCATGGTACCCAATAACCCTTCTCTCCTCCTGTCCAGCATCTCTCTTCTCTTCTTCTAACCCCCAGCATCGTCCTCTTTCCTTCACTTCCTGCTCATTATTCCAGTATCAACCCTCTCTTTTTGCCTGTTTTTTGTAGTGCCCAGCATACAGTCTCTCTCCACCCCTACCTACCCAGAATCCTCTCTTTCCACCCCACCCTCGCCTGCCCGGACCCCTCTCTCTCTACAACTCCCCTACCCTTCTAGCTTTCTCTCTGTTTCTATCCCTACATCAACCTAGCAATTCCCTTCTCTCTTGTGTTGCCTGCCTTGAAAGTGGGTAGGTGGAGATTTCTGAGGGTTTTGTCATTCTCTACCCCCCCAAAAAAAAAAAATGTAGTGCCCTAGGTGGCCAACTAGCTTATCTACCAGAACTTACCCTGAATGATCTAGTCAGAAGAGAGTAAGCAGGTAACTCCATGTCATCATCAACAGGCTAAGCCAGGCCTGGTTTTACTCCCATTGCATCTATGGACTTGAGAATCTAATATCTTAATAAAAGCAAATTTAATTCTTCCTAATGGAGAAAATCATTTATATTAAATCAATATTTTTCTCTCTTTATATACAGAGGAAATTAAAACGAATTAATCTACACAAGAAACGTAAATTAAAACCAGATAAAAGGTGGTAACTGTAAATCATAAAAGAAAAATAGTGTACAAGAATAAAGTTCTGTCTTCAACAATTATCCAACATCCAGGTGGTGGGGTAGCAGGGCACATGTTTAGTGCCCGCTAAAGAAAAGCAGGGCTGCATGTCAGTAGAAACAATGGGGCAAAATTAGGAGTGGTTCAGACTGTGTTATGTCATGGAGCCTTGCTCTTACTCAGTAGGAGTGTCCTGAAATGCTATACAGGTAGATTCCTAAGAAGCAGTTTGCTATGAGGGCTTGCCAATGTGAAAACAAACAAAAAAAAAAAAACAGGGAGTAACCCCTATTAACTAATCCGACCAGAACTGAATAGAGGTGACTGATCTAGGAGCAGCTTAGATGAAAACTATTCTAATCATAATGAAGAAATAAACAGGATTAAATGTGGCAGTTCCTCGCGCTTGGTATTAGTGTGGCCTCCCAAACTTTATGCACATTTAATCCAACATTTGTTACATACTCCCAGTAACTAATCCAGGTGTGAAGCTATTTTTATGGATGGGATTGATGATTCCGGAGTAATTTGGAAATGACTCACATCTCCTGCCAAATGTGATTACAAACTGCTTTGAGGCTGGAAAGCAAAAGACCCTTTCAAGCACTGTACAGCCCTGCGTGAAAACAGTATAATGATGAGGATGGACAGATACCCGGTGTACTAAGCGAATAGGAAGGGGAAACACTTCCGAAAAATACGGCTGAATTTGTAATTGGAGAAAGGGCTGGGATTTGACGGAAAATAGACGAAAACCTCTATACCACATACGACATGTCGCATACATGAAATAATAAAAGCTGTATATTCTTATACTTAAATGTGACAAATCTATGCAGTTGTGACGGTATTTCAAGGCCCCCGCGTCTCTTCGGAAAGAACGCACGATCGAGGCGGAGCAGGCTGGGGAAACCATTCCGCCTTTGCACCTTTCCCAAGCGCGCGCGCGCGCCCTTCTGAAGGATCGCCTCCGCGGGAGCCCGGCGCTCATTATTATTATTATTATTATTATCATTCAATCTCTCCTCCCCAGAAAGGAACGAGCAGTATGTGGTGTGTGTGAGAGAGGCAAGGACAGCCCTTCTCAGGAAGCAGGAGGGCTCGCTGGCACGCTCTCGGCGCCGAGATCGGACGTAAAAGAGACCGGGGGAGGGGGCACCGCAGCCCGGGACTAAATGTGCCAGGAAACGTGAGCTGTCTTCTGCCTGCCGGCGCGCTGAGCCCGAGCCGTCCGACGAGCTGCCGCCAGCGAGCACCCAGCGGGAGCAGCAGCAGCATCTCTCCGCAGCGAGAGCACGAGTAGGTGGGCTGCTTCTGATTTTTCTTGGGCTTCTTCAGTGCCAGGTTTTATTGTCATCTTCTAGTAACAATTAAACAGCCGATTACCGTTTTATGTTGTCAGCTCTGGAAAGGTTTAAGTTTTTTTTTTTGTTTTTTTTACCTGCACGAGGATCGGGCACGATGAGTGTGACCCGCTCCATGGTTTTTGTTTTACATGTTTAATGAAACCAGGCGCCCTTCATTCTGAAAAGAATTGATGCTGTAAACCTGGCAGTCAGGTCCACAAGGTTGCTTTCTCCCCTTGCTGTTTCTTTAAAGTTTTCTGGGGAGAAAGGGGTCCAGCTTTACACGAGGGAGCTGCTGCCTGCTTAATCGAGGGAATACGCATTTAGTCTTCAAAATGTTTTGTTCATTTTATTGATACTGTTCTTATAATTTCTTTTTTCCAAAGTGCTCATATACCTTATCTACGTTTATTATTCCCTTTCAGGGGGTGTCTTTGTGTAACAAACCTTATTTCTGAGAAATGGAAGCCTTAACAAAACTCTTAATGTGCCACATCTGTTACTGTTGATAAACTGTGCTATAAAACTTTTTTAGCAATCCCATTTATTGACTTCCATTCTATTTCTGATAAATTGGGACTCTGTGCTGTTCATTATAACTCCTTTGGAAGAAGAAGTCTATATTTTAGTTTATGCACTCCAGGTATATGCAGCTGCTAGTGGTTTAAAATCTATCCAGTTCTGAACTGCTCTTAGGATGCTAATATTTAATCTCTTATTCAAAATGCTGAAATTTGCTCAGTTTAATTTCCTTATATGATGCTGAAAATGACAAAGCTTTCTACTAACATGAAAGTGAATTATTATAAAGTCCTATAGAGCCCAGGCACTGATTCAATCTAGAGGCCCCGAGGCATAAACATTGTAGTTTACCCAAGCTGTGGTAGCCTTCATATTGCAGAATTTAATACCAGTGCAGAAAAGAAGAGAGCTGCAGTTTAAAGTTTTAAAGAAATCAAATGTGGCTCTAGAAGGCACTGCTGGCTTGCTCAAGTTAAAATGCCAGTGAATGAGCACCACTAGTATAATCCTTCATGTAAACAGAGAGATAGACTTAAGTGCCTAGACCAGGCAGATACAGGTAAGGTCAGCAGCTCATATGCTTTAAGGAGGCATCAGCTACATCAGCTACATGGTTCTGATGCTCGACTTTTTCTGAGCAGAAAGTGCTGGCAGTGCATCCTAAAAATGCCTGGTACATCAGTATACTGTAACAGGAGGAGGAGAGGCTGTCTCTCCTATAAGCTATCAATGACAAAAAAAAAACCCAGGATGAAATTTATAACCAGGGAATATTTTAAGATTCCCACTAAGAAGCAGCTTGAACCTCTTCAGTGTTTACTGTGAGCTTAGTCACAACTCTACAGCTGTTAATCTATAAAATCATGAATCAAAGTGAATTGTTCACACTCTAACTTGCTGAAAAAAAGCTTTTATAGGCAAATAAGGTATCAGAATGTCACATGACCTTTGATCTGGCCATACAATTGAAAAACCCTGCTCTTTATCTGCTGTAATAGAGATAAGGGCTGTGCTGCTTACATAATGAATATCTGATCACAGCTGAGCGACATCAGGGGTTTTGGCAGGTTACTTCCCTCAGTTTGAGCAGGAAGAATGTAATTGAGGCCTCTAGATTCTTGCATAGCCATCACAAAAATTGAATTAACTCTGCCTGTCCCATTTTGGGGAATGCATTCAGCCACCATTATTTACAGAGCAGCATTCAATATTTAGCATTTATAGGTTCAAATTTGATGTCAGCTTACCATTTACCCTAAACCAAGAGTTTCCAACTAGAAGCACTAACTTGTGGTAACTGCAGACTTCACATTACCACTGAAGTACTAGATTAGTGCTCCTTATCTGTGAAGCCTGTGAGTCTTGGTTTAGGTTTACTGTTGCTGAGTAGTTTTGTAGGATGTAGTTAGGATATTAATGGTCAGATGTGTTACCAGTATAATTTATTGGTGGTGTTTAGGGATCTTGGGAACTTGCCCTCAGACAATAAATCAATAAGTAGAATAACAGGTGTGTGTAACTTTATTCTAGATACTCATAAACACTCCATTCAAAATTAATTTTTGGAACCAATCTCTGGAATTTAGCCCCTAGGGAATTAAAGTGCTATAGAGATTACCTTGTTTTTGGGAAAGTTTTTCTAAAAGATGGCTTTATAGTTCATCTCTAATTGTCCCTAACTCCAGGTAATCATTTTCCCTCTAGTTGTTAGGTGCCTTTTGCAAAACGCTAGAGCTTCTGTAGTGGAATTGTCTGTCCATCCATATACAGTACATGTATGCATGGCCAGAGAAACACAAATATAGCAGGCAGGCAGGAGTGGGAGCTACGGGGGTGGCAGGGATCGTAGGCCCTGACCCCCATAGAAGAAGACTAGCTGTGATAACAGCCTCCAATAACCACATTTCCCTCTTTCTACACTGCCCAGAGGAGATAAACTTATTAAAGTCAGGGCCGATCCAAGGCCTGATGGTGGCAGTAGCAGCAACAGCATGGAATTATGACGACCCATGGGGCTGTTGGCATACGTTCCTCTTCTAGGTCCTGCCCTTTCCTGGCTTCCTTATGGGAGGTAGTCCCTAGGAGAGGAACATGCACTGACAGCCCCGGGCATGTTTACAATGTCATGCTACTGTTGCTGCTGCTTTTGCCACTACTGTGCTTTGGACTAGAACCTACTTTAGTAAACTTATATCTCCAAGGGAGGAGGGTTGGTGAGGGTTGCCCAAGGAAGGAGGAACTTGCCATTTTGTCACACTAAGTATGCACGTTAGAGCTTGTTAGTCTTGACCACCATGTTTCCAGGGTTGCCTAGTTTTAACTTTACAGAAGAAATGCCACACTGGGTCAGACCAAAGGTCCACTGAACCCAGCATTCTGTCTCTGACAGTGGCCAATCCAAGTCCCAAGCACCTGACAGGATCCCCCAAAATAGATCCAATACTTCTTGCTTGTAACCAGGGATAAACACTGCAGTGGCTTTCCCAAATCTGCATGGCTAACAATGGTTTATGGACTTTTCCTCCAGGAACTTGTCCAAACCCTTTTTAAACCCAGCTACACTACCTGCTTTTACCACATCCTCTGGTAACAAAGTCCACAATTTTATTTGTGCGGCAAGAGAAAAAATACTTGTTTTAATTGTGTCACTTAGCTTCATGGAGTGATCCTAGTCATAGAATTTATTCTTTGAAAGAGTAAATAACCATTCCCTATTTACCATTCCAGCCCACTCATGATTTTGTAGACCTCTATCATGGTTTCATTATAATGTAAATTATAAAAATACAGAAACATGATATCAGAGAGAGACCATTATGGCCTATATAATCTGCCCATCCATAGCAACTATTCAGGTTTATAATCCCTACTACACCCTCAGAGATCTTCTATGTTTATCCCTTGCTTTCTTGAATTCAGATTCTGTCCTTGTCTCTACCATTTTTTACATGTTGTGGTATATATTGTGAATGTTAATTTGTAATATGCCCTGTACAACAAAATTGTATTTATGTGAATTATAAGAACTTTTAAATAAAGAAATCTCCATGGGGAGGCCGTTCCATCCATCAATACCCTCTCTGTAAAGAAATATTTCCTTAGATTACTCCTGAGTCTATACTCTTATTCCCTTCTTCTAGAGCCTCTTTTCCTTTGTAAGAGGCCTGCTTCATCTGCATGGAAACCTTGGAGATATTTAAATGGCTCTATCATATCTCCTCTATCCTGCCTTTCCTCTAGGGCAGGGTTGTCCAACTCTGGTCTCTAATGAAGATACACGAGACAGATCTGCATACAATTGAGGCTGTGCATGCAAATTTATCTCATGCGTATTCATTAGAGTTACTCTGAAAATCAGATCAGTTTGCGGCCCTTGAGGACTAGAGTTGGACACCCATGCTCTAGGGTATACATGTTTAAGTCTTGAAGCCTGTCCCCATATTATTTAGAATGAAAAACGACCATTTTAGTAGCCACCCTCTGGACGGACTCCATTCAGTTTATATCCTTTTGAAGATGCAGTCTCTAAAACTGTATACAGTATTCCAAATGAGGTCTCACCAGTGTCTTATACTGGGACTATATTACCCCTTTTTTATGCTGACCATTCCTCTCCCTATGCACTCAAGCATCTTTCTGGCTTTGCTGTCACTTTATCCACTTATTTGATCACTTTAAGATCATCAGATATGATCAGCCCCAGATCCTGCTCTTCTTTCATATTTAGAAGAATTTCACCCCCTGTACTAGGAGTGGCCAACTCAGGTCCTCAAGAATCTGAAATAGGATTGGATTTCGGGATGTCCACAATAAATACGCATGAGACAGGTTTGCATACACTGTCTCCTTTGTATGCAAATATAATCTTATGCATATTCATTGTGGAAACCCTGAAAACCAGGCCAGTTTGTCTCATGAGGTCCTGGCCATACTGTAGCTCTTCATTAGGTTTTTGTTTCCTAAATGCATAACTTTGCATTTTTTAACATTAAATCATAGCTACCAAAGTCTAGACCAGTGGTTCTCAACAGGTGTGTCGTAGTCCCAGCAGAAGGCTGCTCTTTCCTCATCAGTCTGGACAGGAGTTGGCTGATTTCTCCTTTTTTGGATATGAGAGGAAGCTGCTCTTGCTTTCTTCCCCTCTTCCTGGCCCAGTGGGGAGATTATTCCCTTCTCTTTCACCCAGATCAGAGCAAGATATCACCAACTCCTGTTCATATGGGCCTGGCAGGACACCAACTTTATCTTCCTCTGCTTGGCCTGGCAGTGAGGCTGCTGATGCTGTCTTTACCCCAGGGGGTCTAGATGTGAAAGCAGGAGTATGAGGAAGAACCACTGCTGATTTCCGCTGCTGCTTCCTCCTCTTCTTCCTCTCCTCAATTCTTCTTGCTCTCATCTGCCATTTGGTAGAGCGGGAGGGAGACTCTTGATTGCACTGAAGGCTTATGCTGGCTGGGAGCCAGGAGGAGGGGGAAATGTGCTGGGCTGGAAAGCCTTGGGAGATAGGGAGTCAGGAGTCTGCTGGGTAAGAAGGGTGGAGGGAAGGAGGTTTGGGTTGCTGGGTAGGGAGATGTCGAGGAAAGAGGAGCTGGGCAGGGAGGGAGATGGAAGTGGAGGGAGAGATGGAGGTGTGGAGCCTGCTGGGTTGGGGGAGAGGGGAGGTCAGGGGATGCTGAGCAGGAAGGGGTGAGAAGGAGGTGGTCAGATGTATGCTGGTAGGGAAGGGCAGGGAGAGTTCAGCAGGGGAGAGAGGTGGCACAGGGAAGCATGTGAAGGGATGATTCAGTAGTTGGGAGAAGTGAGGGGTGATGAGGGCATGGAGGGGAGTGAGGGTACACGAATCATACTATGTCAGTTTTGGGAATGTGCATTTCTTCTCTCTTTGAACTTTGCTTAGTATAGGAGGAAATATATTTCTGTTTCTAGTTCTCCAGTTTTGCACTGCATGAAGAAGGTGGCCTTGGGGTTTCCACTCCAGGTTTTATTTCCACACTTGTAATCTGTGGTATTTTATTCTATATTTGGTGAAGGCAGGTCTGTCTGTGTTCTGTATGTGTTTTGACTGAAATGAGGTACTTTACAAATCCTTCCATGCTAGTATCGGCCTCACTTGTTGTATTTTCTCAATATGATATTACATTGGGGGTGACCTGCTGCCTTTTAATGGGTAGGGCTATTGCTGTTTCATTTCTTGGAGTTAGTGCTGCTTCAGTATGGTAGGTTTGATAAACATGTACAGAGTGAGGGGTTTGTTTGTTTGTTTTTTCCAGGTTTTGCATTATTTTACAATGCACCTGGTAGTGGAGGGAGTTTGTGATGCTGTTATTGAAATGAGACCAGAAACAGAAAACCTTTTTTTTGTATGGTGAGTTGTACAGGGAAATGTTTTAGTTCTGCTCTACATCTATTGTTTGGAAGCGGGTGGATGTAGAACATGCTTATATTTAGTCCTATGATGGTCATGTGTTCAGTGTGTCACGCATGTGAGCATCATCTCTCAGGTGTGTCCTGATAGAAAAAAGGTTGAGAACCACTGGTCTAGACTATTCCTCAAGCTTCAATAGGTTCCTTCTCATGTTTTCCATACCTTCCTGGCTATCTATTGTTGCAGATTTTGGTATCATCAGTTTCATAAAAGTATGCATTTGTTTATATTTGTACTGTGTGGTGTTTATGGCATTTTTTTGAATAAATGTACCATCTCAATTTTATTTATATCGTTTTATGCTGTCTAGAGTTCCCTAGAATTAGGTAAGTTATAAATATAATATAATAAATACCATAGTAACTCAAAAAGGGAAAATCTCTCCAAGGTCTTAATTCATATGGAAACAGAGACAACTGAGATGGTAGATCCCATGCAGCTCTTTTCACAATCGTGACTCTCCTGGATATTGGTAGATTTGTTTCTCCTTTCTTGTTTTCTCTCCTCAGGAATTATGTTTATTTCATTTTGATGTCACATTTGCTTCCTGTTATGACTGGCTGTTTCTTAGTTGCTGATTACTTTTATATTTTCCATGGGTGTAAATGTTATTCCCTACCTGTGTTTATAAATGTTTTGTCATGAACATGTCCTTAACTAGCTGAAGGTCAGTACATTTAGCAAAACTAGATATCTTGCAGCTGTGTTGATATTTTGGAATGCTGCTTTGCTTAGGTACTATAACAATTCATTATTTTATATATGTTTATGAAAACATATAAAATAATATTAAGAAACATTACAGCTGCACCCTTCTGACAGGAGCACATTAGTTATTTCATTAGCCATCAGCTTTCAACTATTTTTGTGATCAAGGATACAGGCCTTTCATATTGTCTCAGGGATTTTTTGCTAATCTTAGAATTTTTCTTGCAACAATTGGAAACTCAAAGTTGCTCTTACTCGCTGCAGAGGAGTCCAGGAATGTGCAAGGCTACAATTATCTAGTAGAGAGTTCAGGAGGGGGTTGTAGGAGGGCTCAAGGCTCCAGATGTACCAACTCTCTTTACCTCTAGCCCTGTCAAAAAAAAATACTATAGGATAGGGAATCAATAAATAAGGTGAATTTAAGCATAACATCAAAACAACCTAAATTCACTGGGGTAGATTTTCAGACCAGCGCGAACAGCCTACTTTTGTTTGCGCTCCAGGCGCAAACAAAAGTACGCTGGATTTTAGTAGATACGCGCGTAGTCGCTCATATCGGCTAAAATCCTGGATCGGCGCGCGCAAGGCTATCGATTTCGTATAGCCTGCGCGCGCCGAGCCGCGCAGCCTACCCCCGTTCCCTCCTAGGCCGCTCCGAAATCGGAGCGGCCTAGGAGGGAACGGGGGTAGGCTGCGAAATCGGAGCGGCCTAGAAGGGAACTTTCCTTTGCCCTCCCCTCACCTTCCCCTCCCTTCCCCTACCTAACCCACCCGCCCGGCCCTGTCTAAACCCCCATCCTACCTTTGTCGGGGGATTTACGCCTCCCGGGCCTCCTGCGCGCCGGCCGCGACCTGGGGGCGGGTACGGAGGGCGCGGCCACGCCCCCGGGCCGTAGCCACGCCCCCGTACCCCGCCCCCAAAACGCTGCCGACACGCCCCCGCAACGCCGCGCGCTCCGGCCCCGCCCCCCGACACGCCTCCCGACACGCCCACTCCGAAAACCCCGGGACTTACGCGAGTCCCGGGGTTCTGCGCGCCGGTGAGCCTATGTAAAATAGGCTAACCGGCGCGCAGGGCCCTGCTCGCGTAAATCCGCCCGGTTTTGGGCGGATTTACGCGAGCAGGGCTCTGAAAATCCGCCCCACTATGTTTATTGACTCCTCCTCCTCATATTTATATCTACAATGGTCTACTGATGCAGATTTTCTGTATTTATTTTGTTCAGTCATGTCTGCAGCTTATTCACTAAGGGGTTGATTGATCCCTGCCATTTTGGCTTCCTTTTGAGTTGCATCAGACTTTTTTTTTTTTTTTTTCCAGAAGAGCAAATGCTGTAACTTACTTCTGCTCTGCTCCTGAACTGTCCCAGGGAGGGTTATTCACCCAGACATTTACGTGACTTACTCATCTGCTGGAGGGCTCCATCATGCATATCTTTATTCCTGTTTAGGGCAGGATTAAATCTAAGTTGCCAAGGCCATCTTGGTGGCTCAGTTGATAAGTGCTGTGTGCATGGAAAGCCCTTGGTTTGATCCCTGAGTCAGGTCTTCCACTCCCTAGATCAGCCAGTGCAGGGGATGCTGCAGAGACACTATTTTAAGTGGGCGTACACAGAAAATGAACGACGGGCAGTTGTCTAAAAAAAGATCTTTAATGTTTGTTAGTTTTAGTAGAATTTTATTTTAGCACTATCTTATGAATAAATGTTATCCTGTTTTTATACTGCTTTTTATCTTTTTAACAGCTAAATTTTCTATTTATGTTCCTTTTAAATTTTAGCTGTTATTACTATTTATTGAATATTTTATTGTATTTCCTAAATGTATTTAAACTGTAAACCGTTATGAAGGCCACGGCTAATGTGACTGTATATAAAACAATAAAACTATATTCACAACCCTCAGGAAAGGAGGGAGTCATGGCTCTTGCCTAAGGAAGACACTAAGTGACCAGGTTTAGCTTCTGGCTCAGGATCCTTACTGCAGTGATTGGATCAAATGTGAGTTGAGAAGGGATATCAAATAAGAAGGGAGAGGAAATCCCCAGAGTGAGTTGTTAATGAAAGCTCATGGTACTAGATCCAAGTCCTAGTTCCAAATGAGTTGGAAGAACAAGAGGAAATTAGCAGCTGAAAAAAATATCCAAGCTTCCTTTCTGTTGTTTTTCTTTTTCCCCATGTATGGGAGGAAATTTTATCAATGTTGTTTGCTTGTCCTGCCATGGAAAATAATGGAAGGCATGCTGTGTTGCCTTCTGTCTTTGTACACGATGATATTCCATTCACCTGGAATATGAAAGATGTCAAGATAGATCCCTAAAGATATGATTTTGGCAGCTTTTTTTTTTTTTCGCTTTTATAGGGACAGTAACGCTTTCTGTGCCAGATATCATGGTACTCATCTCTGCTTTAAATAAAAAAAAAAAATAAATAAATTTTGGAATACTGTACTTGCTACATACCCAGGCTAAAACTCTCCTGAAACACATATCCCACCCTTTTTATTTATATCTCATCCTTACATTCTCTCACATACACACGTTATATTTACACTGTATACATGCTTCTGTGCACTTACCCATCATTCACGCTCATACCATACACCACTAAACCTAATGTACCCAAAATGAATGGGGCATTAAGGACTGCTCTGGTTTTGTTTTATAATCACTATTTTTTATTGTATACAATTTTTCTTTTATTCAGTTATGGTATATCATTTTATATTCTAATTAGGAGATTTTAGGATGTATTTTATGTCTACATAAGAACATAAGAAATTGCCATGCTGGGTCAGACCAAGGGTCCATCAAGCCCAGCATCCTGTTTCCAACAGTGGCCAAAACCAGGCCACAAGAATCTGGCAATTACCCAAACATTTGTTATAATATGCAGTTCTATATTGTGTGTAGGTAATTAGGATGAATTTCATGTTTTTAGTGATTATAGTTGTATTTTGGTCCATTTTGTATATGAGTACTGTTACATGTGTTATTTCTTGTATTACTTGTTGCTTGTTCTGTATCTTGCCTTGAGCCTATGATAAGATAGGTAGTTTATAAATGTAAGTGAATAAATAAATAGGACAGGAGACCAAATGTGTTTGTTTTATAAATTATTTAGGAATTGCTATCCAGATTATACTAAATCACTCAAAGCGATGTACATAATATATAAAAATACAACACACAAAACAAAATACAGATAGTACATACACAAACTTCCCACTTCTGATTTCCACCATAGGAATCTCATCAATAGGTACCTCTATCTCCAGTTGTCATCAACCATGTTTTCAGTTTCTTCCTAAATTTTAAACTAATCTCTCTCCTCCCGCAATTCTGATGGTAAAACAGTGCCGAAAAAGACACTGTTCCAAAGTCTTACATGATGAAAACTGTGAGCAGAGGGAAGCTGAGCTAGAGGTCGAACATTAGTTCTTAAATTTTAGTTTGAACTCTGCCATTTCAGTTGGTTCCTAAGTTGCTGTAGCCTTATCCCTCACGAGATTTTAAGACAATACCAAGCACTTTAATGTTCACTGTGACTTTATTGGCAACCATGCAGCTTGAATAAATATCCTTAAAAAAAAAATAAATCCCTTGTCTCGCCTATTCTCTGTCTTCTCTGTCCCTGTCACCTTCCAGTCTCTCTTCAATTCTGGTCATTCTACAGCGGTGTTTCTTCACCTTTTTTATGCCAGGGACTAGTTGGCTGCTATCTAAACAAACATAGACCAGATGGTTAATAGAAATGGGGGAGAGTCCTGAATAGGGGAGTGGGATAGTCCCCTCTGTGGCTAAACATCAGAGAGAGGGATTCCCCCATGGCTGAAGAAGGGAGAAAGGGCTGATTTTCCCCCCCCTCCTATGTCCAAAGAGTCTCCCTGTCTCAACCAACCCACACTGGTGCCATTGATGTCTGCAGCAGCCTTAGTGCTTGCAAAGCTGGCAACCTTTAGGTTTAAAAAAAAAAATACAAACAGCAAAACAGGGAATCAATAATTCTTTTGCCAAACTATCTGGTACCTCCCTTTTGAGGGTGATAACCACTGTTAGGTTATAACTCAAACTAAGAATAGGTGCTGTGATAATTTATGTGCAGCTATTAACTTTTTAATTAACTTTTTAAAAATTTTTTATGCAAATACAATCTCATTGAATAATCTTGCTAATTCCTTATTAGGTGAACATTCAAAACATACAACTCTCCCAATGTGAATCTGCTCAACTTTTTAAGAATGTTGAAACTCATAACACTTATCTTGTTCAATGCTGTAAGCTGTTACTTTTGTAATTTTAAAGCTTGCTTTTACGATAGTTGAGACTCACGCCCGTTCTTAACTCATGCCTGTCCGCTGGCAGGATTTTGAAGTGTAGCATCTGCATCAGGGGCCGGAGAGCTAGATAAGGAACATCAGAGACAGGCAAATTAAAAACCAAAAACTAGAGAAAAGGTAATATTATAGGTAACGTACTTGTTGCAATGTCTCTTCACCTTCTAACTGCCGCCTTTCCTGTCTGACAGCATTGATCATTACTGTTTTACCAATTAGATTGTGATTGGACAATAGCCATTTATTCTCAGAAGTGGTACCCACCTCCTAAATTAAATCACTACATCTCTTCCGGTTTAGGTTTAGCCACTATTATTTATTCTTTTTAAATTAAACCTTGGATTTCCCTCCCAGCAGGCCACTTTCCCCACTGGTTCAGTTCATGCTTCCTTACTAAATTTCAAGCACAATCTAAAAGGAGAGCATGAGCATTAATTCTGGGTGTCTGTAACGTGGGCACAATACAGCTAAGGCCAGACAGTCCCTTTGAGACTGGGACTGACAAGTATCACAGATCCTTGGCAACAAATCTGGGACATCTTTGTTTTTTCCCCTATATAAAAGGGAAAAGGCTTCCTTTCCTGTATAGCCAATCTTCCAGTATTCCTGGGAAAGAACTTGATTGAGGTGACACATAGAACTAGAGAGAAACTATTGTTTGCCCCTAACGCAGGATATGGGTTAGGATTTAGGAAGGAACATAAGATATGCCATATTGGGTCAGATCAAGGATCCATCAAGCCCAGTATCCTGTCTCCAACAGTGGCCAATCCATGTCACAAATACCTGACAAGTACCCAAACTTTAAATAGATCCCATGCTATGAATGCTGGCAACAAGCAGTGGCTATTTCCTATTCATTAATGATAGTTTATGGACTTCTCTTCCAGGAACTTATCAAAACCTTTTTTAAACCCAACTCTGCCTTAACCACATCCTCTGGCAATGAATTCTAGAGTTTAATTGTATGTTGAGTGAAAAATAATTTTCTCAGATTGGTTTTAAATGTGCTACTTGCTAACTTCATGGAGGAGGGGCAGACCATCCCTGACAAAAACTGTCAGTGAGGCTGCTTGGTTTGGTCAACCAGCTTATATAAAAACAGGCAGAGCAGCAAATAAGTGGGGGAGTTTTCAGTTAAGATTTGTGTAAGAACTTGGAGTGTGCTGTTTTTTTGTAGTTTTTTTTTTTCCCTTGTTCCAATTTTAGGCCCCACAGCCTGGTACTTGGGAGAAAGGAAAGAGGCAGATTCTAGTCTGGTATCCTGGAGACAAAGGAGACCCAGTACCCCTACTAGGAACCTGGCTTCCATCTCCTGGGAGTAAAGGAAATCTTAGTGCCTTGCCCTCCTGAGAGGCCTTCAAATAGAGGACCTGGACTGAGACTATTTTTTCACACCTGAATTTGGAAGATTAAATGAGAAGATTCATGTGATTGTGTTGAATATTTGGTTGCGGTAAAGATTTTTGTTTGGAGTACCCTATGTGAGTGTCCTGTGAGTCCTTTGCAGGGTACAGAGGCTGAGCGTGAAAATTCAGCATACAGTGGGCACGCCCAAGAGGGGGAGAGAGAGCAAGCGAGAATGAGACCTTTTATTTTCCTCTGCTACACCTTGAGCCCTGGAGGTTTATCCTCCCACTCCAGATTCAGAGAACCCATGCCCAGAGTGAAAACTGGTGCTTGTTGAACTGACCCTTTGTCTTGAGACTGAGTGGGAGGGGGGGAGGGGGCTACACAGAGAAAAAGGAGGGAATGGATGGCTGATGACCCCTGCCTCTCAGATGTATGGATCCTAGAGCAGATCATGAAAAAAGCTGGAAAGCTACAGAGATCTTGAACAGTTGCCCATAGGACGGGTACTTTTAAAACACAGTGTATAGCAGTAAAGTCTACAGGTACTTGTTACACGCAGAATGCACAGCTAACTTTCTATATGCAAGAAAATCCAAAAGTCTGCAAGTAAGTCCTATCTCCGCCCCACCCCAGAACGCCTACCAGGAATGCACGAAAAAGTATCAGCTTAATTGTGTTCTGCACGTACTTATACACACATACCCACTGGCGCTATTTCCAGAGCCACTTACACACACAAAACTGGGTATTATGTGCACAAGTGGCTTTAAAAATAACTCCCAGAAGGTCAAATCCAGCTACATTTATGTTAAGAATATTCCAAGATAAGAGAAGTTCTGAAGGAGTCGCTGGCAGTCAGAAACCACCAGGATAGGCTTCCTTGCGTTGGCCTTTTCTGACTGCAGGCAGGCTTGGCCACCAGTGGATGGGTACAAGACTTGGAACCCAGTTAACATTTCTGTCTAGACTGAGAGCGCTGACAGGAGAAGCCCTCGGAGACTTGCACCTGAAGTCAGTCCCTGCTCCAGAGGAATGTGCCTGGCCCTGGCAGCAGCTTCCCTGCCCCTGCATTCTGCAATGCTGTAGAGCAGTAGAGCATTAAAAAAAAAAAAAACCCCAAACACACTTTTCCTCCTTTTGTGCCCCATGGGGCAGAAGTGATGTGATGCAGGTGGAGTAGAGAAAAAGGTGGGTTTTTTGAGCACCCCACAGAGCAGAAATGATAAAAGGCCAGCAAAACAAGCAGTGAGGGTAATGTGTCTGGGTAAGAAAAAAGATGGCAGACAAGCAATGAACATCTAATTTCTCACCACTGTTCTGCGGACTGGTGGAAATTATGCTGCAGTTCATGGACTGGCGGTGGAGAAAAAAACAATGTTCTACAGATTCTGTTCTTCCATACCTTCTTGATAATTTATAATAATCAAGCTGTCATTTCTACCTTTTTTTTCATTCTGTTTGACCTTTCAGCATCATTTGATACTGTTGATCACCACATGCCTATACTGAGTTTGCAAGGAATTTGAGTTTCCATTTATACTGAATCTTTCTTTCATTTCCCACATACCCATTATACAATATTTGCTAAATCTCTCACTCACTCACTCTCTCACACTCTCACTCTCACATCTTGACAAGTGCAGTAGCCTGCTTGCTGGTCTTTCTAATTCCACTCTGACTCAGTCTTCCAGAATTTTGTTTGGTTTATCTGTCTCATAATTCCTGTGCTTCACCTCTCCTTCTGTTGCTTCAATGTCTCTATATAATACGTATCACCTTCCGATGCACCCATGCTCTACCTACTCCTAATCTGTCATCCAATATGTCTCATTCTGTCTTCATATAGTCTTCACTCCTCTAACATACTTGCACTGTCTGCTTCTCATGTTAAAGAAAAATGCTCGCTCTTCCGTGCTTGCTGCTTACCTTTTGAAATCCTGTCCCTGTGCATATTCAAAATTCCTCCTTTCTGTCCTGCTTAAAGTATAAACTTAAAATTCACTTCTTTTGCTTTTAACTCAGCCATCTTACTATTCGTTCATTGCCTGCTTTTTATACTGTTCTCTGCCATGTAGACTCAGATGGTTTGTATAGTGCATTGGATAAAGACATCTCATAAATATATTTTTTGCTAAAAATATTTAAAACATTTTTAAAATAGATTTCATTTTCTTTTTTTACTGCCACTCAATGTGGATGGTCCCTGTCCTCATTTCCTCGGAGGGAGGGAGGAACATATTGAAATGTGGCAGATAATTTGTTCTATGTTTATATAAAAACCCTCATATGCTCAACATTAGCCTATTTGCTGCTATTCAGACTTTCAAACAAATACTTTTCAAATTCTGGATAAACTATAACGTATTTTCCTAACCCTCCCAAATAGTAGTTAGCCATAATCTCCTTTATGGCCTCTAAATGGGTGGATTGACCCCTAAGCAGAGATAAAAATGATTTGCATAACAGAGAACAATATTCTTAATCTTTACTCTGCGTAATTAGGGGTGTGAAATTTAGATAGTGTTTGTTTGTTCTTTTTGGAAACTTGCCCAATAGTCCATTTGCTTGTATAGCTATTTAATTAGTTGATGAGCTATACGGTTTTTAGGTCCTCCTCTTGTCTTTACCTTTTTGTGGGATGTGTTTCAGGGATATACACTTTCTCCTGAGCATGTGCAAAGGGTGTTTCCTCTGTGGAGTCTACCCTAGAGGACTAATCAGGGTCTTTCTGCTCACCTGGTATATTTGACCTAGGAATTGAAGAAGTAAAGCAGAGCTTGCCAAACTGTGTGCCTGCAGTGTGAAGGTGTGTCGTCCGGTCCACATAGCAGGGCTGGCAGAAGCCTGTGACCAATCGATTAGAAAACGAAGATCAGACAGCAAAGGTAAAAAAAAGAATTACTTTTTAGTGATTGGCATATTTATTTAAGGTTTTTATATACCAGCATTCATGATACAATCACATCATGCTGGTTTACATTTAAACAGGAGTGCAATATAGACATTAAACTGGAACTATCGTGCAGGAGAGAGCAGTTACAAATAACAAGGACTGATGAACTGGGAGAAGAGTGAAATAAAGGAAAAGATTAGTAATGGCTAAAACTATTTACAAAGGGATGAGGTTAAGCTGCCTGTTTTATATATGTTGAAGGTGGAGGGCATTAATTTGAGTCTGGGAAAGCTTGCTTGAACAGCCAAGTCTTAAGTCTTTTTCTAAAGGTTGGGAGGCACGGCTCCTGTCTGAGATTGGGAGGGATGGAGTTCCATAACGGTGCACCAGCTGTAGAGAAGGCTCGATCTCTTAAGGTAACATGTCTGGTGGTGTTGGCGGGTGGTACTTGGCGAGATCTTCTGTATGCGTCTCTGGTGGGTCTTGAGGAGTTGTGTAACTGGAGAGGGATTTGTAGGTCAATTGTAGTGATTTGATGGATGGTTTTGTATATCATGGAGATGGATTTGTAGATGATTCTGAAGTGTATTGGTAACCAGTGAAGATCTTTTAGAATTGGAGAAATATGGTCTCTTTTCCTGGTGTTTGTTAGTAGACGGGCTGCTGCATTTTGTACCATCTGAAGCGGTTTGGTATAGGAGGAAGGGAGACCTAGTAAGATAGTTACAGTAATCTATCTTTGAGAAAATAATTGCTTGGAGGATTGTTCTGAAATCTTGAGCGTGGAAGAGACGCCTTATCCTTTTTAGCACTTGGAGTTTGTGGAAACAGTCTTTGGTAGTTCTATTGATGGAAGCCTTGAAGTTCAACCGATTATCAATTATCACTCCTAGGTCTCTCACTTGAGTGGTTGGTGGGTTGGATGGATGAGTAGCGTTGGAATTGCTATTCTCTGGAGAGATGAGTAGTAGTTTGGTCTTGGAGGAATTTAGTACTAGGTTTAGGCTGTTGAGGAGGCGTTTGATTTCCTGGTGGCAGGTTTCCCAATGGTCAAGCGTTTTTGAGTATGTGTCTTTAATGGGGATCAGGATCTGGATATCATCTGCGTAGAGAAAATGTTTTAGGTTGAGGTTGGTGAGGAGCTGGCAAAGTGATAGAAGGTAGATGTTAAAGAGCGTCAGAGACAATGAGGAGCCTTGTGGGACTTCTACGGTTGAGTCGTAGCGTGCTGATTCTTTGTTCTGGATTTTGACCTTGTAACCTCTGTTGCTGAGAAATGTTTTGAACCAGGTTAGAGCGGTGCCAGTAATTCCTATGGAAGTTAACTGGTTAATGAGAATGGAGTGGTTGACAGTGTCAAAAGCTGCCGAAAGGTCTAGTAGGATCAGTAAGAAAGATTGACCTTTGTCGAGACCCATGATGAGGTAGTCTGTCAGGGAGGTAAGGAGGGATTCTGTGCCTAAATTTTTGCGGAAACCGTATTGTGAAGCGAATAGGAGTTTATCTTCAATGTAGTCGGGTAGTTGAGAGTTCACTAGTTTTTCCATAATCTTAGCAATGAAGGGGAGGTTGGCTATTGGGCGGAAGTTGTTAGGGTCTTTGGGGTCAAGGTTTGGTTTTTTTAGGAGAGGTTTGATTGAGGCCAGTTTGAGGTCGTCTGGGAAGGAACCTTGGGAGAGAGAGCAGTTAATGATGTCTGCCAGTGTTTTGGAGATGGAGTCTGGAATTGTCAAAAGAAGTTTGGTGGGGATATGGTCCGCAGGATGAGAGGAGGGTTTCATTCTTCTTAAAACAACTTGTATCTCAGTAGAGGCGACGGGTTCGAAGGCTTCAAGGCAAATGTTTTTGATGGAAGGCTGCAGAGAAGACGGGAGGGTGGCGATGTTGGAGGGCAGTTGTGTTAGGAGGCTGATGATTTTGTTTTGGAAAAACAGTGCGAGTTCTTCGGCTTTGGATTGTGCTAGATTACTGGGAATTTCCGGGGGGTTGATCTGGGTGAGACTGGATACATAGGCAAATAAGGCTTTGGCGTCAAAGACCAGGTTATGGATCTTAGACGCATAAAAATCCGTTTTTGATTTTGAGGTGTAGGACTTGTACTGATGTAGTGTAAATTTGTAGGCGGAAAGAGTACTAGCGCATGGGGTTTTTCGCCATTTGGCTTCTTTCTGTCTTAAACTTTGTTTTAGCCTTCTGAGATCATTAGTGAACCAAGGTTGTCTTTTGGAGGCATTAGGGTGGGATTTTTTTTATTGTTAGAGGACAGAGCTTGTTAGCTATAGATTCTGTTATGTCGTTCCAGGAACGGAGAGCAGAGTCTGGATCGGAGAGGTCCATGAGGGGAAGGTGTGAAGCCAAGTGGATATTGAGGTCTTCAGAGGAGCAGGATCTTCTGTAAGGAAAGGAGGGTGAAGGTGCATGGGGGGCGCTGGTTTCTTTCAGCGAGAATAATGTTGAAATAAGGGTGTGGTCTGACCAAGGTACCTTCCTGCTCTTCAGGTGAGATGTAGTCATAATGCCTTTGTTGACGAAGATCAGGTCCAGTGTGTGACCAGCTTTGTGTGGGTTTGTTGCCTATCTATTTGAATCCCATTGCTGAAAGGGCTGTGAGAAGGGTTTCACAGCTGTTTGAAAGTGAGGGGTTATCTACGTGCAGGTTAAAATCTCCTAGGATTATTGCTGGAGCATCCAAGTTGAGGAACGTTGTGGTTATTTCAATGATAGGGGAAGCATCTGTTTCCAGGAGGTGCATATGTTATCTTTGGGAATGTGCATGAGTAGCACTTTCTCTATGCCGATCTTGCAATGTAAGAGATCGGCATGGAGGAAGTGGAAGCCCGCAAATATTTAATACTGCAGGGCCTGCACAGATGAGGCAGCAGAACAGGCTTCAGTGCCAGTAGCAGCAATCAGCACCTCCCCAAATATCCACATGGCAGCAGAGGAATGAGAGAGGCTCTGAGGTTGCTGGCAAAAGAAAGGGGGGGGGGGGTCTGCCTTCAGTGTGTGCAAGTGTATGAATAGGAGTCTGCCTGGGGGTGTATATGGGTGCCTGCCTGAGGCTATATCTGTGTATGAGAATGAATGGGTGTCTTCCTAGGGGGTGGGGAGGGAGCGGTGTGAGAATGAATGGGAGCTGCCTGGGGGTCAGTGTGGGTGTAACATTATGTAATCCACAAAAATTTATGTATATATTTAAGGAAACATACATAAAGTGTCAAAATACGTTTTGTTTGTTTAACCTTTAACCTCTGATTTGCTAGAAGACTGAATTACTGTGTCGTGAAATTGTTTGTCTAAAAAGTGTGTCACCAATATAAAGTTTGGAAAGCTCTGAAGTAAAGAGTAGTATGAGTGTTTCTACCCCAGAGGGGGCTGCACTTTGTGTCTTCTCCTTCCTGTGGTTAGTAACTTTGGGGTATAATTGCTATAAAACGTGCCATATGTTATATCAATATTTTTTAAACTCTTCGAAACACATAGAAACATGATTTATTTATTTATTTTTCTTCTATATACCGTCAATCTAGATGGTGTACAATAAATCATAAATAGATAAGATGTACAAAAAAAAGATAAGTACTCAGTAAAAATAAAAAACATAGAGAAAATACATTCAATCAATAATACAAATATGATAAGTAAAAACAAATAAAACAATCAGATTAGAAAGGGAAGAACAGGCTAGCAAGGGACTCATCAAACAAGACAATTAATTCTCTGCCAATATTTCATATGTGTTTCTAATGTTTTCAGCTTTTTAAAAAATATTTGTCCTTTTGTAACCTTAAATCATCTGGTAAAGAGTTCCATAATTTTGGACCCATGACTGAGAGCTCATTCTCTCACCTCAGACAAATGTGCCACTCTGATGGTATTGTCAAAAGTCCTTTATTTGCTGATCGAAGGTTCCTTTGAGGAGTAGGAAGATGTAACGATGCATTTAACCATTCAGTTTGTTTGTAATTTATGGATTTGAAAAGAATACACAGTGTTTTGTATTCAATTCTTTGCTTTATGGGTAACCAGTGCAAATCAATCCGAGTAAGAGTAATATGGTAAAAAGTTTTGCCTCCACATAAGTCTCGCAGGCAACCCAAGAAGTAGAGGAGTTACAATAATCAATAGTGGAAAAGACTAAAGATTGTAAAATAGTTCTAAAATCATTAAAATCTAGCAGAGGTTTAAGCCATTTTAAAATCTGCAATTTAAAATAAGTCCCTCGTTTTCCATTTTTATATCACTTTCTAATCTAAAATCAGAATCACTTAAAATTCCAAGATCGTGAACTTGACTGGAGGATTTGATCTGCATGAAATCAGTATTAAAACGGAAGGATTTACTTAATTGGGATTTTCTACTCAACATAAGATCATTATGGCCTATCTAGTCTGCCCATCCACACCAACTATACAATCCCTAACACTCCCTCAGAGATCCTCCTATGTTTATCCCATGTTTTCTTGAATTCAGATATTGACCTTGTCTCCACCCTCTCTGTAAAGAAATATATTTTCCTATATTACGTCTGTCTACCCCTTTTCACCCTCCTTCTAGAGCCTCCTTTCCTTTGAAAGAAACCCCGTGCATAGTGATCATTTGAGTAGACACCTTTATGGACCGTCTTCAATCTGTTTATATCCTTTTGAAGATGTGGTCTCCAGAACCGTACACAGTATTCCAAATGAGGTGTCAGTAGGAACTTGCTGTATGTAGGACTAATATCACCTCCTTTTTTTCTGCTGATCATTCCTTTCTCTAGGCACCCAAGCACTTTTCTGGCTTTTTCTGTCCCATTATCCACCTGTTTGGCTACCTCAAGATTATAACATACGACCAACCCCAGGTCCCACTCTTCTTTTGTGCTTAGAAGAATTTTATCTCCAATACCGTACCTCTCCCTTGGGTTTTTTGCATCCTAAATCTATAACACTGCATGTTTTAACATTACTTTATAGTTGCTAGATCCTTTCTCATGTTTTGCTGCAAATTTTGGTATCATCGGCAAAAGGACAAACCTTTCCCCGATTAATCCTTCTGCAATGTTGTCATGAAAATGTTGAAAAGAACGGTCCAAGAACCAATCCCTGCAGCACACGTCTAGTATGTGCCCTCCAGTGATGTCCTTTTATTACTACTTTGCCAATACCCAGTCACTTTAGGGCCTATATCAAGGGCACTCTATTTATGTCACCCTTACAGAACCAAGTCAGAGGCCTTACTGAAATCCAAGTGCACTATATCTAGCACTCCAACAAGATGCTGGTTAGACTGGTCTTTTATCTATGTTTCTATATTATAATATGTATAATATTTTCTCTGTGGTCCTCTTGGGATTTTTCAGAAAATACATATCCTTCACCTCCCCAGCTTTCGGACCATTCTCTTTTTGGGAGGGGTCTCAGGGGTATAAATTGCCACTGAGTACATGCAGTAGGCAGAGCTGCAGAGAGTTGGGAGATCATTCCAGGATCTCATGCTGCAGAGGGTTAGGAAATCCACGAAGCCTAAAGGTTTGGTGGCAGAAAATTTGGAGAGGAGAATTTGGGTAGGCTTCCAAGCTTAAGTAAACCTTTTTATTATTTGAACACCAACACTGAGCCGTTATTCAAGTGTACCCTATTGGATCTTCAGGTCCCCTCACGGAGAGTATTGAGCAAAGAGTGAGAGTGATGGTACTGCCTGGTTACCCCACCCATGTCACCTAGGACTCTGGAGATTTAGGCCTTCATTTTGCTGGAGAACCCTAGCCTCCGGTGCTGAAGTTTGGTATCTCAGAATGGAAAAGGTCTAGGAGAGTAAAGGCAGCCCCGGCACTTTGCTGTAGCATCTGTATTATGGACCTTCTGCCAGAGAGGGGGTTACAGTTACTATGCTAAATTTAAATTTTACTGCCACTGGTTTAACTTAGTAATATTGGACACAAGGAATAAAAATTCAAATGTATCTTGTCTTCATGGCTCTGTTGCTTTCTACTTTGTTTTTCCCCAGGTTACCTTTCTTTTTTTGCCTAAGTGTTTTGCTTTATTTTATACTCCCTTTTTTTTTTTTTTTTTTTTGTAATAAAAGGTTTGTTATCTTTGGTTAAGGCTATGCCTGCTTTTTTTAATCTCCTTCCCTGTGTTGATTCTTAAGCTGTTTGGTGCTCTAGGATGCCTGTATGGGGTCCTAGTATCAGCCCAGTTTCCTTGAAAAACTAAAGATCAAAGTAGCTAAGCAGGAAGTGAGCTTTCTCCCCCAAAAGCGTTAAATATTACCATCTCCTTGGAACTGAAAGAAAATTCTGAATCAAAATTAAGATCTTAGAGGTCGGTATTCAAAATAGGTTCAGTGGGACTTACGTGGCTAAGTTGCAGCCGCTGACTATGTGCCTATGTTCAGTGGCTGCTGCTTAGCTGCATAAGTCCTTTTATATGGCTAAAACATTAGCTGCATAACTTGTGAGCGTGTAGTGGGTGGATCAGGGTGGAGTGAGTTAGCTGCATAAGTCCTTTTATATGGCTAAAAAATTAGCTGCATAACTTGTGAGCGTGTAGTGGGTGGATCAGGGTGGAGTGAGTTAGCTGCATAAGTCCTTTTATATGGCTAAAAAATTAGCTGCATAACTTGTGAGCATGTAGTGGGTGGATCAGGGTGGAGTGAGTTAGCTGCATAAGTCCTTTTATATGGCTAAAAAATTAGCTGCATAACTTGTGAGCGTGTAGTGAGTGGATCAGGGTGGAGTGAGTTAGCTGTATAAGTTAAGCGGCTAATGATTGATATTGACTCCTAGCCGCATAAGTTATGTGGCGAAGTTAGACCTGCTCATTGGCAGGTTTAAATTTAGCCACATATAACTTTTATATGGCTTAGCTGTGCTGCTGAATATACTCCGTATGCAGAAAATGGTGGCAGTAAAATTATGGATTGGTAATCCAGGACACACTATACTCCTCCCAAGATTTGGGGCTAGCCTACAAGTTCTCTTATTAATAAATATTGCCCTCCCTGAAGTTTTAAACATTTTGTGTTAATTTGCTGCATCCATTCCCGGGGTAGAGATTCAGTATTGCTGGCGCGATATAACTTACAGTGCTGGCAGCTACTGCTCTTCTGTTACATACACAAGTACAGGCAGGATGGGCTCTTAAGTGTACCAGAGAAATAACATGAATCAAATATGTAGGAGGCAATCTTACTAAGTACTCTTTTAATCATTAGTGTATTAAGGAGAATTCATTAGTGCCAGGGCTTCATTATACACTGAGAGCCAGGAGTTTGACAGAGTGAGTTGTATACCATCCTTTTAAAATGCTCTGAAATATATATCCACTGTAAACTAAAATCAAAGTGTTTTCCTCGGCTGGTGAATCAATTTGCATAGTTTGCACAACAGTTACTGAAGTGGCAAAGTAATTGGATGTGTTATGGATGCTGCTAGTGGACAAAAAGGGCAACAGTTTTTTCCGATTACAGACACCTGTGTTTATTACTTTATTTTGTAGAGAATTTTGAAGTTTTATTTGAGGCAGAGCTGTTAGTTCCTTTGGGCTGGAAGAGGGAGAATGGATGGTGTGTAGGGAGGTCTCTTCTGTCTTTCTGCAGCAAAGATCTTCAACTCTGGTCTTTGAGGGCTGGACATGGATGATAAGAACATAAGAAATTGCCATGCTGGGTCAGACCAAGGGTCCATCAAGCCCAGCATCCTGTTTCCAACAGAGGCCAAACCAGACCACAAGAACCTGGCAAGCAAGTACCCAAACACCAAGAAGATCCCATGCTGCTGATGCAATTAATAGCAGTGGCTATTCCCTAAGTAAAATTGATAAATAGCCATTAATGGACTTCTCCTCCAAGAACTTATCCAATCCTTTTTTGAACCCAGCTACAGTAACTCCACTAACCACATCCTCTGGCAACAAATTCCAGAGCTTTATTGTGCGCAGAGTGAAAAAGAATTTTCTCTGATTAATCTTAAATGTGCTACTTGCTAACTTCATGGAATGCCCCCTAGTCCTTCTGTTATTCAAAAGTGTAAATAACTGATTCACATCTACTCGTTCAAGACCTCTCATGATCTTAAAGACCTCTATCACATCCCCCCCCCCCCCCCCCCCCCCCCCCCCCCCCCCCCCCCCCCCCTCAGCTATCTCTTCTCCAAGCTGAACAGCCCTAACCTCTTCAGCCTTTCCTCATAGGGGAGCTGTTCCATCCCCTTTATCATTTTGGTTGCCCTTCTCTGTACCTTAACCATCGCAATTATATCTTTTTTTTTGAGATGCGGCGATGAGAATTGTACACAGTATTCAAGGTGCGGTCTCACCATGGAGCGATACAGAGGCATTATGATATTTTCCGTTCTATTAACCATTCCCTTCCTAATAATTCCTAACATTCTATTTGCTTTTTTGACTGCTGCAGCACACTGAGCCGACGATTTTAAAGTATTATCCACTATGATGCCTAGATCTTTTTCTTGGGTGGTAGCTCCTAACATGGAACCTAACATGGTGTAACTACAGCAAGGGTTATTTTTCCCTATGTGCATCACCTTGCACTTGTCCACATTAAATTTCATCTGCCATTTGGATGCCCAATCTTCCAGTCTTGCAAGGTCCTCCTGTAATGTATCACAGTCTGCCTGTGATTTAACTACTCTGAATAATTTTGTATCATCCGCAAATTTGATAACCTCACTCATCGTATTCCTTTCCAGATCATATATATATATATATATATATATATATATATATATATATTGAAAAGCACCGGTCCCAATACAGATCCCTGAGGTACTCCACTGTTTACCCTTTTCCACTGAGAATATTGACCATTTAATCCTACTCTCTGTTTCCTGTCTTTTAACCAGTTTGTAATCCACGAAAGCCGTATGTGGCTAAATTTTAGCCGCATAATTCAGTTGGGGGTGTGCGGAAGGTGTTTCAGAAAGGGCCAGAGTTAGCTGAATACGTTTTTAACTGGTGAGGGTCTGCATGTGTGACCAAGGAAAAAGATTCTGCTAGCATGTAGGAATCTATAGCAGCTAGGGGTGTGCATTCGTTTTCGACGTATTGCGAATCTGCAACGTATATGCCATATTTGTTGTATTCGGGGGGGTTCCGAAATGTATGGTGAACCCCCACGAATACAACGGATCGCCAACGAATAGGCCCCCCACCCTCTTGACCCCCCCAAGACTTGCCAAAAGTACCTGGTGGTCCAGCTGCCGGTTATGAAGACTGCCGGTAAACTCAGCATATGTTTTCATAATCGTCCGTCTGCCAGTAATGAAAACGGCTGCCGATTAAACTCAGCTTCCATTTTTATTACTGGCAGACGGCCAGTTATGAAAACCGATGCCGAGTTTACCGGCATCAGTCTTCAATAACTTGGCGGTTTGCCAAGGTTTGTTTTTTTTTACTGAAGAAGTACAGAAAAGCAGGTTTTTTTTCCTGCTTTTCTGTACTTCTTTTATATGTGCTCAGCTATTAACACCTGGTCCAGGCAGGCGTTAATATCTCAGCGATAAATGTGCATCTGAGACACACATTTATTTTTTTGAATGTGGAGTGAATGAGTAATAGCCTGTGATATGCATGTAATTGTATGTGATGAGCGCTATTTCATTCGCTCCGCATTGGACAAGGGTTAAATAGGCGCTAATCCCCCTGTTGCATTAGGGGGTGAATTAGCGCCTATTTAACCCACGTCTGACAGCGGGTTAAATAGTGCGCTCATGTGAGTATTGTATCGGCCCCAAAGGGTTTAAGAGAGCCTATTTAAAACACACCTATTTAAAGAGGCCTTCTGTATGTCTTAGCATTCAGCTTCCATTTAAACGACTGCAGCATCAAAGGTCTTCACATAGCCTCCAGCCACCAGTGTGCTAAATAAACTCGTCCATTAAAATGATGGCACCTGCAAGGCCTTTTATATAAACTCCTGATTTTTATTGTAATTGATCCCTTTCCTATAGAGCCTCCTTTTTTTTACTACATGCCACTGAGATTTGTTATTAGCAGCATTTTTTCATGTTATTGTCTTTAACCTCTGGGCTGACAGGGATAATGTGAGTTCCAATCATGATCTAGAGAGAGAGTTGCTAAATATATATGTAATGCCCCCCCTGACCTCTTACCTCATGGGGCGTTCCTGGGTTCTCATCCTCACTCTTGGTGCCTGGTGCCTTCACCTGGGAGATGAAGATGTTAGTGGGTGGGATTTTCCTCCCTTCAGAAAACAAACGGGACTGTGAAAAAGGCTGGCATTTTGTACAAATATATAGAAGTTTATTAGACTATACAAGCATATACATTTCTACATGACTATGTACATTGCTAATAGGATGTTAAGCAGTGCACTTACATGCTGTGGGTAGTCTCGCTCTACACAACTATATACATTTCTACAAGGCAGCAAGAACATTTAATATTTGGCATTTTGGGGCTGTTGGTACCCACAGTATGCCACCCTATAGAATAGAGGGAACCCCGTGCATCCCCACTTACTCGAGCATTATTACTATCCTCCACCTTTTTCACCCAAGTGAACCAAGTGAGCAGTTCGTGGGCAGTGATGGCCTGGTCCATCTTCTGCTCCACTGAGAAGTCCATGCAAATGCTGTCCCCACCAATTGAGGATTTCCACCTCCCCGGATTGCCACTGGGGTCCATTTGCCTTTCAATTTTCCATAGCATGGGCTTACAATTCTACTAGGCTCATAGCCCTCTGCAGTCAGCAATTTTAGCTCAGGACCAGTCATGTACTATTACCCAGCCTCAATGAATCACCTTCTCTTAGCTGGGCTAAGAGCCAATCATGCCCACATCTCTCTATCTTGCCTGACCAGCCATCCCCCTTTGGAAACTTCATACCCAACGTGTCTGAATACCCTACTAGTCGGGGTGAAAATCTGTCTGCCTCCCAGTAGTGTCTTCCAGCACATTTCTATCACAAATCTCTTCCCCAGTCTTAATTCTGTAATTTTAGAAGTTTAAATCCTCTGGATTTTTGTTAGTGATATTTCCTACCAAATTACCCAGAGGTCCAGGGAACTGTGGCATGCAAATCTCCTACCTAAATGTCTGACTAATCCATTCATTGGTCAGTTAAGTATCCTCACAGAAGGACGTCTGGCAACCTTTTCAGTCTTCTGGGCTTGTGGCTCAGGTTACATAGTTATATTGTTCTGTTCTTTTCTCTCCTGTAGCTCACTCAAACTCAGGTGTGTGTGTGTGGGGGTTCATATAAGAGGATGTTTAACCAAAGCAGTTCTGTTTTGTCATTAGTTAACTTTTAATTATTACTAACCACCCTATTTTCAATTTCTTGCAGACTACTCAGTTTCGTAGGTTTAGACACTTTGGGTGGTATCTGTCTGTCTAGGAACAGTGCTGTCATGAATCTGGCTGCGAGGAGGTGCTGTTTGGAGGCCAGTGCATGTACTTCGCAAAGAAAGCATTAGTACACTCTTTGAAATCACAGGGCCATGAAATCAGATGGAGGGAGGCAAAGGGGATGCACGGGCTGAAAGATAGCAGATGCCTGAGCTTTACAGATTGGGCAAAATGGGGAAGAGTCTTTGGGTCGAGCCAGGAGGAAGGGGGTTCTCTGAATGTTCAATGGGTGACAGCTAGTACAATATGATAGATCCCAATTGATTGCTTTCATTTTTTTTTTTCATTTCTTAACAGCTAGGAATCCTCTGTGCTTATCCTGGGCTTTCTAATTATGTTACCATTGTTTTTGTCTTCACCATTTTCACTGGAAGGCCATTCTGGGCATCCATTGCCCTTTCGGTGAAGATTTATATTCTCTAATGTTAAACCTGAATCTGTACCATCTTGGATGCTTATACTGTGTATGTGCCTTGGATTCTTTGCTTCAGACATAACAGGAATTCAGTGGAAAGGGAAGCCATAAATTAAAGGAGAAAAATCAATCTATTGGATAAAAAGAGGATCATAATCGGACACCTTCTCTGTCTTTATGTAAACATTATGAAATATTGTGATCATTTAGAAAACAGTAAAACATACAAGAGGGCAATTTTGAAAACTATTTACCCTAGAAAATAACTATTTTACATGGGCAAAATGGCTTGTCTGAATATTGCCTTCACCTGTTCTGGGTGAAAGTGGGTGTAGATTTCCACAATGGGCATACTTTGAGTTGGGGATAGTTTGCAAGAGAGTAAAATAGCATGTGAACATGAAATTTCCAAAAAAAAAAAAAATATATATATATATATATATATATATATATATATATACACACACACACCCTCCCTTCCAATAGCAGGCGTGGAGTACGCAGACACTTTTAGTACTATACACTCCCTAATTTTCAAAGAGGAACTTCTCGGGTAGTATATCTTTTAAAATTAGCTGCAAGTATACAATGGTAAAAGTACTTATGTACTTTGCAAGTACATGTGCTATTTTGATAGTGATCCCTAAGTTATGGAATGAGCTGCCTCTGATTAGAAAGGAAAAAGATCTAATATGGTTTTGGCAAAAATTGAAAACCTGGCTGATGATGCCCAAGGGAATTGTAGATAGAGGCTAGTGGTTGGAAATGAAGAAAAGGGTGCATGGAGTAACCTGTGCAGACCTGAAGTTACTATCCTTAACAGAAGGTATGGGGGTAACCTGCCTGGATCTGCAGTTATTACTCTTAATAGAACATCTTTGCCCCTTCATGAGGGCATAGGGGTAACCTGCACAGAATGGCAGTGGCTATCCTTAACAGAAGGTTTGGGGGATAACCTGCACGAAGCAGCAGGTACTACCATAAGCAGTTTGCTGGGCAGATTGGATGGACCATTTGGTGTTTATCTGCCATCATTATTATGTAATGCTAATAGCTGAAGAAGACTGTTGGACTGTGCTATAAAGAGGGGGTAAAATTATATTGAATGTTTTATTTTTAACGTAGTGATTTTATTGTTGTTTTAGTTTGTTTTGGGTGTGCTGTTGATTATGTGTATTATTTATTTACTTTATGTACATTGTTTTGGGCAATTCTATTATAAAATCTGGAATGTGATTCATAAATTATAATATAAATATATAAATATAATTCATACATGGGACACTGAAAGGAACCTGTGCACCTTAATGTTTCCACTAATCACAGATATTACACAGCTTAAAGCAGCAAAACAGGTTTTTTTCTTTTAGATAATTAAGGGCCAAATGTAGTAACTATTTTTCCCATAGACACAAACAGGGTAATTTACAAAGCCTGTTTAAAAAAAAAACAAAAAAAAAAACATTCAGGGCTTTGTGTATGCAAAAGTATATGCATACCCTTCCGTTCACTGGTAAGAGGCACTCTGGGGGAACGGAGCTGGGGTAGAGTTGAGACTTATGCGCATACTGCTTGATTTTGAAAAGTATGCATGTAAATTAAACCGCTCAAGTTACGCCCGCTGAAGAAATGTAACTGTGTGACTTAGTCTGTGTGTGTGCAGGGCCAATTGCCCAAACATTTTCAAATCAAACTTATGTGCATATATTTGCTTTGAAAATTGGCTTACGTCTGCAGGCCTAATTTTTACTGCTGTTGTATGTTTTGCTGAGCCTTCTGTCTTTGGTCCATTGTATGCTGCCTGTTGCATCTTATTGCCTTCTCCTTAAATTGTTGTTTTTGTGTACTGCTTGTTTTTGTTATGATAGTGCAAATCACCCAGTCTGGAGCTCAGCTATCAGTGGTATTCAAGAGCC
This sequence comes from Rhinatrema bivittatum, assembly GCF_901001135.1. Lineage (NCBI taxonomy): Eukaryota > Metazoa > Chordata > Amphibia > Gymnophiona > Rhinatrematidae > Rhinatrema > Rhinatrema bivittatum. Next base: position 133,833,033 of record NC_042622.1, on the reverse strand, counting down.
TGTAAATAACTATGTGGACAAGTGACATGCAGACATTAGCCTTACCTGCATAGTTATAAAATCACCCTCCCTATGGACAGATACGGTGTTGCAATTAGTAATTTAAACAATGGAAATCATTGATCCTTCTGAAGTGGAGATTGTGTTCAATGGTCCTCTGACGTAGCCATTTCTACCCTTTATGAAACCAAGTTTATCAGGTTGCTGCTGTACTGATTGTTATCAGAAACTCCTGCATGTGACTGTAGCTTACTCAGGTAAAGAGATTTTAAAACCTCTGGTCTGGCCAAAATTTTAAACAAGTGTGCACCTTTTTTGCTCCATAATAAAAAATAAAAAAATCTTAGACCGTGACCACCAGATCGTCAGGTTTTTAGGATATCCATGAGCAATGTTTGCATGCAATGGAAGCATTTCATGCAAATTGCCTTATGCATATTCATTATGGATATCCTGAAAACCCATGGGGGATCCTTGAGGACTGGTTTGGGAACCACTGATCTAAGAAATAGAACAAATTGGAACAAATAAACCAAGAGGCTTAACAATAACACAAAGTGGAAGCTGAACAGTCAAGAAACAGGTTAAGTTGATACCTTGAAGAAAATAGCTAGCAGATTATTGCCTTTAAAGATTACTCTTGACTTTAGTCTGTTGGAATCAGACAGATAAGATTAAAAGCTTGGGCAGGGACGCCTCAAGGCAATCTGCTGCCTGAGGTGAGAGATGAGATGGTGCCCCGCCCCTTCCCTCTCCCTTTTCCACACACACTCATTCACTTCTCTCCCTCTTCCATACACACACACACACACACCTTCTCATTATATACATACACACCCCTTCACCCTTTCATGCACACACACCCACACCCACCCTGCTGTATGCCTACCCAAACCATTTCATACACGCTCACAAGCTGCATTGCTGTCGTCCCCCCCACCCCCCCAAAGCTAGCTGTCACACACACACACAAATTGTGCCTTTTCTTGTTCTTCAGCCACCGCTGGCTTGGGATCCAGTGGTGGCCTGCAGCCTCTTTTTTTTTTTTTTTTTTTTTTAATTTCTTCACTGCAGCCTCCTTTCTCTTTCTATGCCAGCCTGGGCTCTGGTGGTGGCAGCACGCAGCCTCTTTCTTGTTCGTTGGCAGCCACTGGCTCCAGCAGTGGCCTTTCCTTTTTTTGCCCGTGCTCTTCTTTTAATGTCTTGGCCGATCTGCCAGCGGGCTGCGGTCAACTTTCCTTTTCTTTGGCCACCATCGGCCTGTGGTCTCTCTCCTCTTTTTTTTTTTTTTGGCCGCTGGCGGCCCACAGTCTCTTCTCTTTTTCTCCATGCTGTTAGCACTGTAGGCTTTCCAGCCTGCGGAGTTTGCCTGAATGAAGGATGAGGTGACTGTGGCAGGAAGGTTTTGGGGGCAATTTTGTTGCCTCAAAATCTTGTTGTCTGAAGCGACTGCCTCATTATAGAACTGCCCCTGAGCATGAGATGCTATTTATTACTGTAGAGATGACTTATCTTTCCCAATAGGGATGTGCAGCCATTTTTTATTTATTTATTTATTTATTTTTTTGCAGTTTGGTTCTTTTTGTTTTGGTGCATTTTCCAGTCAAATTTTGTTTGATTTATTTTCCTTTAAATTTTTTGTAGTCATTCATTTAAGCATTATGCACACACAGGATGCCAAAATTATGCCCTGAAAAATTTTCGGAATGAGTCTAGTTTTGCTTTAGTTGCAACAAACAAAAAAGGAACTCTTTTGGATCAATTTTCATTTTCAAATTATCTAAATGCACATCTCTATTTGCCAATAGGCAGCAAATCTATAAAGATATATCAGTTATTAGTAAATCTCCAACCAGTCAGTATGTTTGAGCTGCACAATTTCCCCCATTCTCTGTTGTTCCCTGCTAGCCATTCTGATCTAAAATTTGTTTTGGATGCTTCCTTTATGCAGATGACATCCAAGAGTAGCTGCTTTTGACCACCTTAATCTCCCTGTCAGGTTTTAATGATTGACTAACCCCAAATTACTAAGTGGCTTTTTTTCAGTCAAACCTAAGGTTTACCCAGATAAATCGGAGGCAATGAAGTTTACCAGGAATACAAACTCATTGTGCCTTCAGTCAACTTTGATTTCTGGCACTTCAATTCCCTTAACAAATGCTGTTACCACTTTAGGATTCAAACTTGATCCAGCATTAAAATTTTCTGCCCATATCTTTCATACCATAGAATACTGATACTGTTTCTTAAGAATTATTTAGAGAATCAGGCCTTTATGGGTCAACAAGACCTTTAAACCACTTACCTATTCTTTTGTTCTTAGTTACCCACATTACAATAATTCTTGATTCCACAGTCTAACCTCTAATTTAACCCACAGACTGCTGCTAGTGCAGAACACAGTAATTAAGCTCATCTTTGTGTAAAAAAAAAAAAAAATGTTGACTCTTGTTCAATTTATTATTTCAGTTATTTGTTATTTTTGTCACTCTTTGTTAATATTCTTTGGACATCTTATTCACTTTGGCTATTTTATTTGTTTGCTTTTTATGTGTTAACTGGAGTTAGGAAAGGAATGGAAAATAAAAAGGCCAATGTCATAATGCCCCTGTATCGCTCCACGGTGAGGCTGCACTTTAAGAGTACTGTGTGCGGTTCTGGTTGCTGCATCTCAAGAAAGATATAGTTGCATTGGAAAAGGTATGGAGAAGGGCAACCAAAATGATAAAAGGGATTGGAACTGCTCCCCTATGAGGAAAGTTGTACCTGTTCAGCTTAGAAAAGAGATGGCTGAAGTGGGATATGATAGAGATTTATAACATCACGAGTGGATTAGATAGGTAGATGTAAACTGGTTATTTATAAATCTTCACTTTTTTGAAGGGGTTACTAAACATGTAGATATAGGTGAACCAGTGGATGGCATGTATTTGGATTTTCAGAAGGCATTTGACAAAGATCCTCATGAGAGGCTCCTAAGAAAAGTAAAAAGTCATGGGATAGGTGGCGATGTCCTTTCGTTGATTACAAACTGGTTAAAAGACAGGAAACGGAGAGTAGGATTAAATGGACAATTTTCTCAGTGGAAAAGGGTATACAGTGGAGTGCCTCAGGGATCTGTACTAGGACCCATGCTTTTCAATATATTTATAAATGATCGGGAAAGGAATACGATGAGTGAGGTAATCAAATTTATAGATACAAACTTATTCAGAATAGTTAAATTGCAGGAGGACCTTGTGAGACTGGAAAATTGGGCATCCAAATGGCAGATGAAAGTTAATGTGGATAAGTGCAAGGTGATGCATATAGGGAAAAATAACCCATGCTGTAGTTATACGATGTTAGGTTCCATATTAGGAACTACCACCCAGGAAAAAGATCTAGGCATCATAGTGGATAACACTTTGAAATTATTAGTTCAGTGTGTGGTGGCAGTCAAAAAAGCAAACAGAATGTTGGGAATTATTAGAAAGGGAATGGTGAATAAAACGGAGGATGTCATAATGTCTCTGTATCGCTCCATGGTGAGACCACACCTTGAGTACCGTGTACAATTCTGGTCGCCACATCTCAAGAAAGATATAGTTGCGATGGTTAAGGTACAGAGAAGGGGAACCAAAATGATAAAGGGGATGGAACTGCTCCCCTATGAGGAAAGACTAAAAGGGTTAGGGCTGTTCAGCTTGGAGAAGAGATGGCTGAGGGGGGATATGATAGAGGTCTTTAAGATCACGAGAGGTCTAGAACGAGTAAATGTGAATTGGTTATTTACTCTTTTGGATAATAGAAAGACTAGGGGGCACTCCATGAAGTTAGCATGTGACACATTTAAAACTAATCGGAGAAATTTAATTTTCACTCAATGCACAATTTAAACTCTGGAATTTGTTGCCGGGGATGTGGTTAGTGCAGTTAGTGTAGTTGGGTTTAAAAAAGGTTTGGACAAGTTCTTGGAGGAGAAGTCCATTACCTGCTATTAATCAAGTTGACTTAGAAAATAGCCACTGCTATTACTAGCAACAGTAGCATGGGATCTATTTAATGTTTGGGTACTTGCCAGGTTCTTGTAGCCTGGATTGGCCACTGTTGGAAACAGGATGCTGGGCTTGATGAATATTCCTTGTAAAAACGTTAGATCAAAAAACAAACTTCTATTACAAATTCCCTCACCTAGAACAATAAGGCTAACCACAACCAGAGAACGAGCATTCTCAATAGTAGGTCCCATTCTCTGGAATACATTACCTCCTGACTTAAGACTAACCGCAGACAAAAAAGCTTTTAAAAAAGCTCTCAAACACTACTTTTTCCCCAAGACCTCACCAGATTTATGCATGTCTTGATTATTTTCTTTCTCTTTTATGATCTTCCACCTTGTATCAATTTTCTTTTTTAAATTCATCTGTCTTCAAATGTATTTTATTTGTAATATTTTATTTTATTTCATATTTATGTTGTCTATTTTGTCTTAATCTTATATTTTAAACTATATTATACATGTTTTATTTGTAACCCACCCCAAACTTTGGAGGAAGCGGGAAATCAATAGTTTTAAATAAATAAAGTAAAGGACACAGCATCTAATAAGAGAGGCCTGGAAGCAGGTCTAAGTAATTCCTACCCAGGATAGAACTGCTCAGGTACATCCCACCTGTATGGACTGGTCAGCAGGATGAAAGGAAGGCAACATTTTATACTCGCCCACTAATTTCCTTTCTTTTAGTCCTTAGCAGACCAGTCAAAAGACCCACCATGAGAAGAAAATAGCAGTCCAAAAAAAGGGGTGAGTAGACTTTGTGGTGTATATAGAGATCTTTATCTCTCTGTATCTGTATCTGTAGACATACATATAGAATTTAGTGAAAAGAGAGCCTTTCACCCAGCAAAGAAATGCAGCCCAGGGAGAGGGGAGCAGATAGCATCCTCAGTCCCTGACCTTTGCGGTTTAATTACAAAAAATATTCTTGCTGTAATGTGTGTGCGTTTTTTTCTTCTTCTCTCTCTCTGTGGTTCCAGGGGAACCTTACACTCAGAAGACCCAGTGGCGGTACTGATTGCAAACTTGGAATTTGTATTCGGGTTCCAGGGATAGTATCCATAAAGGCAATGGTAGTAGGTTTTTTTTGTTATAATGGTAACTGGAGAACCAAAACTAACAATGGCTCCTGGTTGGTTTCTAGCTTTGGTATAGCATGCCAAGGAGCTGAGGCAGCAGTGGGTCTTTTATAGGGAGAGAAATCTGCTCTTGATTTTTTGCCTTTGCCTCCTCTGCTGGCTGGGGGTATGCATCCCACCTGTATGGACTGGCCTGCTAAGGACAAAAGGAAAGGAAATTTAATGGGTAAGTATACACTTCACCGTCTCCTCTTTCTTCCCAGACTTTGGAACCAGTTGGTATCCACTTCTTCTGCACTTGCTAGTTGGGCAATGAGTTCCCCCGGATTAGGAGAATCACATCTGAACAAACAGCTCCTCCTTTATTCCAAGTGGGGAGAAAAGGTGGAGGGAATCTCTCCCAGAACATAAGTAATGCCATATCAAGCCCAATATCCTGTTTCTGACATTGGCCAATCCAGCTCACAAGCATCTGGTAGGATCCCAAAGAATATGTCCAATTCTTGTTCATAACCAGGATGAACAGTGTCTTCCCCAAATCTACATGGCTAATAGTAGTTTATGGACTTTTCATCCAAGAACTCGTCCAACCCTTTTTAAACCCAGCTACGCTAACTGCTTTCACCACTTCCTCTAGCAACAATTTCCAAAGTTTAATTGTATGCGGAATGAAAAAATACTTCTTCTGCTTTGTTTTAAAGTGCTACCTATTAGCTTCATGGAGTGTACCCTAGTCTAATACTATTGGAAAGGGAACCATTCCCTGTTTACCCATTATACTCAACTCATGATTTTATAGACATCTCTTATCTCATCTCAGCCATCTCTTCTCCAGGCTGAAGTTCCCTAACCTGTTTAGTCTTTCCTTATAGGGGAGCTGTTCCATCCTTTTTATCATTTTGGTCATCCTACTCGGCACCTCTTCAAGTTCTGGTCACCTCATCTCAATAAAGATATAACAGAAGTACACATAGTACTCAAGGTTCGGTTGCATCATGAAGCAATTCAGGGGCATTATCTTCTATTTTATTTTCCTTTCCTTTCAATACCTAACACTCTATTTGCATTTTTGACCACCACTACACACTGAGCCTAGGATTTCAAAATATTGTCCACCGTGACTCCAAGATCTTTTTCCTGGGGGTGATGCCTAATACAAAACACAGTAACATGTACCTATAGTTTTGCATTATTCTTCCCTATATGCATCACTTTGCACTCGTCCACATTAAATTTCATCTGCCATTTAGATGCCTAATCCTCTAGTTTAGTTTTGTAATGTCTTCTTGCAATTCCTCATATTCAGTTTGTGATTTAACTACTTTGAATAGTTTTGTATCTGCAGATTTGATAATCTTGCTTATCACTCCCTCTTCCAGCTCATTTATAAAGTATTCAAAAGCATTAGATCCCTGGAGCACTCCACTATTTACCTTTCTCCATTGTGAGAAATGATCATTCAGTCCTAATCTGTTTCCTATCTTTTAAACAGTTATTAATCCACAATAGGACATTTCCTGGCGTGTAGCCAGATGGACTCAGTACGAATGGGATAGTATCCGCGTTCGTACTGAGTCCATCTGTCTACACTAAGGAAAAGGGGATTACCAGGTAAGTAATCCAAACATTGCCTCCTATCCCATGACTCTTTAATTTCCTGATGAGCCTCTCATGAAGGACTTTGTCAAATGCCTTTTGAAAATCCAGATATACTATATCAATTGACTCACTTTTGTCCACATGTTTATTAACCCCCTTCAATAAAATTCAACAGATTGGTAAAACAAGACTTCCCTTTGCTAAATCCATATTGGCTCTGCCCCATTAATCTATATCTAACCAGATGGCCAGTAATTTTGTTCTTCAGAATAGCTTCTACCATTTTGCCTGGTAGAAACTTTCTCTGAAAAGTTACTGAGAAATCACTTAGTAAAACTATTACTCATTGGGTGTGAGATTAAGATTAAAAACCTTGCTTCTTCTAGGGCTCTTACTTTTATAAATTAACAGGAACTGAACAGAAAAGCTCCTTCCTTCACAAAAGCAAACTCAAAATCCACACAGACCATTAGAGGTCACCTGCTTTTATACCAGGAGGATCATCCAATGGCAGCAGCCTCACATGGGGATGCTGTAGTAGATATGGTGCATTCCTCTTCTCCTCTAAGTGCATGGCTCAACTACAAGGCCACACCTTCATAAGGATCCCAGTGACTCCTACATTCATAATAGTGTAAAAATCAGTGAAATAGAATTTATTGAAAATTAAATCAAGCTGTCTGATACTGAAATTGAAACCCTACAAGACTTTAACCCAAGACTATTTATTGGCTTCTTTGACACTTTGTCTAATATCTCCGGGTCTTGAGCTTTTAATTGATATCTTGCTTAAGGAAATCTCTTTATCCATCTAGGAGTTGGGAAACAGGCAGGCAGCAAGAATTGCTCTCATTATGTAGGATATATTGTCATTGTTGAAATTGCATCCTTATTTAATTTAACTTCACAGTGCTGATTCTCTTCAATTTGCTTTCGTAAACCACATGATTTAATTTATTCCCACCTGTTTCCTCTCTCTCTTCTCCAACTGTAATAGTCACATTCTGTGTTTGTGTGTATCCTTGTGTATACATATGTAAGGGGTACTTCATTCCCTTGTTTGTTTTTCCTTTCTCGATTTCTAGGGAGAGTTTGAGAGCACTTTTTGAACCAACCCTAAGATTTTTCCTGCCCATGGTGCTAGGATTGGGGAGCTCAGCAATATTAAACTCCAGGCTGAACATGTACAATATGTGGTTTGTCTTGAGTTTTTAAGGGTGAATAGTAGAGTATTTGGTGGTTCCCCAAATTCAGGCCTCGGAGCCTGTTCCAGTGGGGTAGGACTTTGCCCTGCTACCCAGTTGCCTTCACTGACCTGGAAGAGGGACTGTCAAGTTGTGAGAGGAGAAATAAAGAGTCTCTTGCCTTTTAAGAGAGTTGGTTTTGTTTTAGACTTATTACTCCCTGCCTGAGGGGAACAGGATAGGGAGCTACTTTGCCCTGCACTTAGTTAAAGTGGGGGCTGTAGTTGCCAAGAAATAAGGACTGTTTTGGATACATTTTTCTTTATTCTTGGATGGGAGAGAGACTTTTTACCACCACCTTCCTACCCACATTTTGGAGAAGAGATTTTTTTTTTTTTCATTCTTTCTTGTCACCAGGAAAGGACATTGACTCAAAATCAGAAAGGAAGAGAAAAAAAAACGAAGGTACTTGGCGTTTCTGTTCAGTTCATCTATATCAAATATTCTTATGTTTGTAATTTGTGATTTTCCTGTTTTTGCTTTGGATCAAGTTTTTTATGAGTTACAGTAAACTTTTGATTTGAACACCATTTCGTGTTTGGCCTGCTCTTTCTGGTTTGGAGAACCAACCTACTGAGATCTGCTGGAGTGAGAGAGGTTGAGTGTAGCTGGAGAGACTATTGATCCCCACCCATTGTGTACCTAGGCCCCTGGAGGCTTATCCTCCTCCTGGCCAGAAGAACCCCAGCACCTGAGTGGCTAACCGTGTGGTCAATGGGGGTATAGGACAATGAGAGAGGCCCTGGGCCGTTTCGTTCTGGCATTAAACCAAAGAGGGGGTTACACATATAAATAGCTGCACCCTTCATCTCTGCATTATGACAAAACGTAGAATATTAGCATGAATCAGAAGAAACCTAATGTCCTAGGGTTATTCATTAAATGGGTTTTACTTCCATTAAATCAATCCTGAAATGTCCCTGCTTCTCTCCTTTCAGCTGGGGGTTGAGGAGAAAGCTGAGGGTCAGGGCCCTGATGGTTGTGAGATCTCTAGTTTTGGCATGTGCTAGCAAAATGTACTGATTGCTCATTTCCTCTTTTGACCATTAGTTGAAGCAGCAGACAACTGAATCTGTCTGACACATCCAGTAGATGGTTACACACTGCTTTAGCCTTCTCATCAGACAGAAACATGACGCTAAAATTCCTTCATAAGCCAATAGGTCAGTAAATAAAGTAGTTATCTTAAGCATGCATCCTGTATATTCCACGTAAAGAGACTGACAGCAGGTTCTGCTTCTCTGTGCTCACAATAAAGTCTAGCACTTTGTTCAGCTCTGTAGTATCCATGATGTTGGCTTTAAGTAGACAATGGAAGTAATTTTCAAAGGGGTTCCATGCATAAAAATAGCATATGCTCACATAAATAGCATGCATACACGTATATGCTATTTTATAAATGTTGCGAGTATGTGTGGTTTTTTTGGTTTTGCATGTTCATTTCATCGAAGGGGGGTGGGTAAAATAGGGGTGGTCTGGGGCATTTAGAAGCAGGGTTCAGAAGTGCATTGGTTGCTATTTTGTAAGAGAGATAAATGTTTACATTATGGAATTTGTTTTCACACTTGCTAATTGACTAGCATGAGTGAAATTGGAGTTGACTGCAGTTTTTGGATGGGAGGTGGAAAAACTGGTGGAGATTCAGGGTGAAGTCCTAGAGGGTCTAGGTAAACTGGAGAAGGCTAGGTGAACTGGTGGAGGTATCGACAAATTGGTGATTCCAAGTACTTGTACATATTTTACAAAATACCTGTCTCTACATTTAATCTAGGATGTTTATTCTTGTAATGTCACAATTATTTCATGTGTAAAATATATATGGGTATATGTCTTATAGGTAGAAAATGAATGCGCTTTCTTTCATTAGAAATATGGTTACATACTGAAACATGCAAGTGAACTTTTGAATTAAAAATACATGGTATATTATAAACTGTGCAGCTCCCAGTGGGGTTTCTGGGATGGGAGAGGAGTCTGGAGAGCAAGATTGCTGGGGAATGTGGGATTTGGAAGGGGAGAGGGGGCTGGGGAGTAAGACTCCTGGGAGTGGGGTGTCTGAGGAGAGGGGAACAAAACTGATGGGATACTGGGGGTCTGAGAAGAGGTTGGGACCAAGAATGCTAGAGAGTGGGGGGGGGGGAAGGGGAGCAAGACCTTGTGGGAGAGAAAGGGAGAGAGCGTGGGTGTGTGTGAGACTGACCTCACTTCCTCTCTGCCTGCTAATCCATGACAATTTTAGGGCTTCTGGAAATCAAAAGTTCTAGATAAGGATAGCAGGGGATTTTTTTAAATCCTTATTAGTTTTAATTATTGGATGTTATCTGATGTATTTAATATTTTATTGATGTTTGGGAAATGTTATATGCGAGTTAATTTTTGAATGCTATTCTATTCATTAGTTTTGAATTATTCTTTTTATTGGTATGGTTTTACTAATTTTATTGGGGTTTTTTTTGAGGAATGGTAATGATTCTGCTCTTTTATTGTTGCAGTTCATATAGAGTTTGGCTTGTTGCGGTTTCCAGTTCAGTTTTTGCCTGAACATGTCTATTTCTATTTTATGGTCTCTTTATTCTGTATTTGAGGGTCTATCTGTGTTTTGCATGTGTGACTGAAGTGAGGTATTTCACTAGTGAGTTTGTATGTAGACTTGTTCTGTTTTCCTAATAGGTGTATTGGTGTTTTAGGCCTGGTGTAATATTTGCAGTGTTAACGTTCATAAGTAGAGTTACTGCTGTTTGAGTGCTGGCAGTTAGTGTTTGATTATAGAAAGTTTATTGCATTATAATTCTGTTTTATTGTAGCTTTTTGAGGGTCATGCCCCTGCCCAAGACGCATAACAGTAGGCCTAATACCATATGAGTTCCAAGTGTCTCTTGCTTTTATGCAGGGTTTTCTGGTTGGCACCACAGCAGTACATGTAAATATAATATACATATTGTAAGTGATATTTTTATCTCAGAAGACTGTGCTTTGAATGTCCATTTTCATGTAAAATGTTGTTATAAATGCATAACTTTTTAATTGTGTGTGTGTGTGAGGAGGGTGTGATGGGGTAAGGGCGCCTAATACCTTTGCACTGGCCATGGGCATTGCTGTACAAACATTTAACAAAGTCTCCCAACTCATGGTGTCGTGTCTTGTGTAATGAGTGAGGACATAGTTTTCACTTGGCCATAGGCACCACATTGCCTGGCTATGGCTCTGCCCTTGAGGGCTGCCAACAAATCAGGTTTTCAGGATATCCCTAATGAATATGTATGAGAGAGATTTGCATACAATGGAGACAGATGTATGCAAATCTATCTCAGTCATATTCATTAGGAATATCCTGAAAACCTGACCTGTTAGCAGCCCTCAAGGGCAGGGAGTGAATACCATTGCCCTAAATAATCAACTGTTCTTTACTCTGTTTATTTTTTGTGGATCATAGTTTTCTCCTCTGGTATGAAGCTCTGAAGAGCTTCATACCAGAGGAGAATAGTTTTCGTTTAGGAAAAAAATCTCAAGGATAATATTTGAACTTGAGCTGATGTTTAAACTACAAAAACAAGATAGCTTGGCATTTCTGTGCAGGGTTAAAGAAGATAAAGAGAAGCTAGGATGAGACACAATCAGTGTACTTGCTCAACTGTGCAGGGTGCCTCTGAACAGGGCCGGAGCAAGGGGATTAGGCACCCTAGGCACCTTCTGCCTTGCGCCCTGCCCCCCCCCCCCCCCCCCCCCATTTGAGGGGGTGAGCCATGTGGGGCAGCAAAAAGGAGTAGAAATTGCCCTGCCGAACCCCTGCGCTCCTGGACAGCAGCAGCGAGATGGAGGCAGGGCAGGGGACTGCAAGGCGGCCCAAGACTTTCACAACCCGTCAGCTCCCTCCACCAGTGCCCGGAGTGCCCCTCATCTTGGCTGTGTTTAATGCAACTCGAGCAACGGTGGCTCCAAGCCCTCCCGCACCCCCTTCCAAGGGGCGTGCAGCCGGCCCCCGTGCAGCAGCTGCTCATCCGCAGAGCTACACACCCAGCCCACGATACATCCCCAGATCCAGAGGGCACAGCCACCCCTGGGGCGGCTCCTGCCATCTACATGCTTAGTGCCAAGGGCTGTGCAGGTGGGATGGCACTGTAGGCTCATGGTGCCCGGGCAACCCTTCCATGCGGGAGCAAGAGGGAGAGCAGAGGCTCCGTCCCCTTAGATCCATGCAGAGAGCTTCCAGCCCCAGTTCCATCTGGGCCAGCCAGTGAGCAAGACTCCTCTCTGTCCACGGGAGGAGGGCGGCTCCTGCCAGGTGCATGCTTAGTGCCGAGGCCTGTGGGCGGGCCGGCACTGCATACTCACGGCGTCTGGGCAGCCCTTCCACTCCTCTTTGGCACTGCCGCTTGCAGCCCCACATGGCTCACACCCCCTAATGATAGGCCCAGGCCTAGTTTGCCTAGTGCTTCCGCCAGCCCTTCCTCTGAATGTGTTCTATACAGAGGGTAATGCTTCCGCTGCCTTGTGATTTGAACTGCACGAGGCCCCTGCCGATCCCACACGGGTTCGTAGTGTGAGACGACTGGAGCAGCGACCTTGTGTTAGCAGTGGTGTGTGGTCTGAGCCTTCTAGGCATTCGTGAATCCCCAGGGCTTAACCACTGGCACATTGGCAAGTGCAGGGAGAAGAGTGAGGCCAGGGTAAAGGAGCCACTGGCAAAGAAAAGGGGGACAGTCAGCTGCTGCCACCTACAGCAACGCTTTTACTTACATCCTTCTCCTCCTGGCCCACTGTGCGATATCCTCCCACCTGCAGGAAGAGTCAGAGAGAAGAGCTTCTTACCTGCAGCGGCCTTCTCCTTGTCCAGCTTCTCCCTGAAATCCAGGGTCTCAGACTACTGAGCCCCATGTGGTTCTGACTTCAAAGGGAAACCTGAGGAGAAGGCTGCAGCAGGTAAGAAGCGCTCCTGCTGTTGATTCAAGGCAATCTCAGGGGAGAGGAGAAGGAGGATAGATGATTTTGTTTGAGTAGGGAGGGCGGGGAGCAGGGAAACATAATTGATTTTACTAGTGGGGAGGAGAGAACGTGAAAATAAATTGTGCTGGGGGAAGGATGAGGACAATTGAGACAGATGATTGGAGCAGGACAGCTGTGTGAAGAGAAACTATTATTGATTGTGAGGGGGAGGGAAAAGGGAGTATAAATGATTTGGGGGGAGGGGAGAAAATGTATGATTGCCCTAGGGGGCAGGAGGAGGAGGGACAGATGACCGTGCCAGGGAGGTGAGTGGGGAAGCTAGACAAGGTGATTATGCCAAGGCTAGACAGAGGAGACACTGCCAGTGTCAGGAGCCCAGCCTTATGCATCCCACAACTGTCAGATGGGAGGGAAGACTGGGGTGGGAGAGGGGGAAGAGAATCGGGAAAGGTGATAAGGAATAGGGACTGGGAGTGAGTACCAGGAAAAGAGAGCAGGAATGATGGAGGATGGTGGACTGGGGTAAGACAGATGGAGGGCTCTGAGAGCAACAGTGGGAATGACATACAGAGATAGGAAAGGGGACACAGGTGGCTGGAAAATTTCCCCTTGCACCGGCCCCCTGCACAGATGAGCAAGTACACTGATCGCGTTTCATTCTAGCTTCTCTATCTTGTGGTGAGAGGATAAGGCCTCTGAGGTTCTTAAAAATGAGACCTGGGACAGAGAGAGAGAGAGTCGGAGAGCCTTCCTGTATATATTTTGAAGAACCAGTTTTAAGGACATTCTACAGCTGAGCAAGGAGAGTTTTTCCAACCTCCTGGGATCTTGGCTTTTTTGTGTGTGTTGTAAATAGATTGATTGTTCTATTTTACTGGGTTTCCCATTAAATAGGGGCTTAGCCCTTTGTTTTGAAGTACAAAAGGGAAAAGCTTCCTTCACTGCGAAGGAACCTGTCATCTTCAGTATCCAAAAGGAGGGATGACTTTCAGCCATCCAGAGGAGGAGAAGGAGTTTGGATGGATCCTGGCAAGGGCCCATGTACAGGTACTGGAGGTTTTTGGAGAAGAGAAGTAAGAGTATTAATCTGGTACTTGAAGGAGAATGTGAGTTCAGAAGAGAGTACTATGTGAAGAGATGGAGATGAGACTTTGTATGTAAATTGGACTATAACGTTCTGTTCACTATCTACTGTACAAGGGAGGGAAGTTTACACCTGTCCCTTACCATAGGAAAGGAGAGAGAAGATTGATTTCAAGAATTTGGATAATTGGCTTTTACATCTATAAATAAATTAAAGTACTTAAATCACAAATTTATTTTAGACCCTTGACTGTAACATTTCTAAGTGAAGATAAAGCTGTAAGGAACAATTCATCATTGAACAACAATTCAGTAAAAGTAATGCTGGAAACTAGTTCAGTTTCCAGAGTGCTTCTTACAGTTTAATAAACTGAGAAATCATCACTGCCACATACAATCTGCAAGTGCAAGAAGAGCCTAGAAAAACTCCCCCCCCCCCCCCCCCCCCCCCCCCCCCCCCCAGAGAATCCTAGAGATTAACGTGATTTACCATTAAGGGAAGTTTACGACGGAAACTATGATTTGACATATGGCCTCTGGAACCAATATCTGGGAATAACTAGCCCAGGGGTTACACGTGTACTGAATGCCCTACTACAGATGTCGCCACACGTTACTGCTAGTTAGAATGCAGTTGAAGGTTCCTGTGCACATTAGTGGGAGCATTGGACATGCTTTAAAGAATGAGCATCACACTGAATAAAGGGCTATAAGTAATTGGAATCGATTAAATATAGAGCAAAACCTTCTCACAGATTCCGCATAGAAGTATCAGTATACCAAGTGACTATTCTGTCCCTACAGAGAGGCAAAAGATCAAAAAGTACCAAGATAGGCAATCAGAACAGGAAAAAATGGCAGAAAGATATAGAAATAGTCCCAGTTTTTTGGGTGCCACCAGCCTGATCAAAAAAAACTTCCGAGCACACCTCAATATGTAGCCTATATACATTACATCTTACAGACTTCAGACAGAAGATCCCTTGGACATAATACAAGGATTGAGGGAGAACTAAAAGTAAACTTGGGAAACAGAAATTGTACCCTTGCTTAAGAGTGAGGTTCATTTCAGTCAAGGCGAGGTCCATATTCAGCCTCTGTGCGGCTCAGCAAGTTAGCCGGATAAAGTTATCTAGCCATGCCGATGAATATATCCAGCTTCCATAAAGTTAGCTGGATAACTTTTATACATAGAATTTAGGTCGAGTGTTCAGGGTGACCAGAATTAACTGGATAAGTTATCTGAAAATTCAACTGCTCCCCGTTACCCTCCATTTCCCTCCCCTCCACTTTAGCCTGTTCCCACCACTTAGCCCAATAAGTATTTATCGGACTAAGCGCTAGCCACTGACCGCAGCTGAATATTTAAAATGCACCACTTGGCCGGATAAGTCAGAACTTATCCGGCTTAGTGGTGCTGAGTATCGGCCCAGTATGTGTAAGAGAAACCCATTTGAAAACATTAGTCCTGTGACTTATATAACCTATCACAGAAAATATTTGTCCTGCGTTGATTCTGATGCAAGCATTTTGGTACATTTAAACTGATTTAAATAATGATTTATGCTTGTTTTTTTGTAATTGTTGACTGTGGTCTCCGATCAGAGTAGTGACAGCAGCAGCTCCTAAACAGAATCTTTTCTGAACGGAAACCATTGCTTTAAAAAAAAAAAAAAAAAAAAAAAGTTCTCCTGATGTGTTGACCTTTGTATTCTGATTAGGCACATCTATAAAATATAAATTAAAACTAAATAAATATTGTATCCAAGATACTTACTGCACCGTCAACTTAAAGACAAAAAAATCTGTCATAGGTTACTGATCACTTTTAGAGTAAACTATGGCAGCATTATTTCCCCAGTAATCAATATTTAGAGACGATAAGGTGTGGTGCACAGTACATAAGAAAAACGTGCCCAGACATCAATATTGTGAACTCTTACCTAATGCATGTATGATTAGACTCTACAAAAAAAAACAAACCATCAATTTTTAATAAAAGATTATCTGCGAAACAGAGTAACCTGTCTAGTGATTATCCATTACAACAGGGGACTCCTTCATTGGAGCAGGGTATGTGCTCCAGTGAGAATAATTGGAAGAAAAACCCTGGGATGAACTGAATTGGTAAAACGAGGGTAACCCCTCCCTTTACAGTCTTCTATACAGCATATACATTTGTCAATGACTGAGTTTATGGCATCTTGATGCAATGCGATGATCTGTGCTTACTATTAACAATTCATGAGGAGATTCCCACAACTTCAGCCCTCTTTTGGGAGGTTCAGCCTTTATTTTATCACAGAAAAACGGTATATTAAGTGCAATAAACTAAATTATCAGGAAATTTACTAAAACATTATTTTCCATGTTCCTTTTTTTTAATTTTTGTTTTGCCAGACATGACAGATAAAATGCACTCTTGTTTCAAGTGCTAAACTGCCTATAAACTCCAGAGTAGTCTTCTTAATTTTGGACTTCAGCTGCTTCCAGCTCTATATGCTTGTCTTATCCTGCTTTGCACTTCCACTAACCGACTAAGAGGTCGGTCCAAATGCAGAGTTCCATTCATGCCTCAACAAACATCCTGCAGATACTCAGAAATCAGGATTACAGTTGCTAAGGGCTTTGGGCAAGTAGTGGCATTATCTTGAGCAGCAATGAGTCATCAAGAACGAGTGGTAAAATCAATGAAATGTGCTCAAATTCATGCACAAACTGAAAATAGATGCAGGCACGTACTGGTAAATGAAGAAGTCCTCATGGACTGACCAGATTTAATTGCAGCCTAATTTATTATTTATCTGCAGGCATCAGGGAACCACATGTGCCATCTGCTTTCCCATCCGGATGCGGACAGATCTAATTATTTCTTTACTGTAACCACAGGGCTCTCTGTACTTTAATCAGGCTCTAGCTGTGTCACCTGGCAAGGTCTATCTTGTTTTATCTTCCTTTGAGAACATAATCTCTAAAGGGGGGAACCCTAGAACATTCTTGTACTGACAAATATTACATTCTCCCATGATGCCACAGTGGCTAAGAACATAACTTAAGAGAGGAAGAGCAATAAGGTTGTCAACTGACTGGTTTTTGACCAAGTCTACTGTTGTCTCCATGATGAGGCTACCAAATGGCTTTATATAATCAGTCAGACTGAGCCAGTCCCAGTTTTGCTCCTGTTATAGTTCCAGCTATGGACATGTGCAGTGTACCTCCGATAAAACAGTAGAGCTGCATGCCAAAGTAGGGGGGAGACAGCCATAGAGAGAAAAAAAATTCTATCCCCATGGTGGATTCACTTGGAAATCTGAAGTAGGTGGGGGTATTTGGATAACAGGAACCAGGGAAATGACACAGCCCCCAGACCCTATCTCAGGGACACTTTTATCTCCCACCTTTCCAGTGATGGGGGGGTACACAAAACTGTCACCACACAGAGCAAACCTTATTAAAGCTTTACTGAGTAATCGATCAAAAGAAACATGGAATCACCAGAAAATAAAACAAGCAATAAAACAATAGAAGGGAAAAGTCTGATGCACAGAATAAGATAATAATAAAAGATTTTGCACAAATGATGTCACATCAATATTGGATTATTAACACCAAACAGCTGTTCTAATTCTTAACAAATACTTGCTATAGATCTATAGTATATATGTATACTCAGTAACAGGAAACACAAAACTCTTATAGTCTATATGTGTGCACAGAAAAAAAACTTGCAGGCCACATGTAGGGATATACAGAGAAATGTTTTTCACTGGGCATTGTTTTGTTTAATGTTTGTTTTGTTTCTGAAGTTTGCTGACACAAAATAAACCTTAAAAAAAAATCCAAAGAAAAACAAAAAGAAAACAAAAAATAAGAAACATGGCTTCCTTAGGACTCCTGCACCCCATTTCTCCCACCCCATAATAATTGCTGGAGCCAGGAATATCCTTGACCCTTACACCATCAGTGGGGGTCATGTCGATGTGGCTAGCATGAGTCTTGGGCCTAGCCCAGGTCTGACGCCGGAACCTGGCCTGAAGACTGTGTCCCAACACCTAGGCCTAGGTCTAGATCCAATGCCGAGTCCTGAGACCTAGGCCCAGGCCAAATACTAACGCAGGGGCTTCAGCATCGGCCTGGGACTAAACCTCCAGAAATCATCTTCTGTTGACTATCTTTATTTTTTTTTTTTTTTTTGCTTTTCATGGGTTATGGATTTAATTTAAGAATTGCATTGTTAATGGCAAATGGTACTCATAAAAGCAGTTTCAAAGCAGTGGCACCCACAGAGCAGCTGCAGCTTTGGGGCTTTGACTCGACAACTTCATCAAATCAAATATATATTAAAACTGCAGTCCTAGCAAGAGTTTTCAATATATCAACTTGTTGCTTGGCTCTGTGTTTTTTTTTTTGTTTGTTTGTTTTTTTAAGAGTAAACAATTTTTGATTTTTCACGAAAATTGAACATACAAACCGAGGAGGTTCAAACTAGTCAGTCATGATAAACATGTACATCCCCTTACAGTAAACCAGTCTCCCCCCCCCCCCCCCCCCCCCCAGACCCAGGGGTCTCCAAGCACAGCCAGAAAAATAACCTGAGAAGCGAAAAGAAGAAAAGAAACCACCCAGCATAATAATTTATCAATCTATCAAGCTATCAGACATCCCAATCCCCGCCAGACCACACATCGAAGTCCAGGAAGAAATATTATCAGTCATTGAGCAGTCGACTGTGAGCCCGATGAGGAAGAGTCTGGATATAAGGCTCCCAAACAGCCAAAAAGCGGTCTCTATAGTGAGGTGAGCTGCGAGATGACAGATATTCCATGTGCATGAGTGAGTAAAAAAGGTTCCTCCAAGTCCAGAATGATAATGGCTCCACCTCTCTCCATCCCAAGAGAATCACTCATTTCCCCACCAAACTAGCCTTTTGAAGCAGTAGGCGGGTGCCGGGGTCTCGTATTCGAAGAGGCGGTATGCAGCCAAAAAGAAGCCACAGAGGCGTCACTGGAATAGAGAGGGTTAATATGGTGGCCAGGTATTTCGCAATCTTCGTCCAGAGGAGCTGGCTAGCCGGGCAAGTCCAAAAAACATGGGACAAGGTGCCAGTGACTTGGGGGCATCGTCCACAACTATCAGAGACTGTAAGCCGCTGGCGATATGCCATCTGCGGAGAGATATATGCCCTTCCTAAAAATTTATATTGTAGCTCCCTATAATAGGAGTTTTGCGAAATCCTGGCCACCTGACAATAACAAACATGTATTGATGGAGTGATGGACTCTCTACCTAGGTGCTATCAAGCTAGGGCGAGAGTACATTGTAGAAATCTCATCTTTGTGTATCTTTCCTCATTCCATATCACATTAAATGTTCACTGATGTCTACTGTGCTGTTTGTATGTCTCACTGTGAATGTTAAACTGGCCCCAAAACCCTAGACCACCATCAAAACTTCACCTCTAGTTACTAGTTGACCCTCCTACAGTGGTATAAATAGTTGAGTAATATGTGTGAAATCCCAAAGTTTTGTTCTCTCTCTCTCTCGTTAAACATTCCTCATTTTCTTAAGCCCTGCCCAATCTCCTCCTCTTTGACAAAAATTTGCATATGCTTCGCACGATGTGATAAATAATGCATGCGTTATGGCATTATAGGGTGCTAACACCCACGATACGCCCTAGTGCATTTTGTTCTTATGACCCTGTTACCGGATAAGTAGCGATATTCATTCAAACATAGCTGGTTAAGTTAACTGGATAATTTAGACCTGCTATGACTTATCCGGTTAACTAGTGATTTATTTGGGGATATTCATCAGCATAGCCATGTAGGAGTGGTCTTTGTGGACCACTGTCAAGGGAAAGCTCCTGTCCAGTCCTTTGCAACTGGAATTCTAGGGATTTATTGGCTCTTTTCAGACTACTGGGAAATAAAACTGGATGAAGAAGGAAAATTCTAGAACAAAGGAGAAGCAAAAAGACAAAGTACCGGACTACCTATTTTAGGGGGTAATTTTCAAAAACATGTACATGCAGAAATCCCAGTTTCTGGGCATTCATCCCTGTTTGAAAATCAAGTTTGGGTGTATACATTTAAACGTACGTGGAAAAATGATTTTGCATGTACTTTTACACATAGGAAATAGACTATGAAGGGCGGAGTTGGGGTGGGAAAGAAATGTACGCACATACTTTTGATTTTCAGAAGTTTGCACATAAATCCACATACACAAAGCCACACTTCCTCTTGAACAGGAGTGACATTCAGCAAGTATGGCACAGGGGATTCCATGCACACCTGAGAATTTTCAAAGCAGATGGTTCTGCATAAAAAATATCTGCAGACGTTTTAGCCTGTGCAGGCTGTTTGAAAATACCCAGAGAGCTTGTGTGTTAAGGATAGCAATGAGACTAGGCATTTTACTCTTTACTGCAGGTGCCAACAGTCATATTCCAAAGGAGAACTCTAATGTTAAACTTTATGTTCTCTAGGCAGTGGAAAATGCTTACCAGGCTGCACAAATAGCTTTAAAATATTAGTTCCTATGGGGTTACATTCTTAGGAACATTTTGTTTTCAGTTTTTATTTTTTATTTTTTTTATTTCTTTGCAAATGTATCAGTGTTACTTACATCAAGGACAAAAATGGGAAAAACTGGTGGGATAAAATGACTTGTCATGTTTCTGGTTAAATATAAGTTTTGTTCTTGTGGTAATAAACACTAATAAACTCCCAGGAAAAATCAAAGAAAAACTGAAAATGAAGGTCTAGACACATGCTAGAAGATGGTGTCTGATCCTTTGCTTTATAAATATCTTTTATGTATGAAACCAGAAAGAGTCTTCTGTGATGTTAGCTCATCCCATCTTCCACTGAAGGCGCTATACCAATGAATATATCTAGCATAAGACTTGGCATTAGTCTTCTAAGTAAAGTAATAATCATTTTAAAACCAATTTATTCCAATAGGCAAACCAGCATTTTCACTTTGTTAGACCATAAGACTGAACAGAATTTTAAGAAAGGAGCTCTTTTAATATGTAAAATCTGTTCCTCTCAACCACTATGTCCCCAGTGTAAGTGAACTGCTAGCAGAAAGCATGAGATGCATTCTGCTACCTTGCTGTTGGGTTTGCTCATGGTCAAAACATTTCTCAGAGGTCGTTTAGATTCTGGTCTTTCGGAGGACTGTTTTGTACCACTGTACCACGGTTGGCAATCAAGAAGGCAGCAGCCTCAGTTTCCATGTAAGGAGCTACATAAATCTGTTTGATTTGAAGCTTTCATCATGATGTGGAATGGACAGATACTACTCTGGATGCTAGTGCAACTTGTCAGAATTCTAAGAGGTTTATCTACCCCAGTGGATTTTGTGCATGTCTTAGACAGCATAACTCTGTCCCATATGTAAGAAACTACTTTTCTGTGTGTGCGTCTTTTCTGTGAGCTGAAAACGAAGCTGCTGTGTATCTTTCTCATAGAAATGTAAATAGGCTCTTGAATGGAAAAGAACTTGATTGTAGAATACAATTGAGCAAACTTGTGGAATTTGGAAAGGGTGTTTGCCAGACTATGGCGTAAGTAGTGATCCAATGACAAATAGCCACATTTATAAATATCTACAGACACAATGCCAGGCAAGGAATAAAGGCGGAAAAGCATTTGGAGGCTCCACAGACGGGAATCCTTTTAGGCACAAAGAGATGATTATAGCACTGGGTCAAGCCTGCAGGAACAGTATGTGGAAAGGCACCAAATCATTCAAAAGGCTTTCTCATTTAAGAAAAGGAAGCTCTTTTTAAAGCATTCCTTGTGCTCACCCAAAGAAACCTGGGGTTATTGTCTCTATTTGGTTTCATAAGTTGAAATCCAGACTCTCTGAGAATATATGGTGAAAGCTATCACTAGTTTCTGTAAACAAAAGACAAATTTTCATAAATAAAGAAGCAAGATTTATCCTACTAATTAGAATGAAAGGCAGCGGGTATGTTCAGGTCTTTTTTTTGTCAGTTTCACTGCAGTGGGTGGCACACGTGTGGCTTACACGTATCAGTCTGTAGGTAGCAATGGAAACATAGACTGAAGAAAAAAAATACAAACAAGATTTCCAGTGTTTGGAGACTGGGCAGTTCCATGCAGAATCCTGGAGTTTCTAGGTCAATCCCTGTGTTGGGTTTGTGGCATAGTGGACTCTGTTGCTATGGAGATGACTCCTCCCACGGGGAGGGGCCCCGTGGGGAACCACAGCGATAGGCTAGACTCAGAGAGCAGACACTGGAGATGAAAAGCTTTATTGTACTGCTGTAGATAGATGGTAGAAATGCAGGAAGGTAAGGCACTGAAGTCCAGCAAGGTGTCAATATGTTCAGACAGCCTCAGATGTAGAAGTCTCACCCTGATGTACAAGGTTGGTAGTGTTCCGCAGAGCGGGATAAGCCGAACCTGGTGGGTGGTATGGAGAGCTGGATCATAAAGGTGTAACCGTCTCAAAGGTACTCACTGAAGAGTAGTGCTGGAATCTTCCTGGTTGATAGTGAAGGCGAACCAGAGGTCCATGATGCAGGATATACTGAGCTGGATAGGCCCTCGTGGAGCGAGTACCTGGGAGCGCAGAATCCTGAAAAAAGAATAAAGACCCCCGAGGAGCGGTTGTCTAGTTAGTAGAAAACCCCGAAGGGTAGTGGGAAGCGAGAGGCCCCCGAGGAGCAGGTGCCCAGAGCTTCCTCAGGAGCGAGATACCCCGAAGGGTAGCGAGGAGTCTAAGTGTGCAGCTTAGAAGCGGTCAGAGTAGGTAAACTGAAGTCCTTGCTAACTCGTTTGTTGGAAGTGGAGCGGAGGCTTAAATACCCAGAGGTATTGAAGTCCTGCGGTGGGGACGCCCCCGAGGTTCCTGCCATGACATGTAGATAAGCGTAGGCAGCGTACGCACGCCCTAGGAGGCCATGGGAAGGAGCACGGTGGACGGGGACGCCCATGCTGAGTTGGAGACGCCGAGGGTTTCGGCACTCGACACCGGAGGCAGCCATCTTACTCATGGAGGAGGAGGAGAGGCAAAAAAGAGGTGAGGCAGAGCGGTCGCAACTTTCTGCAACCGGACACAACACCCTGAAAGTGCCAGGTATGGATAAGCCAAAATGAGTTTGAAAGTGTTAACACTGTGATTTCCAGTGGGGGAAAAGTGGTTTATGCATGGGAACCTGTTGCCAGTGTTCTTACATTTATTGTTATGCTGCTAGAGCCTTTGTTCTAACTAATGTTCCTATGTTATGCCATAAGTGTAGAGTTGTCATCTGGTGCCACATTTTCAGGATGGATATATCCAGTCCTGGTTTTACCCCATTGTTTGCATGATTTTCCTATTGATTTCCCTAAGAAAAGCAAGACTGCAAGATACAAAGTAAACAAGCAAAATTCGGCATACATAGAAATGACGGCAGAAAAGACCAAACGGCCCATCCAGTCTGCCCAGCAAGCTTCGCACTTTTTTTTTTCTCTCATACTTATCTGTTACTCTTGGCTCTTAGTAACCTTTTGGTTCTGTTTCCCTTCCACCCCCACCATTAATGTAGAGAGCAGTGTTGGAACTGCATCTAAGTGAAATAGCTAGCTTAATTAGTTAGGGGTAGTAACCGCTGCAATAAGCAAGCTACACCCATGCTTATTTGTTTACCCAGACTATGTAATTCAGTTCTTGTTGGTTGTTGTCTGTATATAGATCCACTTTTCTTCATTCCCCCTGCCATTGAAGCAGAGAGTTATGCTGGATATGCATTGAAAGTGAAGTATCAATTATTAAAGCTCAAGAAAACTCCATTGGGATTAGTTCCAGTCCAGATTCCTGTACACTAGGCTAGTCGGGGCCAGGGATGCCACAGAGGCAGCACTTGCAGCCCCTAGAAGTATTATAGAAATCTCTCTTTCTCTCTAGTGACACCTGCTGGCTGTATACAAAGAATGTTTAAATCAGACCTTAATGGCTGCATTGCATTTCAGGAGTATGAAAGGTGAAAAAAATTCAGAGTTTGGGGGGGGGGGTTTGCCAATTAAGAGGCACGTTTCTTCCCAGAATGGGCCAACAGATAATTCTGGGATGGTATCCTGGATTTTAAATTGTTTTGTTGTTTGTATACAGTATGTCTTAAGTTATATGGTGATAAATCGTAATACGCATTGAACTACTTGTCCACAGAGCTGTAGCTAACCTATGGCTAATATGGCCTTGGCTGCAGGTGCCATTGCTGAAGGATACCATGCCCCCTGCCACCTCAGCGTGGTCTCTTTGTCTCAGGACTGAGGATGGGGGCGGGGGCGATGGTGTATTTGCATAAAGGTTGCACTATGGCCTGGCTGTGAACTAGTGTGCGCTCAGGCCCTGCAGTGGCCCCGCCCCATATGGCTTTCTTAAATAATAGGAAACTCATGTGGAATAGGGTTGGGGCTATGGCAGGGCCTGAGCACGTGCTGGCTCAAGAGACAGACTCCCTGCTGAGTTTCATTTTCCTTTCTGCTGCTTTGGCTGCTTTGTGTCAACCCCCCCTAATCCCAGGCGAGAGGAGAAGAGGACCTGGGATGGAGCCATGGGTAAATGCAGGGCAGGGGGTTATGGATAAGAGATGCTGTGTTAGGGGACTGGAGGAGGGAGGTAAAGATGGGGACAAAGAATGGGGGATTGTTGGTTGGGGACATGAAGTAAGAAATCATGTAAGGTGCTGGGGAAGGAGTGAGAAACTGGGATTTGGGGCAGGGGTGGAGGAAAGAAAGTGGCAATGCTGGGTAGGTGGATGGGGGAGAGAAGGGCAGTACTGGCTAGAAAGTATGGAGTCAAGGAGAGAGAAAATTCTGGGTAGGAGAGGGTGTGGGGAAAGAGAAAAGGACGATGTTAGGTAGGGAGGAGAGAGGCACAATGTGGAAGGAAGTAGGGGTGGGTGGTGAGAGAGGGACAATCTGAAGTGGGAGTAGAGAGAGAGAGAGATTCAGGGCAGAGGGAATGATGATCAATGTTGGAGACAGAATCAAGCCTGGATTTAAGCACAGGTAATGTAGACATCTGCCTCCGGTGCCAGAACATTACTGCCACCCCCAGTATCCAGGTCTGCAACATAGGCATCGTTTATTCTCTCGAGCGGCTCCGACTCTGGAGCAGCAGCAACTGGGGTTAGAAACTTCCGTGCAGGGCCTTTTGCAGCCGTCACATTCTGACAGGCCTGTTATTCCCTTTTGAAAAACCAAAGCTTTAACCATCTACAATAAGGTGTGCTCGGCCATGTGCTCAGGTTAGCACCTAGTTGTGCACACTTCTTCGTGTGCAAACTATACTCCTGATTAACAAGTTGTTGAGTACAAAAAATGTGTGCACAACCAAGCAATAACATATAGTACAAATTTGTGCTTCTTCATGCAAACGCTATGTAAAGGAGGGCATTATCTAATACTGCCCAATGCAAAGAGGTGCTTTGACTTAACTCGTATCTTCTTAGCGCTGGAAACATAAATGATATTCAGAGATGGAGTAAAGTTTTCAGGGCAAATGTTAGTCTGTTAGCAGAAGCTGGTGTTCTGGTGCTGGGTCCTA
The DNA here is from genome assembly GCF_901001135.1 of Rhinatrema bivittatum. Classification (NCBI taxonomy): domain Eukaryota; kingdom Metazoa; phylum Chordata; class Amphibia; order Gymnophiona; family Rhinatrematidae; genus Rhinatrema; species Rhinatrema bivittatum. The sequence continues at coordinate 133,807,474 of NC_042622.1, read as the reverse complement.
TAGTCTAGATTTATGCATAGAAAACATGCTTCGTGCACACACACTTTCTGCATAAATTCTGATTAATGTGCGATACCCATTTTTTTTGGTGTACATTTCTGGTTTCTCTTTTTTTTTTATTCCCAATGGCCCTAGTCCAATCCTGGGGTTAGAGAATTTAGGAAAGGGTGTGTACCATTCATAACAGCACCTCCCGTGAGGCTTGCTGGAGTGGTGAGCTCCTGTGTGAATGAGGGGGAGTTGGAATAGTGTTGCAGACTTAAGTTGCAGCTGAGAGATTCAGGAGTGTTTTTGTGTTCTTCCTGTTTCTGGTCCCCCAACCTAGAACTTGAGTAACACTGCCCTTACCAGCTTCTTCACAGGTCTGGAAGTGAGCATTCAGAAGAAAAGAGTTTTGTGAGTTTTTGTCTGTTAAGACCTGTGCCGACCCTGGGAGGCTGTTTTCCCTACCTTGGAAGTCAAGCAAGATCCTATAACTCCTTTCGCCCAATATAAGAGGGCAAGATGGTGACATTAGAATCTAGGGGTCGTGTATGGAGCAGTAAAAGGCTATATGGTAAGGATGGCCCACATTTGTCCGTAGCAGGAAGGAGTATGCTAAGTGAGAAATTCAGATCATATATTAACAGGCATTTAAACTAGAGAATGGGGGTGGCAGGAGATGGCCAATAAAATTGACATGTCACCCCTAAGCAATACAGGAAGTGGGAGGAGAAAATAACAAAATCAGCTCAGAAAAGGAGTCTAGGAAGTACAACAAATCAACTGAGAAAAATTGGAAAGCTATGACTACAAATGCTCATAGTTTGGACAATAAAATCCCAGACCTACAGGCCCTAAAGGTGGAGGTGGACTTGGACATTGTTGCTGTTACAGAGACATGGTTCATGCATTCTCATGATTGGGATATGACCATACCAGGCTATAACTTAAGGAAGGACAGAGAGGACAGAAAAGGGGGAAAGCTAGCTCTTTATGTCAAAAACAATATCCAAGCAACTGAACTGCAAGGAATGTGGGGTAAAGAAGAAGCACTATGGGCCGTCCTGAAAAAAAAAAAGATGGTGCATCCATTTTTACTGGAGTGGTTTACAGGCGTCTGACTCAAATGGAAGATATCCAAAAGGTGGGAAAGAAAGGAGACGTGCTGCTTGTTGGAGATTTGAATCTACCAGATGTAGACTCGAGAATCCCTTCTGCGGAATTTAATAGAAGTAGAGAAATAGTGGATGCCCTCAAGGAGCTATGTTCAAACAAATGGTAATGGAACCCATGAGGGGAGGGAGTTATACTCGACCTAATGCTCACTAATGGGGATAATATGTCTCTAATGTCAGGGTGGGTGCCCACCTCAGCACCAGTGATCAACAAACAATATGGTTTGATATTGCAAATAGGGTACAGAGAAGTCACACACAGACCCAAGTTTTTTGAATTTCAAAAACACAGACTTTGTTTAAATGGGGACGTACCTGGAGGTAGAGCTAGAAGACTGGGGTAAAATGAGAGAGGTGGGCCAAACTAAAAGAAGCAATTACAAGAGCAACAAATCTGTTAGAAAAGTAAACAAAAGTTGGAGAAATAAGAAACCGATCTGGTTCTCAAAGGAGGTGGCTGTTAAAATAAAAACAAAAAGAACAGTGTTCAAGAAATATAAAGGATCCCAAAAAGAGGAACACAGGGAAGAATATCTGGTGAAACTGAAGGAGATGAAGAAAGAAAAAACAAAAAGTCAGGTGGAAGAAAGGATTGCCAAAGAGGTAAAGTGAGGTGACAAAACATTCTTCAGATATATCAGAGAAAGGTCCGAAGTGGTATAGTGAAATTGAAAGGTGACAAAGATCAATGGGTGGAGAGTGACAAACAGATGGCTGAAATATTAAATAAATACTTCATTTCCGTATTCAATAAAGAAGACCCTGGAGAAGTACTGTCTCTAGTTGACAAGACTGTGGATGGGGGTGGAGTAGAAGAAACTCCATTTACACAAGAGAATGTATGGGAAGAGAGAGGAAAACTGAAAGTGGACAAGGCCATGGGGCCAGATGAGGTACATCCCAGGAGCACAGAGATGTGCTGTGAGTCCGCTGAAGGATCAGTTCAGTAGAACCCTGGAAACAGGAGTGGTGCCACAAGATTGGAGAAGAGCAGTGGTGGTCTCACTTCACAAGAGTGGGAGCTGAGAGGAGGCTGGAAACTACTGGGCAGTTAGCCTCACCTTGGTGGTGGAAATATTAATGGAGAATCTGCTGAAGGAAAGGATAGTGAACTATCTACAGTCCTGTGGGTTGCTCAACCCAAGCCAGCATGGACTCACCAGGGGAAGGTCCTGTCAGACACATCTGATTTTTTTGATTGGGTGACTAGAGAATTGGATCAGGGAAGAGTGCTCGATTTTTGGATTTTAGTAAAGCTTTTGACACAGTCCCACATAGAAGACTCATGAACAAAATGAGAAGTCTGGGAGTAGGTGCCAAGGTAGTAGCATGGATTGCTAACTGTTTGACTGACACGGACAGCATGTAATGGTAAATGGAACCTACTGTAAAGAAAGAACAGTGTTAAGTGGAGTGCCACAGGGATCGGTTTTGGGACAGATTCTGTTCAATATCTTTCTGAGCAACCTGGCAGAAGGGATAGAAGGAAAGTTTGCCTATTTGTGGATGATAGTAAGATCTGCAACAAAGTGGACATGTCTGAAAGAGTAGAGAGAATGAAAAGTGATTTTAAAAAAACTTGAAGAGTGGTCAAAGATTTGGCAGCTGGGATTCAATGCCAAGAAGTGTAGACTCATGCATCTGGGGTGTGGCAATTCAAAAGAGCTGTATGTGATGGGTGGTGAAAGAGACTAATGAGCAAGGACTGTGACAGGGACCTAGGTGTGATAGTGTCTGATGATCTGAAGATGGCGATGCAAAGTGACAAGGCGATAGCTAAAGCCAGAATGCTGGGCTGCATAGTGAGAAGAATAACCAGTAAGAAACTGGAGGTGGTGATGCCCTTGTACAGGTCCTTGGTGAGACCTCACCTGGAGTACTGTGTTCAGGTCTGGAGCCCTTATTTCAAAAGGGAATGGAGACAGGATGGAGGTGGTCCAGAGAAAGGGCTACCAAAATGGTGTAGAGTCAGTATGAGAAGACCTATGGGGAGAGACTGAATATGTATACCCTAGAAGAGAGGAGGCGCGGGGGTGATATGATACAAACCATTCAGATACCTGAAAGATTTTAATGATGTACAAATGTCAAACCTTTTCTGTTAGAAAGAAACAGTAGAACTAGGGTCACAAAATGAAATTCCAGGGGTGATGTCTCAGATCCAACGTCAGAAAATATTTCTTTATGGAGAGGGTGGTGGATACCTGGAATGCCCTCCCAGAGGAGGTGGTGAAAACCAAAACAATGAAAGAATTCAAAATTGCATGGGATAAATATTGTGGATCCCTAAAGGCTGAAGGATGGAATAGAGTGTATGGAGTAACTTGCTGGTGTGGCAGTTACTACCCTTCAACCAATAAGCCTTGATACTGTTGATGCAATTCCATCATTGCTTGATGCAACTCCCATCATTGTTCTCTGCTTCAATGGCAGGGGTAAAAGGGGAATTGAATTCATACAGCAACCAACAAAAGCGCCGACTTATATGGTCTGGGGAAACAAGTATGAGGGTAACTTGCTGATGAGGCATGTACTACCCTAAACCAATAAACCTTGATACTGTTGTTGCAATTCTAACATTTGCTTTCTGCTCCAACGGCAAGGCATAACGGGGAATTGGATTCAAATACCAACCAACGAGGACCCTATCTTTTATGGTGTGGGAAACTGATAAGCATGGGGGAACCTACATGGTGCAACAAATATTACCGAAAGCTTACTGGGCAGACTGGATGGACCATTTGGTCCTTTTCTGCCAACATTTCTATGTTTTTTATGTTTCTATTATGAAGCCTGCAGAGACGTGGTTCAAAATCTCTCAGATTAGTAACTAGTAATTACCAGGAAACGTGTTTTTTCTGAGGTTGCTCCTATGCTTTGAAATGCCCTCCCAGCCAGTTTGTGCCAGATTGCTGATTACAAGTGTGTTAGGAAAACCTTGAAGATGCTTTTTTTTTTTTTTAACTGAAAGTTTATTCTTGATGAATGTCCCTCTCTATATTTTATATTGCTGTTATTTTTATTGTTTACTTGTATTATTTTTGTGGCAGAACCCCCCCTGACCACCCCAACCCCTGGTCTCCACTAAAAGTTTCATTCCTGTAGTTTTATCACCTTGAGGCTATCCATCCCCTCTCGCCCTCCTCCAGCCTATGAGAGCCGGGATTGCTTACTCTTTGCTTTATAACCAGCAATTTTGTAGATTTAGGTGTGGCTAGTTTCAGTTCAGTACAGACACTGAACAGTAGCGATGTGTGTTTTGGCCTCCCTGGGAATTGTAAGAACTATTTCCACTGTGAGGCCTTTCCTCAGACAACTAAAACAGCTATTTGGAGAGGAGAGCCAGAGATAGGAGTCAAGACATCTGGAGAACCCCCCCCCCCCCCCAGGGAGTCACTTTCCCTGGGACCCAAGACACTGGCAGGTTTTGAACATGTGGAATGCATCTGGACCTCCGGTACCGTGGAGAAGAGAATCCCTCCACATGTAGGATGCCCCCAGCCCACCTGGGACACGTATCTTTCCACTCCCCGGAGGGTAAGCCAGTCCCAGGACCCAGCACCGAGGGGCACTTCCGCACACAGAGGAAGACATCAAATCTGCACGGTTTGAGCTTGGATGTAATTGGAAACCACTTTCTTTATGCAACTTATTTCAAACCCAATCATGGTAAACTTTTAATTTGGAACACCCCACAAGTCCAGCCTATTCTTTTCAGTGTACCTGTCCTGGAGAGCTAATAGTAACACACAGGGAAGGGATTTTACTCACACACCCTGTGCCTAGAAGGACATCCTTCCCTGGGGCAAAAGCGCTGGTGACTGTACAATTGGGAATTAACCGCAGGATTTTATTTTTTTTTATGACCCCCATCAGAATTCAGTAAATACCCTGAATTGGGGTTATAGGGGTTACTCTTTTTAGAGTATGCATCAAGAAACTGTGCTGAATTTCAGCACATAGTTTTAACACACTGCTTATTGAATCAACCTCTGTTAGAGGACTTGGGTAGCTGATCACTGTAAGAGGTCTGTTTTGTGCTCTACTTGAAGGTGATCTCCAGAATTGCTTTCAATCTCTTAATGGAGTCTCTTCTCATGTTTCTCAGAGGTTGAAAGGGAGACTGGAGTGATTTTCTTTCTGCTGCTGCATCAGATTACTGGGGTAATCTGAAGTGCTATCAAAAATGGAAAATTCGCCAAAAAAAGAATTAAAAACACAGAATGTCTCCTCTGAATATTTTTGCTATCCCTAATCATGAATCAGTCTATTATCGCATGCCAGACTGTACTCCTTCCTGTTTGTTTGTTTTTTGTTTTTTTTTTTTACTGGTAAGCAGAAATGTATTTATTTATTTAACATTTTTATATACCGACATTTGTTGGGAACATCACATCGGTTTCCAGAGAACAAGTAATGCAGCGTAACAGAGCTTTACAATAAACTTTATTTCAACTCGGGGGGGGGGGGGGAGAGACGAATTAAAACTAAAAACGGGGTAAACTATAACAGGCAAATGGCAAATCTGTGGAATGATATGAAAAGAGAGCAGTAACAGTCACATAAATCAGAGGTGAATAAGATGGAAAGGATAAAGGTGAAGGTGAGGAGTGGGAATGGCCGAGGAAGGGAGAAATCAATGAGGAAAGAGGTATGCCAAAGGAGGAGTTGGAACTATTTACATGTTCATGGATAATATTACTTGGTAAATTTACTAAGGTTTGACAAGCCTAGGTGGGAGACTGAACTGAGGTTTTTCCATGTTCTTTAATATGCGTCACAACCTAGAGCAAGCTGCACTTTATAAATGCAACCCAGTTAAAACATTCTTAACTGCAAGTGACATGAATAAAAAGCATGCATTGTTCACATTCACCCTTGACTTGCTCTCTCAAAACTCTCCTTACACTTCCATTCAGAGACCAGTCTTCTCCGTGAGACAGCGTCCCGAAGCTGTTACAAGCTGCGAGTGAGTCAGGGCAGGGAATGAGACTTGCCAGAAATAGGCTATGCCAGGAACAATTTGCTTTGAGCAGGAAATCCTCATCTGGCCAAGAACAGGAGTGAGCCAGTCCCCCAGTGAACAATACTGGATGGACATCATCCGGTATGGGAAATACCAGCATGTGCATCTGTACAAGAGCACACTTGGTGAAACCCGCTTTGAAGAATTCTGGGTAAAGCACCAGACTTGTACAAAGCATAGCTAGGCATTGGATACCTGGTAATTTTCTGACGTGCTCAGAGCATAGAAAGGTGAAAGAAAAACTAGGTCTAACAGTTGCAAATCATATGATAGCCAAAGTTTTGAGACTGTCTCTCTATAAAAGATTTAAAAATAGGTTATCTCTATATCGATGTAAGTAGATTAAACTGGCACCCAATAATAGGATGGCACGGTACTTTTCTAATATTTGTTCTGAAAAAAACCAACTATTTCCACTCTGCAGAAACTGTTGTACTGGTTTTTCCTTTAATAAATAAAATGGCAAACTGCACAGACATGATCTGGGAAGGGGTCCTACAACGAGCACAGGGCATACTGGCTACATCCTCATACAGAAGGGCTGAGACTGTGATAGTTGTCATCTGTGAATTGCCCCAGGAATGAGCAGCCACATGCCAGGGGAATGAAATCCAGGGCACCACAGATAGAGAGATTTCCGCTTAGGCAAATCGCCTTCCCTTTGGGTTGAGTCCTCCAGTGCTGGTGGCCAGCAAGGTATGAAAAGTGGGGTTAGACCTTTGGATCAACAGGGAACAAGAGGTCTAGAACAAAGTAAGGGGCAGGAATGAACCAGAAATCCAGGAACCCAGGTAGGAGAGCAAACAGGAGTGCTGAAGGTAGAAGCAGAAGATAATGCAGTCTTCTGGATACAGGAACGGAGCCAGAGTACGAGGACCAGAAGGTAAGACCAAGCTCTGGCAACTGATTGCTGAGACTGTCTCAGTATAAGTACGAGCCTATACAGGAAACAAGTTGGCTACCAGGGGGAAGTGAGGAACATAGAGCTGGGAGGACTAGACAGACAGTTAAGGTGGTTGACAGTGCCACCTGCAGGCCAGAGGAGCATTCAGTTCCTTATAGAAACTCTGGAAGATCTTTGTCAGAATGTCACTTGTTTTCATATTATCTGGTGTGAACATTTAAGAGGAGAGTGAACCAGGAGCTATCCTGTTTATTCTTCTTGGTAAGAGGGGAATTTCAAAACCCTCTTGATATTGGATGATCTGAGCGGTGCACAGGAAGCCTATCTCATTTTTTTACAAAGTGGCCTTTGTCGCCAGAAGGATTCTAGAGGCAGGTCAGTTAGGATCACTGTGGGCACAGGATTCGGTTTCACAGAAATCCTGTGTATTATGCAGAACATATGCCCAGATTCTGGGCCAGGCACAGGGGCGAGGAGAGAAAACAGGGCCAGGAGCAAGTCCAGTTTGAGTACTGACATGAATTCAAGGTTACTCTTGGGGGTTGGGGGGCTAGTTGGCTGCCCCCTCCCATACAAGCTGGTGTGGCATCACAGCTAATGATGTAAAATAAGTAACTCATACAACAGGGCAGCTGTCCATAAGTGCTTTCCTATTCTGCCTATCAGTAAATATGCCATGGCCGCATGTACCTCCCTATATGTGCACGTAAATCAAGGAGGAAGAGTGGGGCTCCTTTTGAACATGAGGCCAGGGATGGTCGCCCCACTCACCATCCCCTAACACCATCTGGCAGACTCATGCTGTGCACAGCTTAAACTTCTAGTGCATCCAGTAGGAAATCTTGGTAGCAAGGTGCACACACTATTGGCAAGGAGTTATACATTTTCACAACAGGGTCCTTGATACAGCCCCCCAGTTTCCTGCGGCAACGTTTTCAAGATTCTGCAGCAATTGTGGCAAATTTGCATAATTTTGTATAAAGTTGCAGACTTTCACCATGCGAAAATGTCAATTGTTTTTATTGAAAATCTTACATTGCTTTTAACCCATATCTAAATTGCAGTATATGTAAATTTAAAATTTACCAAGTACAAAAATCAGCTATTTATCACGTAAAGGCATATGCTACAAGCTAAACTGTGAAATACCAGTTTTGAATTGAAATACATTGTAACCATCCCTTTTTTTTTTTTTCATATTTTTTTGAGAGCGTTCTCATGGTCTTTCAAATGAGTTTACGTATGCTGAGGCTGAACTGAACATCAGCAGAGTTTGTCACCTGTTAATTGAAATTAAGGCCATTTCTGCCAGGACTTTTTCTGCTGGTGTATGGTTAGTCACACATACAGATATGAAATCCTTCTAAAGGAACGTCACTCCATCTAGGAATTATATTAAAATAGTCTTTGGTTTAAAACATTCTGACTGCTTATTCTCCAACCTTACCCCATCCCTTCAAACTTGGAGGGGAGGGGCTGGATTAGGAAGCAGCAGTCTCTCATCTCCTATTCTCTGTAGACTGAGAAGAGAAGGGCTGAAGGAGAGAGACAGAAAAGCTATTGAATCAGCCCTGTAGGCACAATAGACTGCAGCTTCTTTCAGAAGATTGAATTGCCTGCTGGGGGGACGTTCACGTTTGTTGTTCGTGTGGGCAGATTGTAAATTATGTCTCAATGGCGCCTCAGAAGAATCACAGGATCCTGGGGACACTGATTATTGCCTCGTCTTATTGTGTAGTGCTGGTGTCATAGTGCAGCATCTCAGCATAGACTATACGAGACTTGCATAATCGAAAGGTTTTCTTAGGTGTTATGCTGCTTTACATGAGGAACTTGCGTACAAACAATTAACAGGGCATTAAGACAATTAATTTCAATTAAGAGTTTTGGCTGAACTCATAAACCTTGACAACTCCCATGGGTTAATATAGATCTCTAATACCTCACTCACCCATCTCCAATGCATTCCTTTTCAGAGAGCACAGCATGTTATCCTGATTCACACATCTGAAATCCACCAGGGCCCAAATTCCACTTACTCTTTCATTTGGTTGTTTACATGTGATGTAACTTTTTTTTTCCTTCCAACTGAGGGATGTAGTCTCATACCGGTCAATAACACTGAGCACATATTTATAAGGCAATGAACAGATGGTCCTGTATAATTCATGACTGTATTATTTTACAGTAGGGTGTGACTCCCAGATCTCTTGCTGTGTTCTTGAATCCATCAGCCTTGGCAATGCTGTCTTTTTAAGCTTTAGATACTCGTGGTGCCAGCCACTGTGTGCACGCTTGAATAAATCTGCACAGCCTGTGCTTGTAACTTGGACAGTTACTGGTCACTTTAGATAGCCCGAGACAAAGAATACAGCCTCAGTGGACATGTTAGCAGAGGAAATGGTTTTTGTGTTTAGTACTTCCCAGAACCAGCATGCAGGGATCTGGTCCATCTTATGCCACTCGAAAAGGAAGGCCTCTCTGTCCCTTCAATATAAGCATAATTTTTGCAGGGGTGTGCTGCTTTCATGCCATGCAGAGGGTATTTGGATGCCAGGTCAGAGAAGCTGTAAGGCCAAAGCTCCCGAATAAAATTTAAATGGGTTAAAAAGAAAAAAAAAACAGGTTATGCTGAGGCCTGGCACAAACAGAAGAAATGATGCTTCACACGGTTTGAGTAAAAGCAGATTGTTAATCATGATAGGCATTTTGTTCAATCTTTTTGAAAACAACTTACACTTTCCAATTTTGCATGTAAGGACTATGTTTGTGTCTCAAACTGGGGATAGTGAGTCCTTGGGCTGCTATTAAGTTTATTCAGCCTATCCTGTGCGAGCACACAATAGGCCTTAACAAGCAGCAGCTGATACACCACAAGACTAGCTCTTCTGCCTGACCAGCCCACCTCCCCCTTTGATTGAACCCTCAAGTTCTGGAGACCAGCAGGCCTTTCCCGGCCAGGTATGAGGAAGGTAGGTAGGTGGCCAGGCTGAGGTCAGGGAAGGCAGAGAGCAAAGTCAAGATCTAAGCTGAGGTCAAGGCAACAAGAAATCAGGCCAGGGGGAGAAACGTAACAGGATAAACAGGAGTGGGCAAGGCAGGAACACGCTGAAGCAATTAACACTGCAGAATGCGCAGGAGACCTGTTGCAAAGGCACTGGAAGGTGGCTCAGAGCTTCTCTTTATACCAGGCAAGATGTGATGTCACCTGTGCGTGTCACAGGAAGTCCCACCAACAGGTCCTATAAAAGGACTCAGGAACTGCAGGAAGTTCTGCCTTGGATGCAGCATGATGCCGGAGGCACTTCAGACTAGAGGTGTGAGGGGTGTTACAGTTTGTTTTGTATTGCATAGCATAATTGAAAAAGAACTAGGTTGGAAGAGAAGCCACAAGAAAATGAACTTTGACAAGAGTTGGGGCAGCGTGGGCATGAAAAGGAAGCTGCTCAGGCACAGACTAGATGAATGTCACCTTCCACACCCCCATCTACTATTTTGCTTCATGGTGTAATAGGAAGGGGCTAGTACAATGTATAATGCACACCCAGATCATATGAAGACCTTTCACGTTTCAGTGTTTCTGAATAATACTCATTCCTTCATTCCCTGATTGAAAGCAGCATCTATCTTCTCTTATGCAAGCCATTCATAGTGGTGAATCGGAGCCATCAGCCCGACACTGGCAGTGTTTCGACCATCCCATCTTCCTCAGGGACTAAGAGGTTTTCGCTATATTTGTAGCCTTCCTCAACGCCATGTAGCCATCAGACTGCCAGTGTCGGGCTGACGACTCCAATTCGCCACTATGAATGGCTTGCATAAGAGAAGACAACTTCTAACTAAATAGAGCAAAGTACAAAATAATATCAAGAGAGTGCTATCTGAAAAAGACTATTATTAATTTTAAAAGAACACCTTCGGTGGCGGGATATTACTAAAGGATAAAAAATGATGTTGCTGAACATGAAATAATACAAAGAAAAAATTAAAAAGGTATCTGTGCCAATAAGGCCATTACCTATCTATGGTGTAGCCTAATGAGCAATACTGGACATCTGTGTACATAAGAGAATATTGAGTCCTCTGTTAGATATTTTGTAAACCCAAAAAGTCCTGTCAATTTTTGGTGTGATCACTCTTTGTTAAGCGACAGAAGTTTGTATTATGATCTATGTGTTACTTAAACTACTCTTCATTGATCAAGTTGATGGTGGTGTTTCTCCACTTCCATTTTTGCTGCACAAGTTTGTGATGTCACTAAGGGATGAAAAGGCCACACATTGGGGTAGATTTTAAAAGAAGCGCGTGCGGCGTACATGTGCGCGTACTACCCAGCGCGCACACGTGTATGCTTGATTTTATAACATGCACGCGCCGAGCTGCGCTGCCTTCCCTCGTTCCCTACCCCCCCCCCCACCCCACCTTTCCTTCCCTTCCCCTACCTCTCCTGCCCTTTCCCCCCTACCTTTTCCTTTTTTTTTTTCCCAAAACTTACTGACCCCACCCCCCGGGACCGCCCCGGGACTTACACACGTCCCCGGGTCTTTTTAAAATAGGCCCGGCGTGCCTAATCCTTTTAAAATCATTCTTTACCGGGTAGCTATTACTTATCATGTTTTGGCTTCTATGTGGGTGCTTTCCTTCTTATTGTTTGATACGGATGGTTACTGTTACCTGGCTATTGACAGAGTGTTTGAGCTGTATTATGTAACCCATTGGAGTTGAACTGGTTGTACTGTTTTCAATAAATTACAAATAAAAAAAAAAAAAAATCCGTCCCATTATAGGTAGGAACAGTGTGTATCTTCAGAAGTAATGATGGGAATGGAAGATGAGTTACAAGTACAGTGAGTTTAGACAGACTGAAAGCTATGGCAACTGTGATCGTGGTCTTTGTGGCAATGTGAATGCCTTTCCATTGGGAACAGAAGTGAGCTCACTCTCCCTTGTCACACACACTATCAAATAGGTTTCACATAGGAAGCACTTTCAGGTCACCTCAGCCAGGCATATAAGGATCAATTGTCAGGGACCTGTTTCTATTTTGGTTCTGAATGAGTACAATAAATTTGAAAACTGAGCTTCCCCTGCAAAAGAAAAAACTGGATTGGGTGCAGGGCCTCTCTCCTATACTCTATTTCTGGACTCGCTTCCTTTGGCATCCAGACTTTCTAGACCTCTTTCTCCTATTCCTCCCACACACACACATACACACCCTTAGCTGGCAGCAAGAATGGCATTTTGTACCTGCTTCTGCCTTCTCTGTCAGCAGATTCAGTCTCAAGGCATGACCTACATGGTGCCCTGTAGTTTCATGGGGCTTGCCAGTACCCTGGTTCAAACCTGCTGCAGGCTGAAACTGGAGGAGGAGGAGGCTGATGCAGGGATGAAGTAAACTCTCCTCCTTTTGACTGGGGGAGGGGGAAAAGGAGGGATTGAGAGAGAGACAAAAAGGTTGCTCTGAGGTGGGGTCTGAGGAGGTCAAAAGCATGTGCCAGAGGGATGGGAAAAACCAAAAACACTATGAAAAACATGCCTTCTTATCCCAATGAAATCACCAGCAGGAATCCCTAATAAAATCAGGTCCTTAACTTGACAGACAGGGTGGGGCAATTCTTATCTCTGCCTCTGCTGCTCTAGCTGTCATTATCACTCCTTATCCCGGTCAGTTTTATCATCTCTCCTCCTTGGTACTCTACCATTCCAGGTAAATGATTATAAAAGTTTCTATACCTGAACCCATCCTCTTGCCCCTGTTCTTAGCACTGTGCCCTGTATCTGTTGCAAGAAAGATTCCTCTGATGTTCCTCCTCTCCAAAGTTGGAGAGCTTTGTATCTCTGTGCCCATTCAGAGCCACCCAGTCCTTATACCTTCTAAAGCAATTCTCTTGGGTACCCCCTACTTGTTCCAAACTATGAATTTCCTCTATGCTTGTGGTGGGCAGTACCACATGTCTTCGCCATCTTCTTTTTGCAGAAACTAGCAACAGATAAATGTGCCATTTTATGGGCATGCAGTACCGTATAGGCAAGCGTGGCAAGCTATGATAAACCAGCTTCCTGCTCCCACGAGCTTCTCATGTGTTGGAGCCTTACAATGTGGACTGAACTGCGTGTGGATCTGAGTGATGTGTTTTGGACCTATTGAAAAGGGGTTTTCAACCCTGCAGCAAATGCAAGCCGCCGCATTCAAGGTGAAGGAATATAAAAATGCATCAGAAGCCTCTGTGTGCGCTCCTGTGAATAACAAATGTTCTGCATTAACCCGCATCTAGCACGCAGGCTTAACAAGTTGGGAAAAAGTCTGTTCTGTTTAGCCCGCTCAGGAACAGCACTATATAGCTAGCAGAGCAGGGCCAGTGCAAAGGTGCCCTAGGTGAACCTTCTGCCTTGCTGGCCCCCCCCCCAGGTCCAGACTCCAGACTCCAGCCCCTGACTCCCCAGACCAAACACACAAGTAAAAATTATGTAACAAAATTAAGAAATACAAAACGTCAATAATAGTAAAACTATACTAGTAAAAGGAATATTTCAAAATGGCAGACAGTGACATCCATTAATTAAAAACTAAAAAAAACCCAAAACATTCCAGTTCCAAAACAAAAATTGAAAAACAGCACACATATCAATTAATAACACTAAGGAGGGGACTACTGTTCTATTGTCATTGTTACAGTTTTAAAAAGTAAAATAAAGAATATAGAAAAATAACAAAACTTCTTGGGAACTTTTGATTTCCAGATGCCCTGAGATGATTATGGATTAGCTGATGGGGTAGGGAGTGGGGATTGTTATGCACAAATTTTTCTCTCTCTCTCTCACTCACACACACACACACACACACACACACACAAAATCAGTCTTAGGTTCCTTGTCTCATTCACACATGTACCTTTATACAGGCTCCCTCCCTCTCATTAACACTATCATTCTCTCCTACACACACAATTGCTCACATCTACCCTCATATAAGCTCCCTCTCTCTCACACTCACCTACACATTCCCTCATAAAGGCTCCCTCTCTCTCCTCTCATACAAACACTCTCTGTTTCTTGAACAAATACACACCCTTCACACAGATTCTCTCTCTCTGGCACACACACCATTACACAGGTTCCCTTTCTCACACACACATGCACTCTCCCTCCCTCACACAGGCTCCCTCTCTCTATCTCTCTCACACACACACACACACACACAGAGGTGCCGCTGGTGGCCTGCCAAGTCTGCTTCTCACCAGCTGCAAGCGTGGCCCGCCGAGTCTCTTCTCTCGGCTACGAGCAGGATGGGTGCCACTTGCAGTTGCCGAGTCTTCTCTCTGCCATGAGCAGGATGGGCTCTGCTTGTGGCCCGCCGAGTCTCTACTCCTCTTGCCTGCAAGCAAGATGGGCTCTGCTTGCAGCCCCCCATGGCTGCACTTTGCTTCCCCCTACTGGTTGGTGCCCTAGGTCACTGCTTAGTTTCACCTAGTAGATGCACTGGCCCTGCAGCTGAGGAGCAAGCCAAAGGAATGCTGGGAAACCATTTAAGTCAGAAAAAGTGCAATTTGTCTATCTCTGTGTGTGCGAGGTGGGGACAGTTGGAGCCAGGAACCAGGTAGAGAGGAGTGCATCTGGTAGCCCTGCAATCAGTTCTTCTCCTGAAGAGCTAATTATCAAGAGAGAGAAAAAGAAGTCTGCACTGTTCTTGCTTCATAGCTGAACTACATGTAAAATCCCAACAAGGGACAGTGGAGCCAGGAGCTGAGAGACTGAGAGACTTCCTGTCCAAAGATATCCAGACCCAGGAGTTCTTGACTAGATCACCTTCCTAAGAGACTGAGTTAAATAATCTAAACTTTGCACAGAGAGTATTTTAGCAAAGGAGGGAGAAGGTTTATTTCCTTGCCTTTTGTCCCAAAATTCAGTATCTCAACTTAATCACTTCAGCCTTTCAGCTGAAGTCAAGCATAAACCCTTGTTGGCAGGTACTGGGAAAGAAAAACTGGTGGACTGCGGTCTTTCTGTAAGAGACTGAAACCAGGCCCGCTTTCTGTTTCGTACCAACTAAACCATTGGGAAAGTTCCCCAGGAGAGGGAGGCTTTTCACACACTGCAGTGCTCATCTATTTGGTTTGACATATAGCTAGCTCCACCTTCAAGAGGGACTTCATTTTCTTGATTTGTTTTTTTTTTCCCCACATAATTTTGTGTTTGGGACAGGGAGCACCCTTTATAAACTGGTGACATTGGAGTGGATCTGTTCCCCCACCACCACCACCTTTGAGTACTTCGGGGTAAAGACAATTTTTGAAAGTCATGTACTTCACTGCCTTTCCACCCACTTTCTCTATTAGCATTCCCTGTCTTTTTACTATCCATATGAGAATGTTGGCTGCCCTGGCTAACAGGCCATACTCAGTATTATTTTTGCATTGCGTGATATAAAATAAGAAAACTGCAGGTTTATATTATACTTCACTACTCTTTTTCCCATTTAATGTTCTGGTTGGATTTGTCTACTTACACGATACTAGTAAAAGGGTTAATTACTGTGTTATTCTGGTGAGATGATTTTATCTAGTCTGTGGTGCCACAAGTGAGAGGTTGTTTGGGAAGGGCTCAGAATTGTGGTATCTGGATTACTGGGACCCTGTCTAATCCACCACTCTGGCTACAAACACAAAGAGAAATCATATTAGTAAATATAATTTCTCATGTGGTACTCCCCACCCCAAGCTTAGGGGTAATTCATAGTCTGGACGAAGGGAGGGGGGCACAGAGTGGAGGCATCGGTGGAATTGGAAAAATTTTCTTTCTTTGCCTGTACAATATCCAGACCGGATAAGTAATACCCAACCACCCTTTGTGACCTACTGTAACCATGGCCTTGCGAATTCTAGAAAACTGGGACAAGTGGGAGGAGGTTGATGTAAGTAGGGCCTTTTTAATGCAGAATATTCCTTTGGGCACAGAATTGCAAGAGATGGCCAGCATTATAGAAACAGCAACAGGTTGGCACAGTATAAAAGTGATAGGCCAAACCTGTGACTCTGCACAGGAAAAATTATACTAACTCAGTCCAGACCCTTCCCCATGAGAACACTTGTAGAAGGGGCCATCCCATGAAATTTACTGTGCATGGAGCCCCTGGTAGAGAAACTAATTCAATACCACGTGATAGCACTCTTGCAGTGGAGCTCACTGACTTTTTGGCTCAGAAGGGAAAAACAGAACTAAAGAAAATGTTTGTTTGCTAAAGCAGAGACTACTCCACAAGACCATGCATCTCTTATACTGGCTATAGGCAAAGTAATAGAGGCAGCCAGAAAGCCCCAGAATGACCATAGCTTTTACAAATGATTGAGAACTTTTTCTGGTAAGATACCTGTCCCTAGAGGGGAAGATAATTATGAAAATTGGATTGAGCAAGCCACCCAGATGGTCCCTGAGTGGGAATGCTCTGCTTTGGAGAAGAGATGGCGACTAAGAGAGTCTCTGGGGCCCTGTTCTGGAGATTTACGGAGCAGTGAAAGTTGAGAATCCACTGACCTTGAGGAGTGCATGGAAGCCCTGGACAGCACATTTGGCACTACTGAAAGTGGGTCAGACCCGAGTTTGCAATTCAGACAGACCAGTCAAAGAGAGAGAGAGAGAGAAAAGCTGTCTTACTACTTGAGACAGCTGGAGGCTTTGTTATGGGGGAGATCAGAAAAGAGGGGATAGTACCTGCTGAGAAATATATGGCCTTCTTGGAGCAGTTAGTGCAGGATGTTTCACAGTCTGACGGATATGGATACATTTTCAGCTATGGGAAAGGAAGGGAAAGCTCCCAGGCTTCCTGCAGTTGCTAAAAGAGATTAGAGATGAAGAGGAACAGAGGCAGCCAGCCAAGCATTGTTGGAGAGTCAACTTTCCAGGGAGCAGCTGACCAAGACCTTTGTTAAAGTTGCTGAGGTATCCTACCTGACAGAATCTGTTAAACTACAAGAGGAGGTCACCTCATTGAAAATACATTATGCCCCTATACCTTCTCAACCACAAGGGTTTCAGCTGGTTGCCCCTACTACCAGTGCTGGCTGGGGTGAAGAATGGTTCAGATTACTTGCTGACTTGCAGCAGGAGATAGCGGCTTTAAATGTGGCCTTGGGGCCTGTTTTGGCAACTACCAAGACTGTGCTGCCAACTACTCCCTCGCGAGGCCCCTGGGAGAACCCTCAAGAATCCTACAGCTAGTCAATCTTATGAGCCAGAGCCACTGGGGAAAGGATTCTGTTATGAGTGTGGCCAAGATGGTCACAGGGCTAAAGTCTGCAGAAACCCAGAAGATTTACAGTTGGTGGTAAGAGATTAATCCGTTCCTCACCTCCGGGAAAATTCAGAGGGGCTTGATAATGGAGCAGGTGAGGCCCTGTGATGCTACCAGCTCCAGCATATATCCCATGGACCTTCATTCAGAGGCTTCCAGCCAAAAGGGCCCAAGACCGTGAAAGTAGAGAGTCATCCTGCGAAAGGACTCTTGGACAGTGGGTCACAAATTACCATCTGAGACACTTAACTATATATCCCATAGAGGGAGGGGTTGACCATCTGGAGATTGACTGACTGAGTCAAACTACTTCTATCGAGTATATGTATTAGTGGATGCAGAATTCTCTGAAAATGTGACAAGGGGTCCAAGAAACCGTTATGGTCTTGGCACTGGTGTGTCCTGAGTACTTTTTTCATCATTGGAGCCAATGCCACTTTGTTCTAGCAGCTGGCTAAGAGATGTCAAGAGCTGGCAGAGCTTGACTATGCCAATGTGTTAACCCTCCACCCATTCTGCCTCACAGTCTACCACCAGGGAATACCGTCAAACCACCTAATGATTGAAGAGGATTTGGGTCCAGTTTGGGGTGCTTTCCCCCAGCCAGTTAAATTACATCCTGGGGCTACCCTGTTTTTTACCTGCCACATAGAGCTTCCCCTAGAGGAAAAGATGCAAATTGTAATGGTGGAAACCTTCCACATTCTCGGCTACCTGGAGGACTGCTAGTTCAATGAGGGGTTATACCCGCCCAAAGTTTGAAAGGTTACCAGCTTCAGGTCTGGGTGCAAAACGAATCCAAAAAAGAGATCACCTTGGGAAAGGGCTTCGAGAGAGTGTAAGTTCAGGCTATGGACACCATGGCAGAAGGAAGTGGACCCACCCCACTAATCGACTCCTTGCTGTAACTTCAAGGACTCCCCGATCTCCCCCAAGTGGAAAGAACAATTAATTCAGCAACTGTTCAAACATGGCAATATGTTTTCCACCCATGAGAGGGATGTGGGGTTGGCCAAAGAAGCAGAGCACCCTATACCCCTCACGACACCCATACTTTCCTTGAAAGGTCATGGTGACTAGCCTCGGGTGACACTGAGGATGTCCGAAAGCACCTACAGGATCTGTTGGAATAACACAGGAATCAAGAAGCCCCTATGCCTCCCCCACTATGGTGGCTAGGAAGAGGAATGGTGCAGTTTGGATGTGCATAGACTACCAGAGAACTATTCCAGACCAATGTACCCTGCCAGGATAGATGCCAATGGATGTATGCTTTGAAGTGTCCAACAGCAACTCTGTAAGAAGCCATTTCAAGTATATTGAGGACTAAAGAGCAATTGAACCTGACCTATTAGGCAGCCTCTGAAACAGCAGGAAGCCAAAACGCCAGTAACAAAGTCCAGTATGATGCCAATGTTAAGAATCATGAACTGAGTGATAGGGATCATGTACTGATGAAAACATTAGGTATTCCAGGAAAGTGTATGTTGGCTAGTCGGTGGCACAAAGAACCATATCTCATTTTCTCCAAGTTACTCAGTAGGCAGGTAGGTGTGGTATGGCCAGAAAGTGGTCAAGGCCCTGAAAGAACATTACACCAGAATCACCTGCTTCCCTTAGGGCAGATGGTGTTATTGCCCTTACTTGACACTGCTCCCTCATCTGTGCCCCAACTATAGAGACTCTGATGACTGAGGGGCCAACAGGGTAGCACACCTGTGAGCACAAAGGTTCCCCCAGACCAATTAGTAGGACCATCAGACAATGAGGTGTCTCAGTCAGAGATGGGATATTCTGCTACATTCTCACACAGGAAGAGTTCTGATCCCATCAAGTTGGTGAGGCTTTTTACCCAAATATCAACAGTTAAACTGCCAGGGGCACCATGCCTTCAGACAGGTGAGAATCCCGCTAACCCCCTCTTGCACTGATTCAAGCACCTCCTTCTGTAACCTCATTGCTGCCTATGCCTGAATTTTTTAGGGCCACTCTTGTTGAGCTGGGTGAACCTTCAGCATCAAGGACCCCCACCAAACCCCTGACTTGAGCTAATGAATGAGAAGGGTGGGATTTTGGGCAGTGCAAAAACACATGGATATGCAGAACCCTGCAAGGCAACCCAGGTATCACTTGATGCACCTTGCTACAGCAATGGTACGGAGGATGATCCCCAGTTGGGAAATGGTGGGGGAGGGGAACAACCATTAGGAAAAAGGGTGATTACGCCAGTAGAGAAGCTTACTTACAATGTGTTATGGGTACCCTCAGTAATTCCTCAGTCAACAGCCTCCTCGGTGGGTAGTGGCTAGTATAAAAAGAAGCTTGGGTCTGAATTAATTTGATAAAATGAAAGTTGTTAATGTTGCTGTTTCATTAGCTGGTGATTGAATTGTATTAGACTGAGGTTGTTTTAACCCTTTCCCTGTACAGAGATGTGAGGACACGCTTCCCAATTAATGGGGGGGGAGAGTGTAGCAAGCTACTATAAACCAGGTTTCTGCTCCCATGAGCTTATGTGCTGTTGTCTGGGTAGGCTAAACAGTACAGCCCTTTTCCAAACTTGCTAATACTGCGAGTGCTGGGATGCTGATTCTTAAAGAACACTTGTCATTTTCAGGAGAGCACATGGGTTTTTGAAGTATTTTTATATTCCTTCACTTTGGCTGCTGTGGCTTGCAGTCTCTACAGGGTTGAAAACACCTTTTTGTCAGGTCCAAAACACATCATTCAGATCCGCATGCAGCTCAGTCCACATTGTAAGGCTCCAACCCATGAGAAGCTCATGGGAGCAGGAACCTGATTTATCGTAGCTTGCTGCACTTGCATATAAGGTACAGCATGTCCATAAAATGTGCAAGAACAGTAATGGAATTCAAAAGTGCATGGGATAAATGCAGAAGATCCTCTAATGGTTAGAGGATGGAAGTGAACAAATGAGGAAACCTTAGTTAACTTGTATCATTTCTGCAGGTGGGGTACCTGCATGGAGAAGTAGATGGTACCCTAAACCAGGGGCTCCCAACCCAGTCCTCGAGACACGTCCAACCAGTTAGGTTTTTCAGACTATCCACAATGAATATGCAAGAGAGATTTGCATATACTGGAGGCACATTCACTTGAGAACCAGACTGACTGGGTATATCCTGAGAACTGGGTTGAGAAGCTCTGCTCCAAACAACTGGTTGGGCAGCCTAAATGGACCATTTGGGTCTTTATCTACTGTTATTTAATATGTTACTTTATCCTAATCCTCCCCACCCCCATATCTTCTAAATACATGCAATTGTAATAATTTTCAGGGAACTCCCAGTGTGCTTCAGTGTAGCTTTTTTTTACAGCTTATTGCTCCTCTACCTGACTCTATTCTGCTTTTTTTTTTTTTTTCCAGTTGCTGCCCCTATCATGTGTGAGTCTGCACTGATCTCCCCGGAGCCCTCCAGTCCCACTCAATACTACGGTGAATCCTCAGACACTTACTACAATGTGGACCGTTGGCAGAGGCTTAGGACGGCAGTCAGGAAGCTGGAATTCTGGGAAAACTTCAGCACAGAGCTGATAGGCACAGGCTTCTTCTCCAAGGTTTACAAGGTAAAGCAGCTCAGAGCATCACTGGGAGTGACTGATTTGGCCACCTCCAACTTTAGAGATGTTCCTTTAAATCGGACACTTTTGCCTCCACCTCTTACTCTAAACTGGCATTACCACCTGAGACAGGATATCTCAGTCCTGCTCTTTATTTAAACTCTCTCCTCTGTTTCCTTTTAGTATTCTAAATTGGGGTGGGCAACTCTGGTCCTTGTGAATATGCATGAGCCAGATTTGCATGTACACTGCCTCAAGTGCATGCAAATTTGTTTTATGAATATTCATTTGGGTTATCCTGAAATCCTCACCACCTAAGGGCCCTGGAGGACTGGAGTTGCTTCCCCTGTCGTAAAACCACTATTCCTATGTGCCCTGCCCCCTTACTGTCCCCTAGCTTTTTACCCTACAAAATATTTATATGAGCAGCAAGGAGGAGATCCACCCATACCTTAATAGGCATTCTTCTTCTCTGCACCAGGACTCCAGCACAACCTCCCTCCATCTTACTGATTCTTCTCCCATTTTCATAGCCTCTTCGCAAACTAAGTTTTGCCCTTCTTCCTGATATTTATGGCTCCTCTGACCCTTCTCATATATCCTCCCAGTCCCTTTATTTTGATCCAGGTTGGGCTTTTTTTTTTTTTTTTTCAGATTATGGAAGAAAAGTTTTCCTTTGCACTAGTCTGGCTATTAATACATGTACTCTGCAAGAAGGCTTCTGTCAGCTGAGTATGACTGTGGTAAACATACTGTACAAGGTTTACATTACTGAGTGTGATTTTTCAGGTTTCCTACATATGTTTTTCAAATAAAGGTACCACTGTACGCATCTGCTCAAAAAACTTCTTGTGCCTTTTCAAGTTCCCTTCTCGCATCCCTGTTACTCAACTACATTAACGTTGTCCCAAGCTGACCCTGTAAAACGATTTTAAGATTCATTTGTACAGAAAGATGCCTTGTGACATAAAAGCTACAGTGCAGCTGATTTCCCACGCATCTCCAAAATTAGCAACCGGCAGCTCCCAAAAATGTTATCTTTTTATTTTTTTTTTGTAGGCTGTCTGTCTTAAGAGGGTCCGTGTGGGCTGCATGACAGTTCCAGGCACTTTGGATTTCTTACCTCCTGTTAACACAAATTCTTTCATGCCAGCTGTCTGAGGGAAAAATATCCCTCTCATTTCTAGGTTAAACAGTCTGTGATTTTTACATGGCTTGATACTTACAGGTGATGACATGCAGTGGTGTCCCACTTGGGTACCTCAGAACCTTGCAGCGCTACAAAAAAAAAAAAAAAAACTATGGCTTTGGGGTCAGTGTGATCAGCACCATAGCAATATGAAAGCCCTGGGTTTTATTCCCAGATCCACCTCCTGCTTTGGGCTGATAGTAGCTGTTGACACTGCAGAGGCATCTGGGAGAGTGGGAGTCTTAGCTTTGCTTATTAACAGTGACACCTCCTGCCTGGCTTAAAGGTGTTTGTTTGCCAGATTCTACAGCAGGGGTCTCCAAACCTGGGGGTCAGGATCCCAAATGGGGGGTCACAAAGCCTTCAGCATGAGTCACAAGTACCTCAAATAGCAGAACTTTTCAGGCATCAGCAGCATTAGTAGCGGAAGCTAGCATAGTGCCTGTGAATCAGTATGCATTCGCAGGCCCTGCAGTATTCCTGCCCTTGCATGAGCTTCTGTAGTAATAGGAAGTCCTGAATGAGAAGGGATTGGGGCACACTACAGGGCCCTTGCGCTTGCACTGGCTCACAGGCCCTGTGCTTACTTTCATTACTAATGCTGCTGCTGCTTGCAGATCACCATCTGGCTTAGGACCAACCATGAGGTGAGGCAAGGGCCAGTGGAGATTGCCACAGCTTCTCTCTGCTCACCAACCACGGAACCTGCCCAGGAGAAAAATGTTACCCCTGTCATCAGCCTGCCTTCTCTCTTCTATGGTTTTCATCCACCTTTGCTTTGAGGTCCAGGGGGGTGTTTAGAGAAAAAGCTGTTTGAGAGGAGAGATCAGATGGAGGAGGAGTTTGAAAGGTGGATCCGCTGGAGAGGGATTGGCTGTGGAGGGGGATGAAAGATTTGACTGGTGATGTAACAGAGGAGCTGGGGGGGGGAGTGAGAGAAGATCAGGAGAATGTGAGAAAAGGGTTGCAGGGAAGGAGAGGAGGCTGGAAGGTGAGAGAGGGGATAAAGAATGGGGTGAGAGGGAAATGACAGGATCAAGCTGGGGGTTATAAGAAGGGCATGGAAGTGAGGATCAGCTGGGGATACAAAACGGCCTGAAGAAGATGAGAGAGAGAGAGTGGGCTGGAGAGATGAGGGCCTGGAGGATATAAGAAGGTATCAGTTGGAAGGGTAGAGATTGAGAGGCCTGGTATACTGGAGGGAGAGGGTGGAGGTTGAGAGAGGATATCAGCAGGGGTGTGATGAGGGTGAGAATGGAGTGCCTATTGTGGGGGACCACATTCCTGCTAATGACCATAACCTTCCCTCCAACAACCTCAATTCACCATCATTGACCCAAGTGAGAGATCTTGGCGCCATTTTGGACAACCGTCTGAACTTCAAAAAATTCATCAATAACACCACAAAAGATTGCTTCTATAAGCTACATATTCTGAAAAGGCTCACACCTCTCCTTCATTTCATGATTTCCGCTCGGTTCTTCAAGCCATCCTATTCTCAAAAACAGACTACTGTAATTCATTACTCCTGGGCCTCCCTGCTTCTACCACTAAACCTTTGCAGATGCTTCAGAACGCCGCCGCAAGGATCCTAACCAACTCTAATAGAAATGGCCATATCACACCCATCCTCAAGAACTTGCACTGGCTTCTCATCAATTTCAGAATTCTACATAAGTCCCTAACCATTATACACAAAACCATCCACAATCAGTCCTCACTCCAGCTAAAAATTCCACTACAATTCCACTCCTCCACGAGACCGATCAGAACGGCCTACAAAGGGACCCTACATGCTCCCCCCTCCAAAACCACGCATCACCCCTCCATTCGGAAACGCGCATTCTCAACAGCGGGACCTACCCGTTCAGTCGAACGACAGACTCTGATACTTCAAAGCACATGATGATTTAATCTATTTTTTCTCTCTACTGTATTATATTATATTCTTACCGTTGCTTTAACCTCTCTTTCCAGCTGATTAAGCTTCCAAGTTCTTACCCCTTGTTTGAATGTAACTTTTGGTCTCTTCTACTTCATTTGCCTATTTATTCTAGTTGTCACTCCAGTTATTACCCTGTTCGATGTAAACCGATCCGATATGGTTTTTAACTATGAAGGTCGGTATAGAAAAGCGTTAAATAAATAACAGCCGGACCTTCTCAGTGGAACGCATTACATATGGAACTACGCCAAGAACAATGCCTGATCACCTTTAGAAAAAAAAATGAAGACCTGGCTGTTCAAACAAGCCTTTCCCTAATCTACAAAACTGCTAATTCGATGCGTCCTCCTCCCTTCGTCAGTCCTCGTCTCCCTCCCTCCCGTCATTTTTCCTAATCTCCATTGCGCTTATACGCCGCTTCCCCACCACCCCGGATTATTATCCTTCTTCCCTCCCCCCCTCCAAATAGCCCCCCTACCCCCAGACCTTTCCTGCCTCACGATTATAGTTAAGACCTTGCGTTAAGTTATGTTTTTCAATTTTAATTTCTATGCTTTCTTGAAATTATCTGCATACTAAGTTATCCTGTATTTTTCTCCCTGTTTTATGTAACTTTCTCATGTCTCGCTATTTCCCCGTGTTCGATGTAAACTGGTGTGATATAACTATTTGTCCTGAACATCGGTATAATAAAAAGAAGTAAGTAAGTAAATAAATAAATAATTTGGTCATCACCTGGGGTCATGTGAATTTTCAAATGCTAAAACTGGGTCACATTGGCTAAAGGTTTGGAAAGCCCTGTTCTAGAGAGAGCTGGAGGCCTGTTACCATGATGCTTTGGCTAAGGAATGGTGATTTGAAAATGGGAAGGAAAGTCTGTGCGGAAGTGAATGAAGGCCTACAACATTGGAAGCCCAAAAGAGTAGAAGGAAGACTGCAGGGTTGAAACGCTCCCCTCTCCCACCCCCACCCCCATCAAAAAAAAAATGTAGCTCCTGGATTTTTCTCATACTGGTTCTATCTGTCCTGAAATGGACTATTGAATCCCCAAGTCACAAGCTACAAAACATGTTAAAGATCATATCCCAAATCTACAATAAATAAGAGTTTGGGTTAAGGTAGTCTACTTGGTTCTGACCAAACGATGTTCAGACCCAGCCCTTCCATTTCTGCAAACCTTTGCTTCCTCTCTCTCTCCTCCCCAGTGTCACCCACCCCATGCGCCTTGACTTCCTCTCTATAGAGAGCTGAGTTGAGGGAGGAGAGCTAGGATGATGGGGAGTGGGAGAGGAAAGTGAGGAGCCAGGGACATTAGTGAGGAATGCCTTTTTGCTTGTGGGGATTTTCATGAGGGAGAGTATCTGCTACCTAAGGAGGCTGAACACCTGCTTCTGGGCAGCTAAATAATAATAATAATAATCATGTAACATGCTGACTGGGAAAATCAGATTGACAACTGTCATGGAGAATGCAAAATTAGAAACTAAAATCTCAAGGTAAAACCTTGGGGCTGTGAAAGCATGCTTGAGGGCTGTGTCAGGCTTGAGCTGGTGTAAGGAGGTACTCTATGCTCCATAGGAATAGTAGATACAGCTGATCATGTGAGGATGCCTGAAATTTCCCCACTAAAGTATCCCCTGATATTCAAAATGGGTTTATTAAAGCAATAGTACTAACTAGATTGTTCAAAATATTAGCTTGTCAGATTTTTGACTATGCTGATTCCTCTTCTGACCTCTTTTCCTTTTTTTTTTGTTGTTGTATACATACTAATAAGCTTTTTAATTAAAAAGGGGTATAATTATTGCTAATCCCTGCCCGTCATTCTTAAAAATGAACTGGCCGGAGCACACTCTTCAGGGGATCCCCCTGTATTCATGCTTTGCATGTATCAGCAGGATGCCTTTTACCAAGGGCTAGAAAACTCCCAGGCACCAGATTGTTCAGGTTCAGCACCTGGCACTGATCTGGGAAGAGATTCTGCAATCAGCCAGACCTAGAACCAAAGAGAAATGATACCATGGCCGAGGGCTGCCCCCTGCCATTGGGTTTCATAAAAGGAGCAAAGCTGTAAGGACAGGAAGTGCCTGGAGGAGAGGAGCACAAAGAAAGGCAAAAATAAAGCAAAAATAAAAGACCATAAAAAGGGCAAAATATGAACCCCCCCCCCCCCCCCCCACAAAGCAAAAATCTGGAAAAATAACGTAGCAAAAAACCACACATTTTAAGGAACAATAATTTCCCTGGTTCCTAAAACGTTTTGGATGGTGTCTAAGGTATTTTTAATATTTTTCCAACTTGGATGGAGCAGCAGAGCAGCATTTCCACCATACTGATTCCAAACAGGAGTTTTTAAAAAGCTTTATACGCATTATCACCTCAGAAATGCTATATAATTGGGGCAATGCCAGTTCTAATACTTTAAATTCTGAAGGTAGATAAGTTTGTCTGGGAGCAGGAAATATACTCTTTAATTTCAGAGATTAGGAATCACTGCCTGGGGCAGACAATTCACCCGGGTATCTAAGGCAAGGAAGATGTGCTGCTATCAGTAGAAGATTTCAGACTGTCATAGTAGTTACATCTCCTTGAATAGAGGGAAGTACAGAGAGCGTGAAAGCAGGGAGAGATTAAGGGGGCACCTGCCAGGTAGCAGCCCAGGGCTCCGATCAGGGGGGCGCTTGCAGCTTTGGCTGTGCACCTGGGCTTCAGGGCCATTGCTTGTGCTCCATGTATCCACCTGCATGCTCCCTGGCTGGACTCCAGGTCTCTCTTTCCAGGGGAGGCTGTGACTCAGGTGAGGTGGAGCTGAGCGGGCGGAGACCAACCCCGCGGTACTGGCAGCTACCGGGGCCAAGCAGCATTTGTTGCTGAGTACGCCGGATGGGGGTTTTTTTTTTCCCTTCTGTTGCTGAGGCTAGGGGAGAGCGGGAGGTGGGGCACATCTCTTCTCTCGGGGCATCGCTCTGGCTTGCCTGGGGGTGCAAACCTGGCTCAGTCCAGCCCTTCTCCACAGTCCTCTCCTGATGGTAATTTCTCTGAATGAATGTCCAGAATTCCCTGATGGGGGGCAGCAGGGAGCTCTCTTCCCACACCCTATGTGTTTTTAATACTTAAATCATTAAGGTCATTTACAAACAGTATGAATAATCTCATTGTTTTAAACAGCAGGGATGAGCATGTTGGAAGATGATGTGGTTTCCAGCTTAAGCTTTCACTGATTCATAATAAAATTGATTAAAAAAAAAAGCAGCTTTCAACAGTTTGTTATTTACAAAGCCATATGTACAGTTTTGGATCTTTAATAAACTTAATGAAAGTAAGTCACAAATTTATCTGTTCCTATATGCTTTTCGGTTTGTTTTCTGGAGACCGTTTTACAAGAAAGTTGGTTGTAACATGGAATAGACTTAGTTTTTGGGTACTTGCCAGGTTCTTGTTGCCTGGATTGGCCACTGTTGGAAACAGGATGCTGGGCTTGATGGACCCTTGGTCTGACCCAGTATGGCATTTTCTTATGTTCTTAAGCCAATTCAAATTGATCATTTTAGTCTTTCTCCCTTCCAACCACTGGGTATTTTGCAAGGTTCTTTAGCCAATTTGGATGTGGTAATGTCCAGTCCCATTTTGCATACCTTCTCCTGTTCTATGTTTTGTTTTCTCTTGGTTTGTATCTTGGTAGTACTCTTGTTATCCTCTCCTCTCTTGTTAATCTCCTTGGGATGATGGTGGCTACACCTGAATGGTACCACGGGTCATTACCCTGTTCCCTTTTCTTCTTCTCCCTGCGAATGAATATGAATTCGTTCCTCCTAAGGACACTGACGGTCCTACACTTCTCTCTGTGAGAGACACCACTTCCTCAGAAGTTAATGATCTGAGCATCAGGCCCTAGGGTGGAAAAACTTCATCCTCCGAAAAGAAAAGATTCCAACAACCGTGGTAAAAGGAGGTGAAGCATTCTGTCTCCTTTTTTTTAACCCAGATATCAATCCCAGGGTCCTTTCCTAGGAAAATTAACAAAAAGGGAACAGCAAAGGAAGATGTTACTCCTAGGAGGGTCTAGCAAAGATTCCAGTAAAAATGGTGGATTGGGGTTCAATAGGCTCACAATCTTAGGCTCCCACTCTAATACTGCGGCCTCTATCCCTTCTTTAGAGTTGGACCTTTCCTCTTAGTAGAGCTCTGTTAAGTTCTCTACATATAAACACTAAAAAAAAAAAAAAAAGACATATTTAAGGGAATAGCATATAAGAAAAAATACAAGCTGAGAAAATGCATGCAGAACTCAACCAGAGACACAATTTTTGCACTTTGTCATTTGCTCCAGGTTATATGTTCAGGCTTAAATCTGCTGCTTTGCCAGTG
Source organism: Rhinatrema bivittatum (assembly GCF_901001135.1). NCBI lineage: Eukaryota > Metazoa > Chordata > Amphibia > Gymnophiona > Rhinatrematidae > Rhinatrema > Rhinatrema bivittatum. The sequence goes on along the minus strand of NC_042622.1, from coordinate 133,779,015 downwards.
ATTGTCACATAAATGACTATGTGAGTAAGTGAACTGGGAGGTGTGCTTAACAGCAGCATTTCAGCTCCACACCTGGTGTTCACCCTACTCATTGGTGCCTTCAGCAGCATGGACACTTTAGATCTTTTTGAACACCTCTCCTGTCCTGGCACACACAGATACAATATCTCTCCCACTCCTATGTGCACTCGCTCCCATTCCCATTCCCACTACCACAAACACACCTGCACACCTGTGGTACACAGCTTCACTATCTATATCATTCTGTGGCGGGACTGAGGTTATGCATGCATAAGTCAGTAAAATTTCTGTTGCAATTGTGGTTCGACACAGGAAGAAGCATACACATAGTAAGATAGAGAAATGTACTTATGGGTGCATTTTAAATCTTAGCATGAAAACTATTGCTTTCTTAATGCTCTTTGCTTCTCTCCTCCCCAGCAGATGATGTTGCACACACCTACGCTTCTTGCCTACAACCTTATTAATTTTAAACATTTTTTTGCTTTTTCTTTCTTTTGCTCACTGCACCAGTAATGGATGCTACATTCATCTAGCCTGTCTCTTTCATTTCATCTCTTGTGAATTGGATTCCAGCAGAAGGCAGAGCTGCATTGTAGGAGATGAATGGATTATGGAAATAACATTGTCCAACAAAGAACAAAAAAATAAAGTAACAATGAGGTTCTTTGGTCTGAAAATAAGAGGCAAGGGTTGTCCAGCTCAACACTTGGGGGCTTAAGAACATAAGAAATTGCCATGCTGGGTCAGACCAAGGGTCCATCAAGCCCAGCATCCTGTTTCCAATAGAGGCCAAAACCAGGCCACAAGAACCTGGCAATTACCCAAACACTAAGAAGATCCCATGCTACTGATGCAATTAATAGCAGTGGCTATTCCCTAAATAAAATTGATAAATAGCCATTAATGGACTTCTCCTCCAAGAACTTATCCAAACCTTTTTTGAATCCAGCTACACTAACTGCACTAACCACATCCTCTGGCAACAAATTCCAGAGCTTTATTGTGCGTTGAGTGAAAGAATTTTCTCTGATTAGTCTTAAATGTGCTACTTGCTAACTTCATGGAATGCCCCCTAGTCCTTTTATTATTCGAAAGTGTAAATAACCGAGTCACATATACTCGTTCAAGACCTCTATCATATCCCCCCTCAGCCGTCTCTTCTCCAAGCTGAACAGTCCTAACCTCTTCAGCCTTTCCTCATAGGGGAGCTGTTCCATCCCCTTTATCATTTTGGTTGCCCTTCTCTGTGCCTTCTCCATCGCAACTATATATTTTTTGAGATGCGGCGACCAGAATTGTACACAGTATTCAAGGTACGGTCTCACTATGGAGCGATACAGAGGCATTATGACATTTTCTGTTTCATTCACCATTCCCTTTCTAATAATTCTTAACATTCTATTTGCTTTTTTGACTGCTGCAGCACACTGAGCCGACGATTTTAAAGTATTTTCCACTATGATGCCTAGATCTTTTTCCTGGGTGGTAGCGCCTAATGTGGAACCTAACATCGTGTAACTACAGCAAGGGTTATTTTTCCCTATATGTAACACCTTTCTCTTGTCCACATTAAATTTCATTTGCCATTTGGATGCCCAATCTTCCAGTCTTGCAAGGTCCTCCTGTAATGTATCACAGTCTGCTTGTGATTTAACTACTCTGAATAATTTTGTATCCTTCGCAAATTTGATAACCTCACTCGTCATATTCCTTTCCCGATCATTTATATATATATTGAAAAGCACCGGTCCAAGTACAGATCCCTGAGGCACTCCACTGTTTACCCTTTTCCACTGAGAAAATTGACCATTTAATCCTACTCTGTTTCCTGTCTTTTAACCAGTTTGTAATCCACGAAAGGACATCGCCTCCTATCCCATGACTTTTTAGTTTTCGTAGAAGCTTCTCATGAGGGACTTTGTCAAACGCCTTCTGAAAATCCAAATACACTATATCTACCGGTTCACCTTTATCCACATGTTTATTAACCCATTCAAAAAATGAAGCAGATTTGTTAGGCAAGACTTCCCTTGGGTAAATCCATGTTGACTGTGTCCCATTAAATCATGTCTTTCTATATGTTCTACGATTTTGATCTTGAGAATAGTTTCCACTATTTTTCCCGGCACTGAACTCAGGCTCACTGGTCTATAGTTACCCAGATCGCCCCTGGAGCCTTTTTTAAATATTGGGGTTATATTGGCCACCCTCCAGTCTTCAGGTACAATGGATGATTTTAATGATAGGTTACAAATTTTAACTAATAGATCAAAAATTTCATTTTTGAGTTCCTTCAGAACCCTATGATGCATACCATCCGGTCCAGGTGATTTGCTACTCTTTAGTTTGTCAATCTGGCCTACTACATCTTCCAGGTTCACAGTGATTTCGTTCAGTTCGTCTGACTCATCACCCCTGAAAACCATCTCTGGAACTGGTATCTCCTCAATATCCTCATTAGTAAACACGGAGGCAAATAATTCATTTAGTCTTTCTGCAATGGCCTTATGGTCTTTCTGCAATGGCCTAAGAGCCCCTTTAACCCCTCTGTCATCTAATGGGCCAACACACTCCCTCATAGATTTCTTGCTTTGGATATATTTTTTAAAGTTTTTTTATTATGAGTTTTTGCCTCTATGGCCAACTTCATTTCAAATTCTCTCTTCGCCTGTCTTATCAATGTTTTACACTTACCTTGACAATGCTTATGTTTTATCCTATTTTCTTTGGATGGATCCTTCTTCCAATTTTTGAAGGATGATTTTTTGGCTAAAATAGCCTCTTTCACCTCACCTTTTAACCATTTATTTTATTTTATTTTATTTATTTTATTTCTTTTACTATACCGATGCTCAAGACCAGGTCTTATCGTACCGGTTTACAATGTAACTGAGGGGAAACCAATTAACATCAAGGTAGAAAGTAAAGTTACATTAAACAGGGAGCGTAAAACCTGGGCAATGGAAGACAGTACAGAATTTAAACTAAGAAACAATTAGAGAGAGATAAATATATAATCAACAAAAACTATAAGATACGTAAACATAGATTTATCCTAGGCAGTTATTAGCATGGTAATCGTTTTGCCTTCCTTCCACCTTTCTTAATGCGCGGAATACATATGGACTGTGCCTCTAGGATTGTATTTTTAAACAATGTCCAAGCCTGTTGAACACTTTTAACCTTTGCAGCTGCACCTTTCAGTTTTTTTCTATTTTCCTCATTTTATCAAAGTCTCCCTTTTTAAAATTTAGTGTTAGAGCTGCAGATTTACTTATTGTCCCCCTTCCAGTTATTAGTTTAAATTTAATCATGTTATGATCACTGTTGCCAAGTGGCCCCACCACCGTTTCTTCTCTCACCAAATCTTGCGTTCCACTAACAATTAAATCTAAAATAGCTCCCTCTCTTGTTGGTTCCTGAACCAATTGCTCCATGAAGCAATCATTTATTACATCTAGGAACTTTGTCTCTAGCAAGTCCTGATGTTACATTTACCCAGTCAATATTGGGGTAATTGAAATCTCACGTAGTACAAGAAGTGCAGATAAATTGTCAATCCTGACAGAAGACTCAAAGCGGATTTCAAAAGTGAAATAAGTTTTTATTAGTTCATTAGGCAGCTCCACTGGTTTAAATCGCAAGTAGCTTTACGGCGTCCCCCTACGGGTAATTGAAATCTCCCATTATTATTGCACTGCCAAATTGGTTTGCTTCCCTGATTTCTCTTAGCATTTCATCATCTGTCTGACCATTTTGTCCAGGTGGACGGTAGTATACTCCTATCACTATACTCTTACCCAACACACATGGGATTTCTAACCATATAGATTCTACTGAGCATTTACTCTCTTGTATGATCTTTATCCTGTTGGACTCTATACCCTCTGGACATAAAGTGCCACACCCCCACCAAGTTGATCCTCCCTATCATTGCGATATAATTTGTACCCTGATATAGCACTGTCCCATTGGTTATCCTCCTTCCACCAAGTCTCTGTGATGCCAATTATGTCAATCTCATAATTTGCTGCTATACACTCTAACTCTCCCATCTTACTTCTTAGACTTCTGGCATTGGCATACAGACATTTCAAAGTGTGGTTTTTGCTTGTTTTAACAACCTGCTTTTTCAGTTGTTTGGAATAATTCGGAAATCATTAGCTTTGGTGATTTTTTACATATAGGCATATGAACTATGTTTGCCTTTAATGGAACCTCTCTGTTGGGATGCCCTAACTCTCCTGTTTCATTAGTATCCTTCAAGGATAAATTTCTCCAAACCATGCACTGCTGAGTGACTGTCGACTTTCCCCCTTGTTCTAGTTTAAAAGCTGCTCTATCTCCTTTTTGAAAGTTAGTGCCAGCAGCTTGGTTCCACTCTGGTTAAGGTGGAGCCCATCCTTTCGGAAAAGTCTCCCCTTTCCCCAAAAGTTTCCCCAGTTCCTTACAAAGCTGAATCCCTCTTCCCTGCACCATCGTCTCATCCACTCATTGAAACTCTGGAGCTCTGCCTGCCTCTGAGGACCTGCACGTGGAACAGGAAGCATTTCAGAGAATGCCACCCTGGAGGTTCTGGATTTCAGCTTCCTACCTAAAATCCTAAATTTGGCTTCCAGAACCTCTCTCCCACATTTTCCTATGTCGTTGGTGCCCACATGTACCACAACAGCCGGCTCCGGCTCTTCCCCAGCACTGTCTATAATCCTATCTAGGTGACGCGTGAGGTCTGCCACCTTCGCACCAGGCAGGCAAGTTATCAGGCAGTCCTCACGTCCACCAGCCACCCTGCTATCTACATTTCTAATAATCGAATCACCAACTATGATGGCCAGCCTAACCCTTCCTTCCTGGGCAGTAGCCCTGGGAGATTTGTCCTCCTGCAGGCCGATACAGTACAGTGCGCTCCAACGGAGCACACTGTTAGCCTGCTCTTGGACACTCATTTTCCCTTACCCCTTATTCAGTAAGGGGAGGAAAACGCGCGTCCAACCTGCGGAACCTAATAACGCCCTCAACATGCAAATGCATGTTGATGACCCTATTAGGTATGTGCAGCCAAGCCACACATTTTACTTTCAGAAATTAGTGCTGACAAAGGTCGGTGCTAATTCTTCCGGCACCGGGAAAGTGCACAGAAAAGCAGTAAAAACTGCTTTTCTGTGCACTCTCCGATGTAATATCATGGGATATTAAGTTGGAGGTCCCAAAGAGTAAAAAAAAAAGTTTAAAAAAAAAAAATTTTTGAATTCGGCGGCCCACGGCTGTCGGGCCGAAACCCGGACGCTCAATTTTGCCGGTGTCCGGTTTCCGAGCCCGTGGCTGTCAGCGGGCTCGAGAACCGATGCCGGCAAAATTGAGCGTTGGCTGTCAAACCCGCTGACAGCCGCCGCTCCTGCCAAAAAGGAGGCGCTAGGGACGTGCTAGTGTCCCTAGCGCCTCCTTTTGCCCGTTTATACTGCCGGGCTTAATTCGCCGGTGTGCGCGCTGGGAGAGCGGGTGAACATCCACTCTGCCGTGGACTTTACTGTATCAGCCTGCTGGAGAGCAATACATCACCTGGCTTGCGCCTGAAGGGAAAAAGAGAGATCAAGCTATGGAGTCTTGGGTTCAAATGTTAGAGACCAAGTGAAAATGAGTTGATAGCAACGTTATCTTGCTTACTCAAAATATCAACTTGTCTGCTGCTTGAATGTATTGCTTTCTCATTTGCATTTATTTCTGTGTTTGCTTTCCCACTATATTATATAATTTTTTATTTTTATACACAAGAAGATCTGCAGCTCATGATTAAGATAGAGCAGCAGAATTGTGTGTGGATCTCTGCTGGAATAGCAGGGAGTACTGCAGGTCAGTATTGAGATAAAATGGCAGAGCTGTGTGAGGCACAGTACTGGTATAGGAAGGGATACTGTTAGGGCCATCAGAAGGGGCAGGTAAGATGGGCTCCCATCTGGGGATATCAGGCCAGGGGGTGCCAGCCCACTGTACCACCACAGTCAGTCCAGCCACAGAGGTAAGGCCCAGGGCAGGTACTGTCATCACTCAGGTCGCATCATTGGTGGAGAACACCCCCTTCCCCCAACTGTATTACTCACTGATGATATTAATTAGGTGACAGTCCTGGGTACTGCATATCAGGCTTAAGTTGCGATGGCAGAGCTATGTGCCCAGGTCAGGACAAAGGTGCACTGGCAGAGCTGCATAATGGGCTCAGTAATAAAATAACATTGTGAGCTTATCTAGTTGTTTCAATACTGAGACCCACGCACACAGCTCTGTCAATGCATCTCAGTAGTACTAACAGCTGGGGAAAAATTTAACTGAGTTGCTAGGGATTCAAGCTAGGCATCGAACGACGAAGGGAACAGAGTGAAAAGATATAGAAAATTTAAAGGACCTATCAATCAGAGGATTCAGTAGAGTTTTGGCTGTGGAAATCTTTCAGAAAAGTATATTTAGAGGGTGCCCTCTACCAGTTTGAGCACAGACTGTGATTGCTGCATGCATCTCTCCTGGTTCATTCAGCTGTGCAAAATCAGCTAGGAATCAAAGCTCCAAATCTGCAACTAGTTCCCCTTCGCAACAGTGATTACATCGATAGCCTGAGTAGAGAGTGCTGAGGTGCTCAGAGCTGTAACCTGATACTGCCAAAGTTTTTAATTTCAGAAATGACAGAAGACACTCCTTCTGTAAACACTGTGCTCAGTGAGAATGTAAATGAGGCTCCTTTTTCAGCCATTGCTTCCTGTAGGAAAAGGCATGTTTTAACAGCCAAAGCCTTAGAGAATTATGAAACTGAAAAGGCTGGTTATCTAAAGAAGGTTGTTAAAATGTAGGAAGAATTAGTTTCAGAGACATACACTTGCTATCACCATCAGTACAGAGGAAATTTGGCAAGCCATAAATACAACTATAAATGTTATCGATGCCAGTCAGATAGATATCTTGTGTTTCTAACAAGAACCAACACTGAAGAGAATATTGATGAAAGGGACTTTTATAGGGATATTGATCTAGAATGTGACAATTTAGTGCAAGGCACTATTGCACTAAAATAGCAAAGAATTGAGAGTTTGAAAGAAACTGCATCCCAGTAATGCAGCCTTTCCAATTGCTCTGCAAGGTCTTCCAGATCACTGAAATCAATCCATTCAAACCTGTCCTCAGAAAAAGGGAAATTTTAAGTCCCGCATGTGCACATGGACACTCTGATTTTATAACATGCACATGCTGAGAGATACATTATAAAATCCGCTACCTGCATGCACATGTGCATGCGAATACTGACTTGCACGTGTAAGGGGGGAAATTTTACAAGATGCGTGCAGCAATGCGATAGGTACTAATTCATGTCCCTCCCAGTCCACTCCAATAAAGAAACAGACTGGGAGGGAACTTCCTAAATTCCCTAACTAACCTGATTCCCTTTTCCCCATCTGCCCTGACTCCTAAAACCCTGCTAAATACCTTACATTTTTTGGTTTAATTATGTACCCGCGGTCCAGGGCAACAGCAAGTTGCAAGGGTCCAGCATTTTCAGCAAGCATGGCAATGGGACAGTACCTTAATGGTGCTGGCCCGGCCCACCCCTTTTTCGTCAGGTCTGTCTTCTGTGCGTACTGGGAGATACACGCATGGCTGTGGGCCTTTGAAAATATTTGGGTATTAATGTTCTCAGTAATTTGGGCGACAGTTTATAGACTGAACTGTGCCCCGGTGGTAACTAAGATAAAGCAAGACTTACAGGATTGGAAGGGTCATTATCTTTCCTGAGGTAGGAGGATCAATACGATTAAAATGAACATCCTAATTCGATTACCTATTTCAGCACATTCCCTGTTCTCTCCTGAATGTTTTTTTCTCCTCTCTTAATAGTGTGCTTTTGGAGTTTTTGTGGGAAGGGAAGGTTACAAGGGTCAGTCTCCATATCTTGTGCAGACCCAAGGAGCGGCATGGGATGGCGTTTTCGGACCTGCAGACTTATTTCTGGGCAGCCTGTTTATCTGGCATATTTGTGTGGATATCCTGGGATTTTTCCATGCGATGGTTTGCCCTTGAGAGACACCTGGCTGAGGGTGTGCATCGTGTTTCCCTTCTTCCTGGGGACCCCTCATAATTGTCCCCTTACTGTTTGGACATGGAGGGCTGTATGCAAGGGGTTACACATTGATAGACAGGGACCCTTGGCCTTCCCTCCTCTCTGGAAAAACCCTGCTCTTTCAATCCACTCCTCTGGAGTGGCTAAACAATGGTGGCATTGTTTAGGTAATCTACATGAGGGAGAACAGTTGCTATTTTTTTCTGCCCTTCAGGACAAATTCAATATTCCTGAATTTACTCAATCTTATTATCAGGCCGATATAGTAAAATTCACGGGAGAGCGGGCGAGCGCACAGGCCAGTGTCCTGTGCATGCGATTCAGTAAACTAAAATATTTAAATTAGGGCCTGCGGTAAAAAGAGGTGCTAGGGACACTAGCGTGTCCCTAACGCCTCTTTTTGGACAGGAGCGGTGGCTGTCAGCAGGTTTGACAGCCGATGCTCAATTTTGTCGGCGTCGGTTCTCGAGCCCGCTGACAGCCACGGGTTCGGAAACCGGACGCCGGCAAAATTGAGCGTCTGGTTTTCAACCCGCAAGCCACGGGCTGATTTCAATTTTTTTTTTTTTTTAACTTTTTTTTTTTTAACTTTCGGGACCTCCGACTTAATATCGCCATGATATTAAGTCGGCGGGTGCACAGAAAAGCAGTTTTTACTGCTTTTCTGTGCACTTTCCTGGTGCCGGCAGAAATTAGCACCTTTGGGTAGGCGCTAATTTCTGAAAGTCATGCATTTGCATGTTGCGGGTGCTATTAGGTTTGGGGGGGTAAAGCTAGCGCGTACTGTACTGTATCGGTCTGTATGATTGGTTAAAGCAGGATCTCCTGAGGAGAGAGCGGGAGGGCTGACGTTGGTCCGCCCCTACACCTTTGGAATTAATATTTGTGGAGGGCCCAGCCAGAAGGAAGACTTGCTCCATTCTGTATCGGGCAATTTGTCAGACTGGTTTGGATCTCCACCCTGTTCTGAAGGTAGAGCGGCAACGGGAAGTGGACTTACAAATCCCCATAAGTTCAAAGGAGTGGATGAGAGTTTGGCGCAGAGCGCATAAATCCTCTCTATGTGCTAAATGGGCCAAACTTATGGGCTGCTTGATTATGCGTACATACTGGTGTCCCTTATTTTTTTTCTAAATTTTCCACCACATCCTCACCATGGTGTTGGCGTAGCTGTGGTCTTCCTGGGTCTGTCTTACATGTATGGTGGGATTGCTCTCTAATTTCTGGTTTTTGGCAGAGGGTTGGCTACCTCATTGAGCAAATCACTGCTTGCCCTCTTTCTCTCTCCCCTGTACTCTGATTTTTGTGTTTGTGGAGGGCTCCTAGAGTGAGTACATATCTCAGGATTTTAGAGTAGCAGATGTTACATGTTGCTTGTTTTGTTATTGAATGGAAATGGAAGTCTGTCCCCACTCTAGGCGACTGGAGGTCGCAATTGCATTCTGTGGCCCTGCTTGAGAAATTAACCTTTGTTACATGATCATGTTAAATTGTATGATAGGATTGGGGACCCACACTGGAAGTTTTATAATTCTCACTAGTAGTCATGGTTATGTTGCCATTACTCTGTACTTCACTATGTTTTATGCTACCTTCTTTCTTTTTCATATTATTGCCTGGTGTATGTTCCAACTGTTTCAAACTAAAAAGTTACAAAAGAAAAAACCAAACCTGAATGTAACTGCAAGCAAAGAAATGGACCTATTAGGGAAATGGCTGGGGAGTGAGTCCTCAGAATGTCTGAAGATGTTAAGGGCAGTGCACATAAACAATCCCTCAGCAGGCCTGGTGACAATGTGGAGAAGAACTGAGCAATACAATGGCAGTCCTGAAGTCACTGAAGAAGCTCTCCGCTGAAGAATTTGAGAACTATCCAAAAATCTCAAATATAGACAATCATAAGCTACAAGAACTAAGATTTGCTTCTAGAAATGGAAGTGGCCAAGGCTAATCCATATCTCCCAGGCATCCGTCTTCTAGATATCACTCGTGCAATGAGTCTAATTGTAAAGAAATTGCTGCATAGCCTGCAGAAAAAAATGGGTTTCCCTAGGCTTAAGATTTAAAATAGAGAATAACATTGCCTTTCCTCCATTCATAGTTTTCTCTAGGTTTATCTAGGACCAAGCAGGGGCAAAAAATGACCAGTGCAAACCAACCTCAGGATAGAAGATCAGCTAAAAGGTATGATACCACAAATAAACCCATATCTGCACACAAGACAAAGGTATCACTCACTAAGTCTACACCTCTTGCTTCCTTCTCCACAATAAACAAGTTTAGAGGACCCAGACAGACCATGCCCTATATGCACAAAATAGATCACCCTCTAAAGAAATGCCATGGCTTTATGGAAAAACTCTAACAGTGTTGAGAATTGCTCAAAAAGTATGGAATCTGTTTCAGATCCAGCTCTTTAACTAGCCATCTCTCTAATGACTATAAGGCAGTCATTAAGTGTACAGAGTGTAATAGTGACATATATGTCACATCTCTCCATCCAGATGCTGCAAACCTAAATTCCCAGAATGCTGCTATCCCCATGTTAAAGAATGGCAGGGAGAGCAATGTATTAAAGACAGTGGTACTTGAAGTCACACCCAAAAGCACTGAAATTTGTAGAGAGTGCCATGACAGCAGAGAAGTCCTGGGGCTACACAATGTTCATCAGCTGCATAATGGTCTATGCAACACATCCTATGCTCATCGCCTCAGCCTAGGATGGGTGATAGTAGATGAAGTCTGTATTAGCAAAATGTATAAACTGATGTGTGTTAATACCGTCATCACTAATGTACTGGAGGATGGACACACTTTTTCTTATTCAAAGCATGTTTGACCCACTTTTCTATCAGGGAGACATTTGTTCACAAAGATTGACTAAGTCATTATCCTCAGACCTATGTAGACGTCCTCACACTAAAAGTTTGGGAGGATTGTCTGTGAAATGCAGTATTCCAAACTACAAAGGATGATGACAAACCTCTCCTCTCTATAGAAACATAGAAACATAGAAATGACGGCAGAAGAAGACCAAACGGCCCATCCAGTCTGCCCAGCAAGCTTCACATGTTTTTTTCTCTCATATTTATCTGTTTCTCTTAGCTCTTGGTTCTATTTCCCTTCCACCCCCACCATTGAAATATCTAGCTTGATTAGTTAGGGGTAGTAGGGGTAGTAACCGCCGCAATAAGCAAGCTACACCCATGCTTATTTGTTTTACCCAGACTATGTTATACAGTCCTTATTGGTTGTTTTTCTTCTCCCCTGCTGTTGAAGCAGGGAGCTATGCTGGAAATGCGTGATGTATCAGTCTTCTCCCATGCCGTTGAAGCAGAGAGCCATGCTGGATATGCATCGAAAGTGAAGTATCGGACACAATTGGTTTGGGGTAGTAATCGCCGTAACAAGCCAGCTACTCCCCACTTTGTGAGTGCGAACCCTTTTTTCTTCTCCCCTGCCGTGGAAGCAGAGAACTATGCTGTATATGCATTGAAGGTGAAGCATCAGGCTTATTTGGTTTGGGGTAGTAACCGCCGTAACAAGCCAGCTACTCCCCTCTTTGTGAGTGTAAATCCATTTTTCCACATTTCCTCTTACTGTTGAAGCTTAGAGCGATGTTGGAGTCACAGTAAGCATGTGTATGTTTATTGAATAAGGGTATTGTCTCCAGGCAGTAGCCGTCTTTCTGGCGAGTCACCCACTCTTCATTGGCGGCCTCTTGACTTTATGGATCCACAGTGTTTATCCCACGCCCCTTTGAAGTCCTTCACAGTTCTGGTCTTCACCACATCCTCCGGAAGGGCATTCCAGGCGTCCACCACCCTCTCCGTGAAGAAATACTTCCTGACATTGGTTCTGAATCTTCCTCCCTGGAGCTTCAAATCGTGACCCCTGGTTCTGCTGATTTTTTTCCTATGGAACAGGTTTGTCGTTGTCTTTGGATCATTGAAACCTTTCAAGTATCTGAAAGTCTGTATCATATCACCTCTGCTCCTCCTTTCCTCCAGGGTGTACATATTTAGATTCTTCAATCTCTCCTCGTACGTCATGCGATGAAGATCCTCCACCTTCTTGGTCGCCCTTCTCTGTACCGCTTCCATCTTGTCTTTGTCTTTTTGTAGATACGGTCTCCAGAACTGAACACAGTACTCCAGGTGAGGCCTCACCAAGGACCTGTACAAGGGAATAATCACTTCCCTTTTCTTACTCGATATTCCTCTCTCTATGCAGCCCAGCATTCTTCTGGCTTTTGCTATCGCCTTGTCGCATTGTTTCGCAGACTTCATATCATTAGACACTATCACCCCAAGGTCCCTCTCCTGCTCCGTGCACATCAGCTTTTCCCCCCCCATCGAATACAGTTCATTCGGATTTCCACTCCCCATATGCATGACTTTGCACTTCTTGGCATTGAATCTGAGCTGCCATAACTTCGACCACTCTTCCAGTTTCCTTAGATCCCGTCTCATTCTCTCCACTCCTTCCGGCGTGTCCACTCTGTTGCTGATCTTCGTGTCATCCGCAAAAAGACAAACCTTACCTTCTATCCCGTCCGCAATGTCGCTCACAAAGATATTGAACAGGACCGGTCCCAACACCGATCCTTGCGGTACACCACTTAAAACCGCTCTCTCTTCAGAGAAGGTTCCATTTACCATCACACATTGTCTTCTGTCCGTCAGCCAATTTGCAATCCAGGTCACCACCTCTATGGAGGACAATAACTTCCTGAAGATAATGGGCAAAGAATTCTTCAAAGATGAATCTAACAGCTGGGTGGCTCCTCTCCCATTCTTAACATCCAGACATTGACTTCCCCAGAACAAAGAGAAGGCTCTTTTACGGCTTACCTCACTACATCAGGGCCTAGAAAAGAAGCCAGAAACATGGGACCACTTTTTGACCTTTTATGAAGAGCATGTTCAATAATGGCCATGTGGAGACAGTTCAGTTTCTGAAGGAAGATGAAGTATGATTGTATCTTCCTATCCTCAGAAACCAGGATAAATCAGAGTTGTATTTGACTCAAATGCTCGGTTCCAAGGAGTCTCTTTGAGCAACTTGCTCCTCACTGGCCTGACTTAACCAACAATCTTTTGGGAGTCTTAATTAGTTTCAAAAAAGAGCCCATTGCCATCAACAAATGTTCCACTGTTTCATTATCCATGAAGATAACAAACTATCTAAGATTCCTGGGATACCAAGACAATAACATCAGCAACAAGATTGTGATGTACAGGATGTGTGTGCATGTCTTGGCAACAATCCATCACCTGCAGTGCCCACGTATTGACTCAGGAGGACAGAACAAGAAGGAAAAGAGTTTGTCACAGATGCCAGGCAATTCTTAGAAAGAGACTTCATTGTAGATGATACATTGAAGTCTGCACCTACAGAAAAAGCTATCAACTTGTTAAAGAAAATACAATGTTAGCTGAGGCTCCATAAAATTAGTATCCAAAAGTGCCAAGGTAAAGAAAGCATTCCCTTCAAAAGACCATGTGAAAGACCTGAAGAACTTAGATTTGAGAGTTGACATGCCACAAAACTAACATAGTCTTGGACAAAGTTGGGATCTGAAAATAGACACTTTCACATTCCAAGAATTAAGAAAGGAGAAATCATACACCTGCTGTAGCATTCTGTCAATAGTCAACAGTTTGTATGACTAGGGGCTGGCTAGGTGGAAGAACAGCCCTTATCTTGTTCTGAGTTCTGTCTTGCAGTACCATGCTGCTCTTTGGGTGGGTTCCCTGAACCCTAGAATCCCTTACACTCATATAATTGATGAACTACCACATTCAGAATCAGTCAACCTATGTTGTGTATAGCAAGAGGCTTACGTTACAGCAAAACAAGGATTAGTGAAGACGTTCATCAGACCAGTCACTGAGACAGTGCTCCTTAAGTCTCATAAAAATGCTTGAACACTGGACCATTGCATATTTTAATATTTCTTTGATGTTAGATAAAGTTTCATAATAGTGGTATCTATAATACCAAGTGGGGAGTGTTCTGCCTCCATAGTGTATGTACTGTATTTTTTTTTTTATTATGGCGCCACTCGATGTCATCTTGTGATATTGCACAGCTTAGATTCTCTGCAGGGTTTTTAAGTTTCTTTCCTTGATTGGTTCTTGCTAGCTGCTGTTTATTTCTGAACTTCTTAATGGTCTGTTCCTGTTTGCTATCTCTCTCTATGCCTTTCTCCTCTTCCTATTGGTCCCTTGACTCAAGGGATGTCTGAGATGGTTTATTTCCTGCAGAGACTTTCAGCTGGCAGGCTAACAGCTTGTTCTCATCCCCTTTCAATCTCTGAGAAGCATCATTTTTTCATCTTATTTACTATTAATCCACAGCTACTGTCAGCTTTCAGAGAACTTATTACAGCTGTATCAGTCTCATCAACTTGTTCAGCTACTCTTGGGGACTTCTTATCTACTGTTAGTGTTGAATTGTTCTTCATTCAAATAAAGGTTTTCGGTAACCAAGAACTGAGTTTATCTGATATCTACAGCAGAAGAAAGTGTTTAGCTGACTGTCCAGGGTGCCAAGCTAGACATCAAACACTGAGGGCAATATAACAATCGCTAAACATTCACCCCCAACTTTTTCCATAATTTTCCTATCACGTTTTATTCCACTAAGCAAAGTGGCTGTTTCTCCCACAGATGTATATAGTGATCTTTAGGGTTGGCCAATGGGGAAGTCAATTATAGTGTTGCTACCAGACAACAAGACTTGTCAGCACAGTTTATGGAGAGGTTCTCTAAGTTTCAATATACTTTGTATTAATGAAATTAAACAAATATTTATTTTTTTCACGTTTGTTTGATTTTAATATGCCAGACAACCCACATAATGCCAGATAATTTTGACTAATCTACTATAAATACAAAATGTTTTGTATGGTGAAGTCTTGGAGAGGTGGGTGTATGTGCAAGATGTAAGTTTTGCTTAGGGTGCCTAATACACTTGCACTGGCCCTGTTCTCTGGAGTTGCACTGCATGCAGAATCTGGCTTCTTGGGGTTTCAGTTCAGATTTTGTTTACACATTTCTAATTTGTGATCCCTTTTTCTATATTCATTGGATGACATCATCATCATGGCTTAAAGACACACATCCCTTTTTAAACTCCTCTTAACAAGGTAGAAATGACTAATCAGTTGGACAGAGATCAAGGGTCAGTTCTGGTAGCAGTTGAGAATCACATCTATGCAGATGGAAGGGTCACACTTTTGTGACCCTTGTGTCTATTTATATGTTATAAATAATAAGTGCTATGTTTTAAATTTCAAAATCTTTAACTGATCTCCCATCTCATGATGTGTATTGGCATACTTTTTCATTTAGCCATAGGTAATAAATTCTACATATTTAACCCAAAGAAGCAGGAAGAAAATGCTGGATTTAAAAAAAAAAATAGCAGTGGGTTATTACAAGTCATGACTGAATTGCTCTAGAATCCTTACGAGACCAGGCTCTGATTCAAAGTTAGAGCCTAAGTACTAGGGATGTGCATTCATTTCAAATGAATGCCAAATATACAGTAAATGAGACCATTTTCATTTCATTCCAAATGGAACAAACCAAAAATAGCCTCCTATGACAATATCTGAAAACTTTTGGGTATTTTTGTATCTATGGCATTTTTTGGTAAAAAAGTTCCTTTGCCTGTCCTGGGCCTCCCTGGACCCATGTGACTCCCACTCCCAAGCCAAAAAAACTAATCTAGCCTGGCTGAGGCCTACCCGGAGCTAGACTGGCACCAGATCCCGTTTCCCCCTCCTCCCTGTTTAAAGGAGCCAGGGACCAGGGATTTTCCACCCCAGCCCCCACTTACCCTTTTCCCAGATCATCATTGAAAAAGGACGGGCATGATGCCTACCTGCTCTCACCTGGGTTCCAGTGCTTTAAGAATGGCATTGATTGTTTTTTGCTTCTGAGGTTTTTTTTTTTTTCATATTTAATGTTTTTTTCACCTTAGCAAACCAACCAAACCAAAAAAAAATTTAAACAAACCAAAAAAATGAACATTCCCTCCCCCTCCCCCGAAACAAAAATACAGACCGCACTGCTTCACCTCTAAAGCTAGAAATCTCTGCAGAATGAAGTACCTTGCCTTTTAATTGATGGCCTTTATAACAGGTCCTATGTGCTTGGATATTGTCAACAGCCAGAGGTTTGTGAAAACTGAAGTTGCATGATCCAAAAGGGAGGAGAGCAGCCACAGACATCATAGGTCAACACCACAACTGACTTACTGTGACAGAGCTGCTGTTGGCTGTGGGAAAGCCTGCGGGCTCTTTCTCTTGCTGGACATAACAATTGATTTATTGTCAAAGTTTGGAGATTCTTGGACTAGGGTCTGGTCCACATGACCTACTCATTCATAAAGTATTACTGTTTAGAAACATGGTACAACAAGATCTTTGTTCTCTTAAACCTGAGTATTCTGCTTCCAAACAAAATCAGGTGTACATCAGATTACATATCTTGCCCATAAACATAAGAGCCAACTTTTCAAAATTATTAGGGGTGCTAAACTCAACACAAATCACCCTTCCCTGGAAATAGTAAGGGAGTTTTCTTAACATTAGGGATGCTCAAGAACCTATTACACCCACAGAGCTGGCTCCTATGACCGTAAACATATGTACCAGGCAAGAGTACTTGCATTTAATTTTCCAATCAGCATGAGTCAGATGTCATGCTAGAGTACTTCTCTACAGTCGGACATCTGGTCTCATTGATATGACCAGTAAGGGGTCCATATTTTATTGTAGGTAACCAATTTTTTCCACAAACAATAAGTTTGTTTTTAAACTGTCTGTTAACTTGACATCCAGGCATTAATCATAGGTTTCTTCTTCCTCAATAATATAATGAAGAGCTTGGCCACACGTATCAGCTGCATTACCAAATTTTTATTACCTACAGGGATATCACCCTTGTTATCAATGCCTAGAAGACACAGCTGTGGCAAAACCACCACCCATATTCCATCATTTGCACTCTGTAAATAATTAAAAAAAATGTCCAATCTATTTATTATTTGTAGTGTTAGCAAAATAAGATTTTCTTTTAATTCCTACAAGCCCCTAAACCATGTGTATTCCATTGTATTATAACAGTATAAGATGAGAATTTCAGCAGAGTTCATTCTTTATTCTTTTGGGTTGGGTTTGTTGAGCTGCTGTTGGAATAAAAGTCAGCCAACATCCAGAGAAAGGAAGGATCCATGATACCCAGCAATGGAAAGTTTCACAAGCGAGTTGGCACAGCCCAACTAGTGATGCTACTGGGCTGCTTTATGCTCTCCAGCATGACCCTGATTTTTCAAGAAAGAGGAATTAAAAATTTTCTTTTGCCATTTCAGTAAGATTAGAGGTTTGGGTCCTCGCAGCCAGATAATTAGGGAATTCAGGAAACAATTGTGGGCAGGTCTTGTAGATTTTCATGATAGAGGTTTGGATGGCTTGAATTCTTGAAATTTTGAAAATAAAATGGCTAGGCTGGCTGGCTGACTGAGATCAATGAACTAAGCCAAGTGTTAAAGAGTCACTGCACACATTTTTAACCAGGTGCTAAAATAATTTTAACCTCACCTCAGTCATACATGCAAAACACACAGACACTCACCAAATACATAATACAAGGACAATAAAGTTTAACTAGAAACATGCAACATGCAACAATGGAAAAACAGAAATATCACCATTCCTCATTAAACAAACAATAACATCAAGATATATAAACCATCAATCATAATACTAAAAACATACTCATAAAAATAATAAGTATTTAAAAGCAGCAGATGAATAAAACATTGAATGATTAAAAATATATAACACTGGGAAAATTAAAAAAAAAAAACAATCAATAAAATATTTCAAAACAGCAGACGCATCAAATAACACCCAATAATTAAACCTAAAGCTAAAAGAAATCCCTTGCTCGTCATACCTGGGAACTTTAAATTCCAGTTACATGCAGATTGTCATGGATTAGTCAGGGATAGGAGGTATGCACAAACTTTCTCCTCTCTCTCTTATATATACACATACTTTCTAATATATATACTCATTCTTACACAAACTCCCTTATATTTTCTCTCTCATACATGCTGGCTGGCTCACACACATACTCACTGTTTTAAATAGTCCTCTTGCTCATACAAATGCTCATTAGTGTGCTCATTCTCAGTCATATACATGTTCACTGGCTCACTCACTCTTGCTTACACACATGCTCTGGAAAACACAGTAAGCTTGACTATTATGCATTGCAACAATGGAAAAACAAACAATCTTCATTAAACATTAAGCAATAAAGGCAAGATATTTAAAACATCATTCATAATATTTAAACCATACTAAAAAAAAGGAATAAATGTCGAAGCAACAGCCATCAAACATCCAGTAATTAAAATAAGCTTTTAGTAATATTTCCCAAACATCAAATATTTCAAACAGCAGACATGAAATAACACCCTAAAATTTAAATTAATAGGATTAAAAATGTTCAACTCTCCATACAGGGAATCTTTTGATTTCCCGTCACCTTCAGATTGTTGTTGATAGGGGGAGGGGGCATCACCATCTTTCCCTGTACGTACCCAGATCAGTCCAGACTCCTGGGTTTTGCCTCCCTTCCAGCAGATGGAGACAGAAAAGATTTTGCAGATACAGCCTCTCAACCTGGTGTGCCACCTGTAGTTCCTCAGTATTTCTCGGTCTTCAGCAGATGGAGGTAGTGCAAAACCTGCTGTTCTGTACCTGAACTTAAAAAAAAAAAGGGAAAGGGTTTTAGACGTTTTGAGTTTTACCACCTAGGAGGTTGGTAGGTCCTGGTGAGGCCATCCCTCCTGGTAGCAGGATAAAACCAGCAGGAGTTGGAGACTCTAAATTGCTCTCTCTGTCACGCCAAGGGTGAAAGCTGGTAGTCTAGTTCCCTCCCCTTAGAAAGGATCGATGGAAGCCTCTGCCAACCTTCTTTCAGGGAAGTGAACCTTTTCTTTTTCTAATAAAGTTAAAAAAAAAAAAAAAAGGGAAAAAAGAGCAACTATGGTGCTTCTTTTTCTTTCATCTTGCTCTGTCGCTAGGGACAGAGGTGAGCCAGTTAAGATAAATCAGTTTTATGGCTCTCCTGATCCAGTCTCCATTTTGGCGTGTGCCACGTGGTCTGAGTCACGCCGAGCCATGTCTCATGGGAGCCGCTGCTCCGAGTGTGAGGAGCACTGCTCGTGACTCTCCAAGGCCAGCCAATGCTCCTGATGCCTTTCCAGTGGGAAGGGAACCTCACGGGAAACTGTGGCGGCATTATCAAAGCAGCATGGGCCTGGCAGGTCGCTGGTTGCATTAGAGGAAGCGGCCGACCCGTTCCTACTAAGCGTGGAAACGGCAGCCATTTTGAAACCATTTGTGACTGAAGAGAGGGAGGCAGGGGGAGGGGATCTCCTGCCAGCGCTGTTGCCAGCAGGTATTCTGCTAGCGTGTAGTTTCTTTGAGGGATCTATTACAGTTTGGCTTGTTCTGTTAGCCTAATATCAGGTATACTGGTGTTTTAGAGTCTCCTGTAATAGGAGTAGGTAGGCAATGCAGAGCCTGGGGAACTATAAAAGCAGCAGACTCTGTAGCACTCAGTCAATGGGAATGCACTGGAATGTTGGTGGGGGGTATGGAGAAGTGGAGGCAAACTACAGTCACAAAAAGTGATGAGGTGAGCCAAGAGGGAGTGCCAATGCAATGTTGGGGAGGCTTCTGTAGGCTGGGCTTTCCTCCTGAAAGGGTCAACTGGCTGTGGAAACAGTGAACCTCCTGGAATGAGGGTGGGAATAGGAAAGGGAGAGGGTGAGTGCACCTGCAGGCTGGGGAAGGGCTGGCAGCAAGCAAAAACTTTTAAAATTATCATATGGCAGTACTGGAGCGGGGGTTCTCACTGTATGAACATATGAGCAGCAGCAGCACAATAACAGAATGTGTGTTTCAGAGAGAGAGTGTATCTGTGTGGGTGTCTTTCTCCCTGTCACAGAAAGACACCCATATTTTCTCTATGACCTACCCATACACTGTCAGCAAGAGTGTGTGTGTGTGTGTGTGTGAGCGTCTTTGTGTCTGAGAGATTGTGTGTGTCTGACTCTGGCTGGCAGTGTGGTTGTCACATTACTTGGCAACTGGTTCAAGAGCTGATTAGTTGGCAAGAGACTTTAATATCAGACCAGGAATCCAAGATATAATTATGAGAGATGTAATCAGACTTACAGGCAAATGGCAACTGATTGCATAGATGGAAAAGAGCAAGCAGCTCTGTTTGCTCACCTCTGGTCTAAGGTGTGTTCTACTGCTTAGTTATTTAGGAAAAATGTGACATTTATATTGGAGGTTTTTTGGCTCAGTTCTACCAGGTTCCAGGTCATATGATATACCTATGAAGGGTCAGTTTGGCGTGCTTTTGGGAACTATTGAAACACATGCTGCAGGGAAAATGCACAAGGGAGCCAGCCAGATAACTTGTGGGCCGGTTTTGAAAAAAATCCCTTGGGCTGTTTTCCTGCAATCCGCCCCAGTTGCTGTCCCAGGGCCAAGTTTATGGTCCTGGACCTCTAACGCTTCCTGCCATGCACAAACCATCTGTTGACCACTGTGATGCTGGAGTTCCACTGGCAGGGAGGAAGAATCTGCTAAGACCCTAGGTGTACAAAAAAAGTGGGAATCACAAGAAACAGAGAAACATAACGGCAGAAAAAGACTGTATGTCCCATTTCCAGCCCGATGCAATGTCGGCATGTGGAAAACAGGTGCTCATAATTGAGCATCCGCTCTCCTAACGCACGCCGATCCACCTCTCCGGAGCACTTGATATAATATTTAAATAGGCTGCCCCGGTAAAAAGTCTCTAGGGGAAATTCTGCACCCCAGCGTATGCTTGGCAGCGGGCACCCAGAAGAGGTGGCTGTCAGTGCGGGTTAGGAAAATGGATGCTCAGTTTTACGAGCGGCCACTTTCCTAACCTGTGCACAGCCACG